>NC_137623.1:14960076-14967576 GCF_963280865.1 Gymnoscopelus braueri | reverse complement strand
GCCTTGTGGTGGAACTGGCTACAAAGCCTCTGCAGCCCACCTCCACTGGCCACACCTTCACGTTCCAGCCCCGACCTTCTGCTTCAGCTGCTAAGTTGGCATACCGCAGCCTCTTCCGTTCGAATGCCTCATCGATGGCATCCTCCCATTGGAACGATGAAGACACAGCGGCAGGACTTGGACCCCCCCCCCCCCCACCAGGTTGGTCGCTGCAATTTTGGGTGGGAAGGTGAGCCACTGGCCGACGTCTACCCGCATTTCCCAATCCCGGGCTGCGTTCGGTGGGCCCGAGTCTGGAGGTGATGGCTTGGTCCGCCGTTTCTCCCCTTCTCGGATGAAAGTTGTTTTCCGTGGGAAGGTATTGGGCATTTTATGGCGTTGGTTGTTACCCTCTTGTTCTCAAGTTCGGCAGCCAAGCACTTCAGCACTTGGTTGTGGCGCCAGGTTAGTAGCCTATACGAACAGATCGACAAGTATCTCGCAGAAAGAAAACTATGCGAATTCCAATCTGGCCTCAGAACATCTCATTCCACTGACTCCAGCCTTCTCTATTTGACCGACTACATCAACCGTGAGGTGGACTCGGGAAAATACCACGGCATGGTCATGTTGGCAGTGGTGTAAAGTAACTTAAAGGGATACTTCACTCTCCCGACGGGGACACATTTAAAAAAATTATTAAAAATAAATGAAAAAAGTTATGGAAAATTCATGGCCCCCTCACGCATTAGTAGGACACTCTAATGCGTGAGGGGGCCATGAATTTTCCATAACTTTTTTCATTTATTTTTTATATATTTTTTTAAATGTGTCCCCGGCCCGAGAGTGAAGTATCCCTTTAAGTATTTTTACTCAAGTACTGTACTTAAGTACAATTCTGAGGTATTTGTACTTTACTTGAGTATTTCCAATTTCCAATACTTTTACTTCTACTCCACTACATCTCAGAGGTAAATATTGTACTTGTACTCCACTACAATTATTTGAAAACTTTAATTTCTAGTTACTTTGTAGATTTTGATTATTATTACGAAACATACATTAACCACTTAAGCCCTATATACATTTCGGCCAACAAAGCCGATCTACAAGCTCACAATGCGTCGCGATGCGACGCAGTGTGAGCTTGTAGATCTGCTATTTTCACAAGATGTTTATACATTTGAAAACTGGGTAATGGGACATTCTGCATAATGAGCACTTTTAGTTTTGGTACTTTAAGTACATTTTGATGCCAATACTTTTGTACTTTTACTCAAGTACATTTTGAATTCTGGACTTTTACTTGTAACAGAGTATTTCTATAGTGCAGTATTGATACTTTTACTTAAGTAAAACATGTTAGTACTTTTTCCACCACTGCATGTTGGACATCCAGAACACATTTGACATTGTAAATCACTCTATACTGCTCGATAAGTTTAAATTTTTCCATTTATTTATTTTTATTACGCTTTTGCAGATACAGGCTTTATGAAAAAAACATTCAAAGAACCTCTCACTGATCTGCAGCTACTCAGTCAGGGGTATGTATAAACTAAATGTTTGATGATTTAATGTCCTTGAGCTTCATGGGATTACAGTCACATACTACTGAGGAGGTGTTTGTTCAGCATGAAATACAGCATGAATACTACTTGATGTAATGTCTCCAACAACCGCAGGGGGAAGGCTGTTCCATGTTGTGATAGCAGGGTGGAGAAAGCTCCAATCAAGGCATTTGGTGTTTGACTTGAGGATGGTCAGAGCGTGGCTTGACGTGTACGTACCCTCCGGGTGATACGACCTGGGATGTGAGCTTGGGGCAGCAGTGCTTTGAGATCCACTGTACAGCTGGGAGTGTGCATCTTATAATATAAAGAACAGTTGTTGCTGCAACTGTTCGACGATGACTCAGCTTACTGATGGCTATATTGCTGTTGCAATTGTTGAAAGCAATCAGTTTCGATTGCTTTCAAGTGCATCCGTGAACTGGATGAAATCGTATCAGGAGGTAAGCGAACAGGTGGTGTGATGTGAATGGAACGCTGTCCTCCCCACTCCCAGTGAGCTGCGGTGTTCCACAAGGAAGCATACTAGTGCCTTTACTGCTCCTAATTTACATTAACGACATGAAATCAGCATGTAACTGCAATTTGTCCTTATTCACGGGTGACTCGGCTTTCCGGGTCCCGGACCAGAACAAAATGCAGGTTGAAAAAGCCCTTAGCTCCGAGCTCGGTAAAATCCACACATGGCTCGCTGATAACAAACTGTCATTACACCTGGGTTAAACTGAATCCATTCTTTTTGGGTCCAAAATTAACCTCAGTAAGGCAACAGACTTCACCTGGGTTGTATTTTAGATAACAATCTTTCAGGTGAAAAATGCCAGAAGCCTTGTATGCTGCCTGACTTTTTTTTCATTTAACCATAATAGCCCCAGAAAGCTAGGCCAAATAACAGCATGTAAGGGCTACTGTTTCCACATCAAATAATGCATTTAATCATCAAAAATGTAGCAATAGAAGAACACTATTATTATTTATGAAGGATTCTGACAAAAAAAAGGAGGGGAGTAGCTTGTAGAAACAGCTCTCTTCTCTTTGTTTATATAAATGTACATTACATTATTGTACTTGTTTATATTGCACAGAAGGTAATATAACATGGGAAATGTCGCATTCACTTATGTGAGTGTCTGAGTGTCTCTACTGAAGTACAGCCCAGCAATCCATTGACATCCAATGATAACTGAGCATTTAAAAAGCTTTCTTTGCTCTGAAGCGTTGCCGTACGCATATAATGGCTGCTTGACATGCTGGGTGTAAGATGGGGGCCCTGAGCCAGAGAAATTCCTCACTTCTCACAGACCAATATGCAAAAGGCAATTTACTCAGATTCTTCACTTTATTTTCATTCAATTCATTTCTGAATGAGATGCGGGCATGCCACTTAGCATTTTAACTTCATTCAGATCGAGAAAGCTGACACTGTTGTGGACGACAGACGGTAAGAAAGCTGGGAGGGAGACAGTGTAGGAGAGACAGACCGTATAGGGAAGCTGAGAGGGAGACAGTGTAGGAGAGACAGACAGTACGAAAACTGATCTTTTCTCATCCATACTGTGTATACATCACCAGATGTCAAACGAGTGAATAAACTTATTTTCCAGATTTTTTTGGGGGTGTTTGCACTAAAACATGTTGACGACCCATTTCGCTGCCATGACTCATCGAAGAGCCTGACGAATATCTCCCGCACACGCTGTACCTGACAATAACACGAACAGATAGCTCAAGGAGGTGCTCGATTAAACTCGGAGACAAATCCCGCGGAGCGTGTGGAGGGAAATCGTTAGGTTATGGGTGTTGGTTTATCCTCCAAGGATTATTAAATGTACCGGGTGATTCAATTTAGTGGGATTTTCATTTTCTGAAGTGTGATACGGGGGTGGGGGTTTCGCAGAGTGGTGTTGAGTGTTGTGTTCTGTTCAGCAGGCATGTGCGCACACATAGACGTAAAAGGGGGTTCGAGCCTGTGCCCTTTTACCCGTCGGTAAAAAGTGCCCTCTCCATGACTAAGGATGCAGCATTTTCTATGGTGAAAAAAACGCAAATTATGCTGTACGCGCAGGCAGCATTCAAAAGGATTTGCCCCTTTCTTACCTCTCCTGAACTTGAATGCAGCATTTTATGTAATGAAAGAATTGCCTCCTCTGTAGAAATCCATGCCGTGTGCTGCATCTCCAGTAAAGCTTGATTATACTTAATTGAGTGCGGTGTCGCACACAGAATTACAGCCGATCTACAAGCTCACAACTGCGACTCGTTGTGAGCTTGTAGATCGGCTGTTTTTGGTCTGCGATACAGCGCACAACGTATAGTATATGCCCAATCAAAACCTAACCCGCCCGTTCACACGCACAAACATGTCTACTTAATAAGAAGAGCACAGACGCACACAGAGGCATTTGAGACAGATAGGTACAGTACAGTACAAAAATGAAGTATTATACTGTTAATTTCCTCTCTCTCTCTCTAGATGCAACTGCTAATTTTTCTTTGATAACCAGTAATTCAAGGCTACTGGATTGTTAGGGCAGGCTGGGAGTAATTGTGGCTCTTCTTGCGAAGATTGTTTTTGTCAATGTTCCTCATGATCAGGGCAACAAGGTTGTGTCCCAAAGTTACAGTGATGGTAACTTTTGTATGAATGTTGTTCATGTTTGTGGAGTTTTTTTCAGTATAATTCTAGATTCCTAGTGTTAATTTGAAATGAGATATTCCTCTGGGTCGAAATGTAAAAAAGAAAAATTATAATAATTCCAGACCCTGCCTCTCCAAATCCCTCTGCACGTCCCTGCTGTTCAGTACTGAACGGGCCCCTCTATCGGATGGGAGAGTAGAATAGCAACACTCCACTGATCGTCAGCGTGGTTGAGAGCCAAGCTGTACAACAAGTCGGCACATGCACACACTGACATGGTGCATGAGAGGGGAACCCCTCTCAGAGAGCGGGAGAGAGACAGAGAGACAGAGAGACAGAGAGAGCCACAGACCCTGGCCCTGGCCCATGTAATCATAGGCCTGCACAAACCCTCGCCAATCAACCAATTAAGCGACCATTTCAGGTCAAATCATCTCTACATTGACACTGTGCGGAGCACTGGGCAAAACACTTCAAAGTGCCACTTTACTGTCTAGACTCAACTTCGTAAGTAAAACCAGCCTCCAATAGGTCTACTTATGAGTCGTCATCGTTGCAACGGTAGTATTTTCAAAGGACCTGAAAGGTAACGATGTGAAAAGGGTCTTGGTATTCTTTCTTTAAAACCTTGAAAATTTTGTTTTCATTGTGATACCGATAGGATAGATAAGAACACGGTCGACTGATTGATCATTAAATTAAACACTCTCTGAGAAGATATGCAGCCCAGGTCCCATCCATCTGGCCGCTTAACACGGCAGCAGAATGGCTGGCGTGTTAAGTGGTCAGATGGTTAGAATAGCAACAAAGTGAGTGAGCTAGTGGAGACATAGTTACAGCAGGTACTGTATGCTAAAAGCAGAATAGAACTAGTTTCTTGTGCAAGTGAGACATCACTGAACGGCAGATATCAAACATGTCAGTGTATAGCCCACATGCACAACTACACGCAACTACACACACGCATGCACGCACGCACGCACGCACGCACGCAAACACACACACACACACACACACCACACACACACACACACACACACACACACACACACACACACACACACACACACACACACAATTGTTTCAACATATTATGCAATACTTGCATTTATGTGGAAAGTTGTACTATAGCTTTTTTTGCATTATATATCCCATTGGACCCATCACTCAGTGCACAGACAATGTAAATCTCCTGTTATCTGACGGTCTGAGGTTGGCAGGTATGTCATACAGACTTGCTTAACTCATACTCTGTCGCACGTGTACGTTAAAGCGATGATTTAATTGGATCATTTATTTGTCACGCTCAGATTGTGTAAAGGCCTTAAATGAATTGCCTTGGGGCGCCAGTGGTGGAAAGTAACGAAGTACATTTACTTAAGTACTGTACTTAAGTACAATTTTGAGGTATTTGTACTTTACGTATTTCCAATTTCCAATACTTTTACTTCTACTCCACTACATCTCAGAGGCAAATATTGTACTTTTACTCCACTACATTTACTTGAAAACTTTAGTTACTAGTTACTTTTCAAATATAAATTATGATATAATGAAACATACATTAAACCACTTTAAACCTATTTTATACCCAGGCTATTTGAAAATAGCAGATCTACAAGCTCACAACACGTCGCGTTGTGAGCTTGTAGATCTGCTATTTTCAAATATTTAGTACTTTTACTTTTGGTACTTTAAGTACATTTTGATGCCAATACTTCTGTACTTTTACTCAAGTAAATTTTTAATTGTGGACTTTCACTTGTAACATATATATATATATTGCAGTATTGGTACTTTTACTTAAGTAAAGAATTTGAGTACTTTTTCCACCACAGGCAACGGTTTCAGGGTTGCATATTAAATAAAACAAAATAATGGCTTTCTAATATATACTAATATACTAATAAAGTATAAGAAAAGCAATAACCAACTGAAACTGCAACGGAAATGTTGTTAATGTTGGTCCTAGTCAATATTTTAAACATAAGCCTATTATAAATAAATGTAATCTTTAGAACTACTGTACTGTAAGTCCTGTTTTCCGTTGCTTGATGTACAAGTACTCACCCTGGACCTGACGCTAGTATGACACAAGGGCTGAGTGATCTGTACTGTGTGTGTGTGTGTGTGTGTGTGTGTGTGTGTGTGTGTGTGTGTGTGTGTGTGTGTGTGCGTGTGCGTGTGCGTGTGTGTGTGTGTGTGTGTGCACACGCACGCACGTGCGCACAGAAGGTAACAACGGAGGAGAATTTCACAAAAGTGCAACAAAAATAATCTGACAATGAGCACAAAGAAATCCAATTAAACGACTGTGTCTCTGCCTTTGTTATAGTGAGAACCAGTGTCTGTATAATAGGTGTGTATAGAATGTGTGTATGATATACAGTGGTTGAAGAAGTACTCAGAGTTTTTACTTAAGTAAAAGTAGCAATACCACAATGTAGTAATTGCTGTTACAAGTACAAGGCCTGTATTCAAAAGTTAACTTGAGCAAAAGTATTGGCAATGCATCAACATATACTTAAAGTACCAAAGTAAAACAAATAAAATCAATGAACAGAAACAGTGCAAATCTGGATAATATATTATTAAAAAATAAAAATATTCTTTTTCATTTGTGGCAACTGAAGGAACAGGGAAATGACAGGCAACATTTAGTTTAGTTTAGTAGTTTATTTCAGTACATTTTGTGGTAACATTACGGTAATTTTCAAGTTACTTTTATGTACATGTGTACGTGTTTGCTGTACTGTACAAGTATATGTATATAGTATGTTATAATAAATAAGATGTATATAACATAATAATATATGATATTTGAAAAAAAAAGTATCTGAGTACTTTACATACTCTTTCTATAATGTCCTTCTTCCTTTACGCCCCCCTCCCCCCCCACTCTCTCTCTCTCTCTGGTGTAACAGTCCTGTGAAGGCTGTTCTGCTAATTGGAGCTGAGCTGGCCTTGTTACCGAGGAGGCTGGAGGAGGTGCGGTCACCTCGCCTCATCCCCCCCCCCCCCCCCCCCCCCGGCTGACACTGAGGTGCTGCTCTATACCTCCAGGAGGTGTTAGCCTGGCCATGCAGCCATGGAGGTGCAAGGGGCCCGTGAGGTGAGAAGAAAGGGGGACTTCATTCCAGGTGTCTAACAGTGGAGTTGGAGTCAGGCAGTGTTATTTTTCTTATAAGGGGTCTACAGAAAAAAGGTGACCAATAAAGGATAATTCCTTTTAACAGGACGTTCATGAAAGTCCTTGCGGGCTTGTTTCCAATGAGGGCCTGTGAGCAATGTGGGTTAAGAGTCTTGCTCAGG
>NC_137623.1:14940076-14955076 GCF_963280865.1 Gymnoscopelus braueri | reverse complement strand
GGCTTTCTTTCCTCTTATTTGATTCTATTTCTTTTATTTTCACTGTTTCGTTTTTAAGCGATTAAATGACTTACATCGACTGATCACAGGTGATGTGGTCCGTACTGCATCTTTGAAGGGGTTAACTTTTTTTGGTCATGTACGAATTAAAAGAAATGCACCACTATCTGAATCAGCCACTTTTCTTTCTGTTACGTGACAAAAAAGACAGAGAGATCTGTTAGTCATTCATGTTTTATATCATTTCAATCTTAGGGCTCTATTACGCACGTCTTAATTACCGGCAGGTCTTATTGTCTTAACTTAAGGCGTGGAGGCGTGGCCAATGCCATTTTGCTATTATGAGTGCGGTAATATGCACACTTTTCCAAGGCGCTATGCGGTATGCGGTATACAGAGAAAATGGTACCAGAAAAGGAAAACAGGGAGTTGGTGCAGTCCAGCTCACGGTAACTTGCTAACTGTGAACCGCATGCGGTTTATTGGAATAAAAGCACAAACATATTGGCATCAAAATATGCAGTAGTTAAAGTAACAAAGTAAAAGTCTACAAGCTTGTGATCTTGTAGATTGGGTATTGTCGAATAGCCAAAGTATAAAATAGGCTTTGGTTGATGTACAGATCCTTCTTCTCTCTTCTTCTGTCAGCTAATTCCCATCGGGGTCGCCATGCAGCGGATCATCTGTTTTGTGTGTCTTCCTCTGTGACTGCGCATCCATAAACCTCTTCTTTGTCCTCCCTCTTCTCCTTATTACCTGGCAGCTCAATCTTCAGGATCCTTCTCCCACTCTACCACCCTCATCCCTCACGTTCACATGTCTAAACCATCTCAACCTTTTAGTTTATCCCCAAACCTTCTAACCAGCTGGGCTGATCCTCTAATGTAGTCATTTCTGTTCTTGTACCAATGTACTGCCTTGTCACTCATAATGAGAATCGTAACATCCTCAGTTATGCCACATCGGCCTCCTGTCTTTCTGTCAGCTTCATTTAAAACAGACTCCATATTTAGTTAGTCATCATTGCTATTGAGTGTTTGATTGGATACAATTGGTCTTCCAACCTGACAATGCATTTTCTGTTCACTAAAGAGCTGGAGATGATTACTGTTGGACTATAGAGCTATGTAACACTCATTTTAACAAAAGAAACTCACTTACTGCACATAAAAACAAATCATGAATATTATGTGATTATGACTATGTTGTAAACTGCTGTGCCACTTCAAGCTTAACAATGTACACACACGCACACACGCACACGCACACGCGCACACACACACACACACACACACACACACACACACACACACACACACACACACACACACACACACACACACAGACAGACAGACAGACAGACAGACAGACAGACAGACAGACAGACAGACAGACAGACAGACAGACAGACAGACAGACAGACAGACAGACAGACAGACAGTGTGAGAGAGAGAGAGAGAGAGAGAGAGAGAGAGAGAGAGAGAGAGAGAGAGAGAGAGAGAGAGAGAGAGAGAGAGAGAGAGAGAGAGAGAGAGAGAGAGGGAGTTCCACTGGGCAAATAAAACAGCAAGCCACAGCAGCAACAGCTATATGACATTTATTGTTTAAAATCTCCAGTAAACATGATATATGAGTCACATCACACAACTCTACATTCGGTAGATCCTGGGGATTTCATTTGTGTTACTGCAGCAGCTGTGCAGGTCGAACACACCTTTGTTCAACCTGACAAAGAATAAAATAAATGACAGATAAATACAAAGATTGATTATATGGAGCAGAGGGGTCTTCAATGTCTTTCAGGCCAAGGACCCCTTAGCTGAGAGAGAGAGAGAGAGAGAGAGAGAGAGAGAGAGAGAGAGAGAGAGAGAGAGAGAGAGATATGAAGCAGGGACACCCACTACATATTGTTAAAAACATATATTTTCATTCATTCAGTCATTGACTGCCAAGGACGACTTATGACAACTAATTGTCCAAATGCCCTCACCGCCAAGGACGACTTATTATTTTTTTCCCCACACAGAACCAGTAGATAACGTGATCCCAGTATTTACTGCTCCATTGACTTGCTGTTTAAAGTATTTGGGAAATCGCCTGTATCTCGGCTCCTGTGTTTTACTACAGTATGTATTTTTGGCGAGAGCAGTCGCGTAACGAGGCAACAGTATGCCCCGACGCGAGGTGGTCACAGCGGGCCCTCAAGAACGAAATTTTTGCGGTCATTAGTGGTTTCTGATACTTTTTTCGCGGGTTTGTGACGGATTTCGGGTACATAAACAACTGTTTTGTAACAATGTTAAGGGGCACACCCAGGTTTATTTTTTAATTCATAATTGTTTTATATATATATAAATGTATGCATTTTTTTCTGGGTGGGGAGGTGCCCCTAGCGTCATGGGCCCCAACGCAACCGCGTTGTCTGCGTGACGGTAGTGACGCCCCCGGGGCGAGAGATGCTATTTTCAACGGCGTATAACAAGCGAACGGGAGGTCGCGATGGACATTTTCTTCTTTTCTTGCGGAAGCACAGTGAAACCCTCAGTGATTAGCGACCAGCAGGGGATCGATCATACTGGAGATACATATTCTGTGACTGCTTGAAAAAGGTAAGAAAATCAAACAATCGCTGGCAGTGGATGCACGCAGCCGGAAATAAGTCTGGCAGTGAAATATTGGAGTTATGTTAATGTGTATTTTCAGACATTTAACCCATTAAGACCTGGAA
This sequence comes from Gymnoscopelus braueri, assembly GCF_963280865.1. Lineage (NCBI taxonomy): Eukaryota > Metazoa > Chordata > Actinopteri > Myctophiformes > Myctophidae > Gymnoscopelus > Gymnoscopelus braueri. The sequence goes on along the minus strand of NC_137623.1, from coordinate 14,952,348 downwards.
CGCATCTGTGTCACTTTTTCGTTTGTGCTAAAAAGCATTATTTTACACTTTGGCTACTCAAAAATAGCAGATATACAAGCTCATAGCGCGGCACCGAGTGCCGCGCTACGAGCTTGTAGATCTGCTATTTTTGAAAAATCGTGAAAATGTGTGCAAATCTTTGAATATATATTGTTTAAAGCGAACATTTTAACTCTATTCTTTTCTTCTGGGGGTCCCTGGAACAAAACATTTTGAGATGGGGTCGGCGGCCAAATACATAATTATATTCTATCCATCTTTTAGGGTCCTTGACTCCTTGACATAAATAAGTTTGAGAACCACTGATATAGAAACGTTTTTCAGAAAACCGTTAGGATTTAGAAGACATTTTGCAGAATCGGAACCTCAGGCCTCGATATCAAAAAAAGACGTTCCTATAACAACAAACATTTGGCGGGCCCCCTGTAGTAACTCCCCTGGGGATCCTAGAAGACCCATGAAATAGGGTTATGGTGGTTAAACTTTTTGATGCTACATTAAATTCTACATTAAATTAATTTAGCTGGGGGGACCCCCTGGAACGCCTTCGAGGATCCCTGGGGGTCCCCAGACACCACTTTTGAGAACGAGTGATCTAAACTGCAGAGACACGGATTCTGTCCTCAATGTGCAATCGCATTGTCTTTGTAAATATTTTGTATACACAGTGATAGTTTCCTTCGTAATATTGATTTTAATCAATGGCTCTATATCGCGGAAGAAAGAGCTAGTGTGTGTGTGTGTGTGTGTGTGTGGGGGGGTGTAATAAAAACACAGTACATTGTCACTGTCGGGCAGGAAACTTATATCTCATGTTTAATCTTGTTTTTTCTTTTTTTTCTTTTCAAAGTTTACTGCCCTATTTTATACTTGATATTTTTGAACAGTTAAAGGGAGCCTCTGCACACTCAATACTGTGCAAAATCCGATTTTCTTTTTTTTTTTTAATATATAGCGAGCTTTCGGTCATAGACCTTCTTCAGGCATAGAGCAATCAGTGAATATGACAGTTTGTAAAGGTTCAGGGTGTCATCACTTGATTGATGAATGTGTCACACCTGTGCCAAACATGTCAGTGACAAAACTCATGGGAGTTGTAGTCCTACAATTAAGTGTACTACAAAGACAAGTGTCCACTGAGACAGGAGACACACACACACACACACAAAATATGAATATTTACAATAGACAAAATGCAATACAATACAGACATCAGACAGTAGCCATAAAGGTAGTAGCCATATCGTCGCTGTCAGGCGTAAACCTTGCATGTCCAGAAACTTTTCTTTTTTTAATAAAAAAAAACACGTTGCGACACGTTGCTCACTACGTGTCGCAACACGATTGTGTTGCGTTTTGATCTTGTAGATCTGCTATTTTCACTAATTATGTGCGACACTCTTGTATGATGAAGTAGAGCCTTAACTCACGCAAGTTGAAATATGGAGATACGAGGTTTATGCCCGACAGCAGGGGTGTAAAGTAACTAAGTACATTTACTTAAGTACATTTTTTAGGTATTTGTACTTTACTTGAGTATTTCCAATTTTCAATACTTTTACTTCTACCCCATTACATCTCGGATACAAATGTTGTACTTTTACTGCACAACAATTATTTGAAAACTTTAGTTATAGTTACTTTGTAGATTTAGATTATCATGGCTATTTGAAAAAATGTTTCAAATAGCCATGATAATCTAAATCTATGATCTACAAGCTCACAATGTGTTGCGACGCATTTTGAGCTTTTACATCGGCTATTTTCAAAAGATTTTTATATTTGAAAACTTGTGAAATGGGACCTTCTGCATAATGAATACTTTCTACTTTTGGTACTTTAAGTACATTTTGATACCAATACTTTTGTACTTTTGAATAAGTACATTTTGAATTCCGGACTTGTAACAGAGTATTTCTACGTTGCAGTATTGTTACTTTTACTTAAGTAAAACACGTGAGTACCTTTTCCACCACTGGTAGAGCCTTAAAGGGAAATTTTGGACCATGGTTTTCTTACCTTTGGGATTGATAGCCCAGTAGTACTATCTCTGAATGAGATCCATTCAACTGGTCTTTTCTCTACTGAAGAGTTTTAACTTGACTTATTTTGCTACGATTCCCTGCTTTCATATGACATGAAAAAATGAAAATGAAAAAATGCTAGATGACTGTCTCCCAGTCAAATTTGGTCACAAATGTTACTCTTGAGTAAATGTTACTCAAGAGTACGAAAGACATTGCTTTTAAATATACTTAAGTATTCAAAAGTACATGCTTTTGAAAATACTTGAAGTACAAGTAAAAGTAAATTTCTTAATTTTTATATCGATGAATTGCTGTAATGTTTTCACAATGAATTCATAGGACCTTGTAACTCTTGTTTCAGAAAAGTAACTCTCTGAAACCACCTGCACTGCATGCACTGATGTGTTTAACCACTACGTTATACAAAGCCTGCAGAAACACCTATAAAAACATAGCAACAATCTTTTTGGAGGTTTGCTCTATACATGTGATTCTAATTAGGGGTTGATTGGATGTTGTGTTCAATGTTGGATGTTGTGTTCACCTTTCAGGTGGCCAAAAAAGGTAGTACCATTTTCCCGTTAGACAGACGACCCCCATCGTTGTACATATAGCATTATTTTTGTTTTCTTTTCGTGCAATTTTTTCTGTATTTTTTAGTTGATATTTGAACTTTTGGTGCCACTATTTATGACTATGAATTGAATACCAAGGACCTCAATGGAAACAAGACCGCAACAACTTTTTTGAACTGACCTTTTAGACAAAGTATTTTAAATGTAACTGTGCTGTTTGACATTTTTTTGCCTAATAAAATATCCAATCGATCAATTAATATGTTTAGTTTTTTGGGATTAGAAATAGGTCCCAGCCCGCCCACACATTTATGAATCCAATTACAGTCCAACAGTATGGAGTATCAGAACCCTGTTTGATGCTCATTGTCACATGACTCACAACACCATTTCTACCTAATTTGGTAAAAATATATATATATCTGATGCAGTGTTTGTGAAGGGGTGTAGGGGTGGATCATGTCCTGCCTTGTAGGTCGTCACCAGTGTTTTGAACTGGATGAAGCGTCCTTGAGTAAGGCACTGAAGCCCTAACAGCTGCAGATAAGCAGGTTTGTTAAGAGTCACAATTACACTGGGTAATTTACACATTCTGTTGTAAATGTAAGGATTAACCCTGTCAATTAGTGTGATTGACAGGGGAGATGATCAGAGGAGCAGAGTTTGTACCATTACGGTTCGCCCATGGACAGAAGTATGGGTAGAGTCTCTCAGTGAAGGTGCAGCCAGTGAAAGAGTAGAGATGGACTCTGGTCTCCACATCATAAAAGGAGACCAGACCCTCCTCATAATCCACAAACACTCCCACTTTCTGGACCTCCTCTCTTACAGGGAGGAGGAAATCAGGGTCAGCAACAGCAGCCCCGTACTTATTTCCATTCCTCAACCATATGGTCCAGTAACCTTTGTTGGGTCCCATATATCCCTTCCTGTTGATGGACTCTCTGGCCACTCCTATTGTCCAGTTAGTCTTCCCTCCAACCTGAACCTCATAGTAAAACCTTCCTGAGGAGAAGCTTTGTTTTCCTAAGACACAGACTATTCGAGAGAATCTCTCTTTGTTCTTTGGGAGATCTTTCTTTACGTTTCCATAACTCACTTGTTTTCCATCCTCAGACAGGATGAGGTAGCGATTTGCTGTATCAGGGTCCAGAGTCACATCCACCTCATATTGCTGGATCCTCCTCATATCAGCATCACACAGCTTGTTCTCCATCTCTGATTGAGCGTCTTCTCCAGCTGTCTAGAACTGTCCCAGTGACGTCTTAAGAACCCAAACAGTGACGTCTCAAGTTCCGATCCAGGAACGGTCAGCTTTGACTTCCACTCAGTGCTCTAATGGCTTCAATAAGAGGATGTAAAGTCTGCTTCTCTTTCAGTGATGTCCTCACACTGTGTGGAATCAGCCTTTAAATCCAGCTCCTCAAATCTCCACTCATCAAATATGACGTCATCTTCCCAAAAATGGAGTTCCACGTGACTCCAGACCGGCCTCCACGTACTGTGATTGGACACATCGGGTAACCATGGCTACATGGGGCGGGCCATAGCTGAGTCGTCAGAGAGCCCGCCTGGATGGGAAGGCAAAGGTTCGATTCCAGGCCTCAGCAATGTGTCAAAGCGTTCTGTCACTATGAACGTCAGATCTAACCAAAAAAAAAAACTAGCGCCTATTGGCCTATTTTTGCTGTGGCGGACCCGGGATGGAGTCATGACATTGTTCTACTGTACCATTCATCCTGGGATATCATAAGATCATAGAAAAGGTAAGAAAACTGTGGTCCGAAATGCCCCTTTAACTCATGCAATTGAAACAAAAAGAAGTAGAAATATGGAGATGCGAGGTTTCCGCCCGACAGCGATGATATTATCTTTTAACTCGCGCAAATGCACTTTGTCACCATCCGCCGCTGACCATAGCGAGCCAGTGGGTGGAGGAAAACCTGTGCATTAGTGAGCCTTTCAGCCAGACAGTGCCGGGTAGGGTTTGACATGCTGTCATCGCAGTCTGATCTCATTATCGCTGCAGAGGCTGCAGAGTCTGGGGCTAACAGCAACCTAATGACTGCCCTAACCGCCGGTCTCCATGGAGATAACCGGACATCACATGGACAACTGTCACCGCGGCAGCCTGATGGCCTAGGGGCCAATTTGAGGCCATTTCGGCTCCGCACATGTACTTGGTACACGCGTGCGTGCACGCGCGCGACCCGCACGTTGCGATGTACCTGTCTTTCATGTGCGCGTCACACGCACACGTGTTTGCAGTGTGTGCGAAGAAGTACTCAGATATTTTACTTATGTAGAAGTAGCAATACCACAATGTAAAAATACGTGTTAAAAATGTTACTTGATTAAAAGTACAAAGGTATTAGCATAAAATATACTTAAAGTACCAATTGTAAAAGTACTACATTTACCTTTATTTCAGCTTGGAGTACAGTTTAGGGGCAGGCCCTCATTTTCAATGTAGCCGATATACAGAACGCAGTAATCAACAGGAATATACATTCACATACAGCAAAATAGATGAATCAGAATACAGAAAGAACTCAAAAAAACTAAAATAGTCAAAGAACAGATCTACCTAAATTAAATAATTAAATTACAAGTTACAATCAGTTACAAACCTGAACAAAAATGTTGGAAATCATTTCCCTGAAATTAACTAAAGATGGAATTGATTTGATTTTCAAGGACCTCTGGAGCTCATTCCAGGCAGATGGAGCACTGATAGAAAATGCTGTCTTGCCTAACTCAGTCTGCGCAAAAGGAACCTTGAGCGTCAGGAGGTCACTCGAGCGGGTCTGGTATGTAATAGGGTTGTGAACTTGTAGATCGGCTATTTTCAAATAGCCTAATAGGGCTAAAGTGGTTAACGTATGTATACTATAATATAATATATATATATATATATGTATAGTGTAATATAATTACTTACAGTATATCTGCAGAGTATCAAATAATTGTAGTGGAGTAAAACTACAATATTTGCCTCTGAGATGTAGTGGAGTAGAGGTAAAATTATTGCAAATTGGAAATACTAGTAAATTAAAAAGCAACAAAAATGTTTACTTAAAGGGATACTTCACTTTCACATAAAATAAACATTTAAAAAATATATTAAAAATAAATGAAAAAAGTAATGGAAAAATCACGGCCCCCTCACGCATTAGAGTGTCCTACTAATGTGTGAGGGGGCCTTTATTTTGCCATAAATTCTTTCATTTTTTTAAAATATTTATTTTTAATGTTTATTTTATGTGAAAGTGAAGTATCCCTTTAAGTACAGTACTTGAGTACATGTACTTAGTTACTTTCCACCACTGAATGTTTGTATTGCTATACCTGCGAGGACATGAACATTTTTGGAGGGTGATTTTACGAATGCCATGTTTAAAAATGTCTGGCTTTTTTTTAAATAACCGTTAATACTTCCGTTGCACGACACGGCATGCATTCAAGTATAAATAGGCATAACTCCAGCCCTAACCCCTAAAACATGTGTCCATATACAAATCAGATGGGCAGCGTTTTTTTTCTTCAAATTTCATTAATGCACAATATTTGGGGTATTTGTTATCTTGCAGTGAATTGATATGTGTGTCATTGTGATCAAACCGGGCTAGTTTTACAATGCTGTGTTTGTACATTGTTGTTGTCCTTTACTGCACTTTTCCACCAGAGACGGTCAAGTCTGGGAATGTCCAGTCCTTTATAGTGGCTGCAGCCATTTCAGATGTGTGCGACTGTCTCTTTGTCATGTGGTACTGGGTCACACACACACACACACACACGCACGCACGCACGCACACACACACACACACACACACACACACACACACACACACACACACACACACACCCACACACCCACACACCCACACCCACACCCACACCCACACCCACACACACACACACACACACACACACACACACACACACACACACACACACACACACGCACACACACACACAAACAAACACACAAATCTCGAGAGCGACATCTGGGACTATTTCGCCCAGGTCTCTGTGACCTAATCTGTGCGCTCGATAGTGAAAGGTAATCTACAGAGTTAAATAGCTTCATCCAGCTACTTTTGAGGTGGCCATCTCTGTCTCAGGCTTTATTTCGTTCACCATTACGATTTCTGCCATCATAACTGAGCCGTGACATTCCTTGTCCCCTCGCGCATCTCAAGGACGTCAAAAACATGTCCGTGGAGTAATCAATTTGTTTCTCTCCCTGAAAAGCCGTCCTGCGGGCAGGGTTTCTGCACACAGCCATGACAACCGTGGAATTCTTCACAAAAGAGAGATGTCACATCTCAGTCTAACGTGAGTGGAGTGACCTTTCCACCTCTTGAGTATTGTTCACATTTTGCTGCTTCGACGGTGCACCGAGGACTGTAATTGGGAGAGCTGAGGCTACTTGTGGAGCATCACATTATAGGAGCTCCTCTCGGACGACGCTTTTCTGACTGACCTTGTCTGACTGGGAAGTCCGTCGATGCTTCTATGACAGGGGTTTCAACGGATTTGGTCCATGAGACGTGTGCAACAGTGAATTGAACACTTTTGGTGAGTATTCAAGTATTCAAAAGTACAGCAGAATTATGCTTTTTAAAACACATTAAAGCATATAAAGTATTCAAAAGTACAAATTATTTTATATCAATGCATTGCTAAAGCACAAACGCACGCCCCGTTAAAGGCCAGCCAATAGGAAGATAGAGGGGGCGGGGCTTCAGAAATTACAGATCGTCCCTATTGGTGGTTTTAGTCCACATACCAAATTTGTACTCTGTAGCATGCTGCGAACCGAAGTTATGGCTGTTTAAAGCCCAGCCAATAGGAATTGTAGATCGGCTATTTTCACTTCCTGTTTGGAGTTGAGGTTTGACGCTTCGCCACGGTCACACCGTTTTACGAAAACTCAAGCTTTTTTTTGTCTTTTGTGTACTCTGAGCGAATTTGAGGCAGATCCGATAATCCGTGTAGGAGGAGTTCGCTAAAGTACAACCCGTGGAAATGGCGTGAAATTCACAAAAACGACACTATCATTTAAAAATGTCTGACTTCCTATTTGCAGTTTCAATCAGGGCTTCGCACTACTGTGCAGTGCCCGGGCCCTAATTAAAACTTTACTTTCAGCAGGTGACACCGTCGTACAGGTTTATGGGCAAAATTTAAATGATATTGGTGTCATATTGCTGCATTACAAAGGTGCGTGTATATGTACTGTCGATCAGTGTTCCTAAAACTTATTCATGTCAAGGACCACAAAATGTATATGTCTTTGACCGCAGACCCCTTCTGAAAAGGTTTATTGCCAGGGATCCCCAGAAGAGAAGATTTATGTTTAAAAGAAAAAAAGTTTCCAAACATTTTGCAGCACTAAGTGACGCGCTGTGAGCTTGTACATCTGCAATTATTTTTTATAACCAACGTGTTCTGGACTGAATAGACTTTTTTCTTGTTCTTGAGCCCCCTGCTGGCAGTTACATTAAATTCAGTGCTCACTTCATTTCCTGTCTAGACAGGATGTTGTTTTCAGATCAGGAAGAGAATACATGGCTGCAATGCGCTTCAAACTAATTGTGTCAGTGTGAATTGTTCATCCGTCTCCATCCTCTTTACATGTTTATTAAGACGCAATCTCAGTGAGTATACTTGTTTATAAGACTAATATTGTTGGTAAGAGCACCTTATTTGTGAACAATAACAGAAAGTTGTATTATTATTCCCTACGTCTCTGTGCATGCTAATTATGGCCTACTGGGACTATGCTAATGTTGTGGCTAATGTCAATTAATTCATTGTATACAGTACTTACCTTAGTAGAATACTAACCTTCAACGCGGACGGCCGGCCGGACGCGCGCCCGTGCGGGTCCGTCTGTGTGTGTGTGTGTGTGTGTGTGTGTGGGGGGGGGGTTGCGTGTGTGTGTTTACTGTGGGTCCGGGACGCGCACGAGTCTGTGTTATAAGACATAGAAAGCGCTTTGGATATCATCTTCACCACTATGAGGTACACCACTACCACACAACATCCCAAAGAAAACATTATTAACCACGTTAACGTCTTCTGATTAAACAACTACAGGGTTGCCAGGTTTCGCGAGAGAAACAAGCAACCAGGTCTATGAAAGCAAGGCTCGCTGTGCACACTAACAAAACATTATTACGGTTGTGTGTGTGTGTTTGCACTGGGTGCGGGTCCTGCGGCCGTGTGTGTGTGTGTGTGTGTGTGTGTGTGTGTGTTCATGACGCCACGGGACGCACACAGGTTTGACTAAGCATATTGCCTAATGTGTACAACCCCAAGTTCACAAATACTTTTGACTGCGCACTTCACCGGGTATGGCCTAGTTTAAATTAATTCTGAAACAAACTGTATTGTTTATGCTTTGTTTCAGTTTCACACTTTGGTTGTGAAGCTTACTGGGTAACCTACCGCTGGTGAGACCAGTACACAACGTATAAATGAAAGTGGTTAAATGGATTGTGATGCTATGTTAACAACTTTTGGGAGGGAATATATATATATATATATATTTATATATATATATAATGTTTTTTCCCTTTTCTTTTCTTTCAATGCTGTTTCAGTTGGCTGTATGAATGTATAATATTGATTTGAGAACACATACCATGTGTTCTAAAATCAATACACATTCATACACAAAGCATTTGTTGTGTGAAACGTGTAGTTTCAGCTTTTCATATCCCAACCTCTCTCCATGAGACCCATTGAAGGCATCAATAAATAAATAACGAAAAAACCTCTCCACCGTTGAATGAATAGCGCTATTAGCTTTGGGGTAGACAGTGAGAAAATGAAGGTCAACAGTACAATCCTGACGTTTTTTCTAATTACCCACGCACGCTGAAAACCTTTCATAGATGGACTTTCTTCCGTTGGCAGTCTATTCAGAACGAGAACAGCCCCAGGGTGGAACTATTCCTTGGCTATGCGCCTGGCAGAGAGAATAGCGTCACATTTTCTTGTAGCTTCTATTGACTAGATTGAGACTTCAACTGATGAATAGTGTTCAAACCTTGACCATGACAAATCCCTCATCAAGTGCATTCTTGCTGTCTTTGTATGTTCCAAGGATAGCTGGCCTTGAATCACTCACTCTACAGTACCGACAGGTTTACATTTCATCTCGATATCGGCACGGATTATTTTTATGGGGCATTAGTATTCGTTGACTAATAGTTACAGTGAAAGCACCCAAGTGGATTTTCGGGGTTTGATACTAGAGAAAGTATAACCCAAATTCATGACTGATAGTTGCTGAGTGGTTCGGTGCCGGGCAATTTGCGGAGGAAATGGAAAAAATAGAGGAAGTGGAGAACGAATAAATTGAATCTTATTAAAATAAGAATCACAGAGGTAAGAGGGGAGCAATGGAACTTGGATGTATTAACTGCCTGTTTTATTAAGGTGCAAAGTACAAAAGGGAGGACAACCTTTCAATGTGAAGGATGGATGGAGGATGTAATTCACATCGAAACGTTGTCCCCCTTTTTAAAACCGGTAAAGCATCTGTGTCACTTTAGATTTTAGCTATGTAGCAACATAAGATATTGAACATTAGTTTAGAACAGTAGTTCTCAAAAATAGCAGATATACAAGCTCACAGCACAACACAAAGTGACGCGCTATGTGCATCTTTCACAGCTGCTATTTTTGAACATTTTTGAAAAATCTTGCAAGTGTTTGAAAGATGGGGCGGGGCTGGCAGAAAACATTTAACATTTTCAGATGGGGGTCCGCGGCCGAATACATAATTTGGGGGACCTTGGCACGAAAAAGTTTGAGTAATAAAAAGAGTTTGAGTTGCTCTAAACATAAGAATCAATCAGAGACTAAAATAAAGATGCTCTGAGAATGGCCCAACCATTTGACCACCATTTGGCCGCGAACGCTTTAAAAATGTTCAAGTGGGCTCTGATCCAAGGAAAGGTTGGGGAAAGGAATAGTACTGATACAATGTATCGTTGTTGTAGATCAGCACACAATAGCGTGCACACAGACACAGACACAGCACAAAAGATCCAACAGTCCATTTTCTGCTTCTATATATCTTACAAAGGACAGTGATACGCATAAAGAATGGAGTGGGAGTGTGTGTGTGTGTGTGTGCGTGTGTGTGTGTGTGTGTGTGTGTGTGTGTGTGTGTGTGTGTGCGTGTGTCAGTGGACGAGTGATTACAGGAGGTTTTGGGGCTGAGCTCGCCTGCTGAAAACAACTAATGACTGCCGCTGACAGACAATATCCTTCTTCATTTATCACACACACACACGCACGCACACACGCACCACGTGAAGAAACGCTCGCACACACACATATTATGCACACATTCTCTCTCTCTCTCTCTCTCTCTCTCTCGTCTCTCTCTCTCTCTCTCTCTCTCTCTCTCTCTCTCTCTATGCATTGTGACATTCAACAGGAACATCTTTGTTACTTTCTAGACATCAGCAAAGCAATTATGGAGTCATTTGCCTGTGTGCGTGCGTGCGTGCGTGCGTGCGTGCGTGTGTGTTTATCAAGGGGTTTTATCCTACGCTGTCCAGCATGTTAGGCTATTGGCTAAAGCTATTACTTTAGCGTGTCGGCCGTTGTAGTGAGGCTTTAGTCTGGCCGTATCACCGGCAGGCAGCCTCTCGCCCGCCGATGGGGCAGGGATTAGCTTCTCACTGGTCACCCTCCATGTGTATCTACCAGCCATCACTGAAGATCAATCAAAGAGACATTTTCTCTCCAATTTAGTCGTTATAGAGCACCGAAGTCTGACGTAATGTCCACATCCTACCTGGGTCGCGGTTTCCCCCCCCCCCCCCGTTCTGAATTCCCATAGAAGTGTTTAATATCACGTCAAATAAGAACTGTGTCCCAAAAATAAACAAATGATCCCGGCGGTTTTACTCTTATGGATATGAACCACCAACTGACGGTGAGAAAACGCTAATGTTACTTCTGACGAATTTGTTAAATTTTCGCCAGAAACAGACTGTTTCAAATATCAGTGATTGATTATCATAAACGATACAGAACCTCCTCCCTGACAATATCGCCAAGACAGTTTGTTTATTTTTGGACCACAATTCTTATATGAGACGATTCTATGATGACCCAATGTTATTCTCCATAGAGAAATTACTTTACGAACCAGGGGATGAACGAGTGACGTCAGGACTTCTGTACTCTATATTCCTCCCCTCACACATTTCTGTTGTGTTGTCACTGCTGTTGTATCCCACTGGCTCACCTGCCAGTGAGGAGCCTCCACCGGGAGGACGTAGAGCCTTCGTCCTACTCCTCCCGGCCAACACTCCCTGCTGACAGGTGCCGCCCCCCCAGCCCGTGCAGCCCAATTGCGTTCGCTGCGACGCTCGACAAAGCCGGATGCACTGCGGTGGTTTCAAACCCCCCCCCATCTCTCTCTCTCTCCTCTCTCTCTCTCTCTCTCTCTCTCTCTCTCTCTCTCTCGTCTCTCTCTCTCTCTCTCTCTCCTCTCTCTCTCTGTAGGTGGCTGAGTGTGCATGTGTGTGCGGTCAGGCTCAGTATACACATCATCATATAATAATGGTCCAGTAAATGGTACATGTGCACTGCAATCTGTGGCGGACATAGATGA
>NC_137623.1:14875076-14935076 GCF_963280865.1 Gymnoscopelus braueri | reverse complement strand
AATATCAAATATCTAAATACTGAATCAAGCAACTTAAAAACTTTGGGGCTCACACAAGCCTGAGTAGACGGTAAAATTATAACATGATGCATCGCGGCGCGTTGTGAGCTTGTAGATTGGCTATTTTCAAACATTTTAGTACTTTTACTTTTGGTACTTTAAATACATTTTGATACCAATACTTTTGTACTTTTACTCAAGTAGATTTTGAATTCCATACTTTTACTTGTAACAGAGTACTTCTACATTACAGTATTGATACTTTTACTTAAGTAAAACATTTAAGTACTTTTTCCGCCACTGAGGGACACGCACGGACATGCACGCCCGCCGGCGCTGACACAGAAAGGTCCTGGTATTACAGTGACTGACACCTGATCACGTCAGCTGTAGAGAGTAGGACAAATCACATTAGTTGTGGATGTGCAGTTGACAGGAAGGGCAGGGAGAGAGAGAGAGAGAGAGAGAGAGAGAGAGAGAGAGAGAGAGAGAGAGAGAGAGAGAGAGAGAGAGAGAGAGAGAGAGAGAGAGAGACACACACACACACAGAGACACAGACAGAGAGACATAGAGACATTGAGAAAGAGCTTTTTTGCATAATCGTCATAATCGTTTCCATGTTGAAAAATGTGCACCCATTTTCAAATATTAAAAAAGCAGATCTACAAGCTTACAACGCGTTACAAATGAGCTATTTCTGCTATTTTTACATGAATACAATTATTACATGTCAATCATTTCTATGCATGTTATTTGTCATATATGCCCTGTGTGATTTTTTTTACAAGCCTAAAAGGCAAAAATTAATAATTGTTTTTTTTTTTTTTTTTTTTCTTATAATTTTTATCCCACGATTTTGTAACCCATATTTTTTCACCCAGTGCCAATTGCCTATGTAATCCTGGGCGCTACTCTCCCTCTGCCAGCCTAGGGAGAGCCCAAGCTGAAGCTCATGCCTCCTTCAATGCATGAGGAGCAAGCAGGCTGCTTCTTATCACCCGACAGGGGGGAGGTTCCCTGGTTAGACGTAGCGCGTGGAAGGAACACGTTATTCCAACCAGTTCCTTTCCCCTCCATCAGGCGCCCTGGCTGACCAGGGGGAGGCAGTATAGTGACCAGGATTACTGCATGTTTTTGTGAGGGTATTAACTACCCTAGGAGACACGGGGAGAACATGCAAACTCCACACAGAAAGGCCCTTTCACCAAAAAAAAATTAATAATTGTTTTATTCATATGATCCAATGTTCAACCCCAAACACACAATCGCAAAATCGCAATACAAAGACAACATTTTTAATTGTGACAGCCCCATCTCTCTCTCTCTCTCTCTCTCTCTCTCTCTCTCTCTCTCTCTCTCTCTCTCTCTCTCTCTCTCTCTCTCTCTCTCTCTCTCTCCATGACTCTATTCACTGTTGGCCACGGTGCAGTGGATATGGACCTCCACACAGTCAGCCCAAAGCCAGGGGGCGCTGTGACAAAACATGTAACGTCGATTCTTTTTCAGCTGCCATGTGTGAACGCAGCGTCAGACACTGGGAGCATGTTGGCTCACGGGCTGAGAACACACGCCGTATCCACGCTGTGCCTTATCACACGTATGCAAATGAGCATCAATTAGGCACTCATTAGGGCCGACAGAGGACGTCCAAACGCTAAAAGAATGACTTTCTCTCAGTTATCGCAGTTAGCTTGACCGGTTTTAATGAGAGCGTTAGCGCTCCACGTTGTAATCGTGGCAGGTGTGGATCGTCTCCGTCGGGCTGCATAGGTCATTGATTTATAAAAAAATAATAATTATGAATCATTTGTGAATCTGTAACACTTCTGTTTGTTTCAGTTTGCAGTCGAAATCGAACGGATGCTGTTATGATATTGTTACTGTAATGCTGAAAAACCTGGTATCTCCATATTAACATTTTGTTTTGTTTGTTTGTGAAACATATGTGTGAGCTTGTAGATTGGATACAATCTACAATTGTGTGTTGAGCCAATGTATAAAATACGGCTTAAGTAAGAGGTATAATTATAGTCCAATTACATATGATTCTGAATGGGCCATTCTGCATATGAGTACTTTAACTTTAGCTGCTTGAAGTATATTTTGTTGCTGATCCTTTTCGACGTAGGCCCCATTCACACCCAAAGTTCGCTTAAAAGGTCCGGACCAGGTACCAAATCTTTACAGTGTTGCATTTTTCATTTGGTCTGGTTAGCGTTCACACGGGACTTTGTTAAGCGAACCACATTATGTTAACAAATGACACGTGGTGGTAAAAGTACTCACATGTTTTACTTCAGTAAAAGTATCAATAGTGCAATGTAGAAATACTCTGTTACAAGTAAAAGTTCAGAGTTCAAAATGTACTATGTGTAAAAGTACAAAAGTTTTGGTATCAAAATGTGCTTAAACTACCAAAAGTAAAAGTACTCATTGTGCAGAATGTCCCATTTCAGAAGTTCAAAATGTATAAAACATCTTTTGAAAATAGCGGATCTACAAGCTCACAGGCCATGCATAGCAACCCATTGGGCTGATAGTATGTGTTTTGTAATAATAATCAAAATCTACAAAGTAACTAACTAAAGTAACAAACTAAAGTTTTCAAATAATTGTAGTCGAGTATAAGTACAATATTTGCCTCTTGAGATGTAGTGGAGTAGAATTAAAGGAATTGGAAATTGGAAATACTCCAGTAAAGTAAAAAATACCTTAAGTACAGTACTTGAGTACTTAATTACTTTACACTACTGCACGTGGTCATACAGACCGTTGATCTATTGACAGCATAGGCTCTTTCTAGTGAAACTTACTTCATTGCCAAACTACAATGGAGCAACAGAAGCTGTTGTGAGCTTGTAGATAGGCTATTTTCGGTGGAATCCAGACTGAACTTTAGTGTTGTTGTTATTACGGGGCCAGAGCTCAGCTCTGGACCTGTTTTAAGATTGGCAGTATTCTGCCACTTTTCGCAGTTCTGGCTGAACCGTGCATACGCTTTTTACGAAACTTGGCCCTATGGTAGATGGTCATGAAAAACTATCAAGAAATAATTCTCACGATCTTTCGTCAAAAGGTGGCGCTATAGCAAAATTCCAACTTTGAACAGGTACAACTCATGCCCTGTTTGACCTACAGCCATGAAACTTCAATATACATTATGCGTCTACTCATGATCAACAACTTTCACCCTCTGACTTTTGACCTCTGACCTTTAGATCTCCCACCATTTTGAATTATATGAAAAACAGTTAAAACCTATCTCCTCCTGGGATTTTTGAGTAATCTGCACGAAACGTTTTACACGTGAACTTTGGACCTATGCCGACAAACAAGCAGCAAAGATTGAGTGAGTGAAAAAATGAAGCTTTAATGAGCCAATGAATATTGCAGTTTTATGACAATTATTCATCTGCCCCTAACACCTACATGCAGACTCACATTTCTTTGAAACTTTGCGGTAATGTTGAGGGTCATTCCAAATATCACTGAAACCAATCTTTCTCCAATTGGTCAAAGGGGGGCGCTATAGCAATTTTTAAAAAATGCAAACTTTAAACAGGCAAAAGTCATGCCTCGTTTGGCCGACAGCCATTAAACCTGCTTACACATGTGCCTTGACTCATGAGGAACACATGTATCACGTTGACCAGTAAGCTCCGCCCTTAGATTGTCCGCAATTTTGAGCAGTTTGAAAAACACTTAAACCCAGGATTTTTCAGCAATTTGCGTGAAACTGTATCATCTGTGTGATCTCCTTTTTCACAGGTTTTTGTCTGTTGGTCCAATGGCTTCTCCCTTAAGCGAGTGCCTCACGACCGCAAGATTGCCGGTTCAAGCCTCACTTAATGCAGACTCATTTAAGTTGAATTGCAAAAAACATGACTGTATCAATGAATACATGTGCAAACTTGTAGATCGGCTGCTTTCACTGGTTTCGGTTTCGAGGTGACATACAATTTCTCTATTGGTAAATGGTTTGTGAACGAGTGATCTTAGTGTTAGTGTTAGTGTGAATTATTTTTTCACTGGTTCTGGTCTGTTGGTCCAATGGCGTCTCGCTTCAGCATCAGCCTCTGGATCCAAGGTCGCCAGTTCAAGCCTCAACTCTTGCTGGCTACTTCTCAATTGTATCGCACAAAACATGACTGTATCAATGAATGCATGCGCAACTGTTAAAGGTAACATGAAATGCTTCTTGGAGAGAGTATTTTTTGCAATATATGACAAAATCGTGAAAATAGCCGATCTACAATCTCACAACTTTTCAGATAGCAACGTGTTTCTGAGCTTGTAGATCGGCTGCTGTGTTATCTCTTTTTTCACAGGTCTTGTCTGTTGGTCCACTGGCTTCTCCCTTAAGTGAGTGCCTCATGACTGCAAGGTTGCCGGACTCATTTAAGTTGAATTGCAAAAAACATGAATGTATCAATGATCCTGAGATTCACATCCTGATTCTCACTGTTCTATTATAGCAGATGTTATTTTTTTTAACATATCATTGCTGTAGGGCAGAAACCTTGTATCTCCATATTTTAACCTTTTTAAGTGATTTTTTCTCATAAATTATAGTCCACCTGGTTTCCACCTGACAGAAACAATATTATACCTACTTGTGTTATCTATTTTAGGATCATACATCTGTTATCAAACTGATTGGCTGTTTCTAATATGCAATACAATAAAGTTCTTTCATTTTTAGATTAGATTCATAATTGTTAAAAGAAATCCTTATTTTTTCACAAAGTCCTTATTATTGAAGTCCTTATTTATGTCACAAAGTCTATATACCTCATACAGGTGAAAGGCCCTTTTCTTGTACAGTTTGTGGTAAAGGCTTTAATCAACAGGGTCATCTAAAAACACATATGAGGACTCATACAGGTGAAAATCCCTATACCTGTACAGTTTGTGGTAAAGGCTGTGTTAGCACAAGCAATCTAAAAATACACATGATGACTCATACAGGCGAAAAGCCCTTTTCTTGTACAGTATGTGGTAAAGGCTTTAATCGGAAAAATACTATTAAAACACACACGATGACTCATACAGGTGAAAAGCCCTGTACCTGTACCATTTATGGTAAAGGCTGTGTTCACAAGGGTAACCTAAAAACACATATGATGACTCATACAGGTGAAAAGCCCTATACCTGTACAGTTTGTGGTAAAGGCTGTGTTAGCACAAGCGATCAAAAAAAAAACACATGAGGACTCTTACAGGTGAAAAGCCATTTTCTTGTACAGTTTGTGGTAAAAGCTTTGCTAGCACAAGTAATCTAAACAAACACATGAGGACTCATACAGGGGGCAGCCTTTAGTTGAAGTTATTCACACACAGACACACATAGACATTCAGTCTAATCCAGGATGTCAATGACAAGGATACTAAAGCAGAGGAATCTCATAATCTGACAATATCAACATGACTGAATAAAATAATCATTATTTGTTTCTGTGTATAGATTTTTGTTTTAATCTTGTGTATGGATCTTATTTTCAAACCAACATGATGTAATTTCAATTGCTTGTTTTTTTTTATAATCTTTTATTATTCCCTCCAGCCTATAGGTTATTGGTAGAACAACATGAGCACCACTGTCTGTCCACATTTGTCGGGATTATTTATTGATATGCATGCATAATGGTGCAGTAAAGTGCTGACAAGCTGCTGCTTTTGAGTAGCTTTTCACTGTATGTTAACATGTGTGTTGTTTGTATTGTTAAATTATCATAGTAGCCTACATATTTGGTAGATGTCTGAGACAGCTGACAGTTGACTTAGTTTACTTTTACGGAATTGTTTTTACAGATTACTTATTTACATTTACTCTGTTTTTCTGAACTCAAAGAAACACTTTAATACCTGGGGAAATAAATGTTGGTAATGTTTTGGTTGTTTGATTTAATAAAGGTTTCACCACTACATGTCCTCTATGTGTGCTTTATCATTACAGAAATGTTATCAAATATATGTTGTACATACCCCATAACTACTGTGAACAATACAGTCATTTGTATTCATTTATACCTTGTATACTTGTATTACTACAGGGTACATGAGTAAGTATTCATTTTACAGTCTGCATACATTGTATTATTATTATTATTATTATTAGTTGTTTTTGTGTTTTGTCATTATAAAATAATAATTTCGAACAGTGACCCAGAAGTATATATAGTATAAAACAGGTTAAAATAGTCATCTTTTTTATGCTATATGAACCACTATGTTGACTGGGGTCCCCCCTCCCTGTTTTCCTCTACATCAAATATTTCACCAAATTAGCTGGGATCCCCCTGAAACGCCCTAAACTAAAGGACCCCTAGTCTTCTATTGTTTTTTAAATTAGAGTCAAATCTGCAGACAGGGATTTATATTTATCTGGAGACTCTTAGCTGTTGAGACGATACTGCCTAATATAATTTGTTAAATAATCCTCTCCTGTCTTTTCAGGATGTGGCTGATCAAGGCCCTTTGCACTGCACACAAAGTGGGGTAGTGTTTACTAATGAATGACATTGTTTCATTCATAAATGCTGAGTTTCTTCAACTACCAAACACATGAGATGCACCAAACAGATATCAGTATATCAATCATGTTGTCTCTAGTTAGTTCTTAAAGTGCCATATTGTAGATCAGTGGATCTCAATGTAGGGTTTGGGGACCTCCAGGGGTCATTGAATTTGATCACAATTTCACTGTGATCTCCATCTACAGTACATAAACAGTAAATGTATTATGGACCGACAATTTGACTGAATCATTCCTAATAACATAAATATCCTTAGATTTGGGTTCCAGAGATAAACATCTTGTCAAATGGAGATTTGTGGTCTAATGCAAATCTAATGTGGGGTCCTTGAAATTAGAGAGTTTGAGAATCACATGTAGATCAACGACAACCAAGTCTAGATTGGGGGATACTTGGAGACAATGACAAACCTAGAGAGTGTGTAGATTATCTGTGCTGTGCCAAGTGGGCCGGCCGGCACATTTAAAATGCAAATAAGACAACAATAAGGTGTGTGTGTGTGTGTGTGTGTGTGTGTGTGTGTGTCTTTTGTCTTGGAGTGGAGAAAAACCTCCTCCCACCTCCAGTGAACTGCAGTCAGGGACCATTTCAATGTAAAAGGCTCATAACAAAAGACACCTAGATGATGATGATGGGCCATCATAAGAGATATTTACATAGAGGCATGTTGACAATGTCTTCATCAACATGCATGACTGTTTTTTCTTAGCCAAAGAAAGCAAACCTCAAGATGTTAACAGTTTATTTCCAAAGTGATACAATTATTTTGGTCAATAAAATGGTCAGTTTAGATGATGAAAAAAGGTTAGTCTACTGGTATGTGAATACAATAAAGTCATGATCTGTGTTGTTAATGTGGCAGGATGGGCGTTGGTTCCCACGCTACCCACGGCCCATCCTCTGCCCACTCTATATTCCTGTATAATCATTGCTATAGGCCAGTGGTTCTCAACCTGTGGGTCCAATTTTTGGGATGAAGTCACAATTTAAAGGTTTAATGACATTCACTTTTACACCACATTCAAAGTCTTTGTCCTGGTCCTGCAAAAGTGTAAAAAAAGTTTTAAGTGAAAATTCCATTCCAGTGATCAATGGCAGGTGTTTTTCTCTCACATTTCTAAAGCCTTCTCAACTGCAATGAAAAAAGAAATCTTTGCCTGCGGGTGTCACTGGTGAGGGATTTTGCCTGTCAATAATCACCTCTGCTCCGCCCCCCCCCCCCCCCCCCCCAAAGAAAAGGATGGGGGAGGGGCGAGGAGTAGAGTGGGCGGGATTAATCGACTGTGACCTCACTGTCGAAGGGCCAAGCTCAGATTACTTTTCAGCCTAATTATTCAGAAAACCCCAGACCACAGAAAATCCACTGAATGTTCTAAGTTCAGGTTTTTTGGGTGTAATTGAAGTCATAAAACCCCCAAAAAAACATTGAAAATAAAAAAAAAAGTGAAAATGAATGTCATGATACCTTTAAGGACTAATAAGACCTCGCAATGTGAGGCGTTGTGAGCATGTAGGTCTGCTGTTTTCACAATATGTATTAATTATAACACAAGGTTCAGAACCACTGCTATAGACGACTGGGGTCTCTCCAGCTCTTTAGTAAAAAAGTGAATAAACAAGTGTATTTGGTGAAAATAATTTGACAAAATTGGAACTACGTATGACACAAAGCTGAGGAATTATATTTGTGGGGTTCCCTCTGCTGATGGGGCTTAATTTGTAACCAACCTGAAAATGTACAGTTTATTAAAGACCTGGAGAGACAGGGAGACCGCTGTTACTGAACAAACACTCTATAGTAACTGCCCAGTGGTGGAAAAAGTACTACAATTATTTACTTAAGTAAAAGTACCAATACTGCAATATAAAAATACTAAATTACAAGTAAAAGTCCAGAATTCAAAATGTACTTGAGTAAAAGTACAAAAGTATTGGCATCAAAATGTACTTAAAGTATCAAAAGTAAAAGTACTAAATATTTGAAAATAGCCGATCTACAAGCTCACAACGCGTCGCGATGCGACGCGTTGTGAGCTTGTAGATCGGCTGTAGAATGCTGTAATGCCATTATAGGGAGCAATGTTGTGTTTTTATTTTCACTCAAGTGATTTATTTGTGCATATTGGGAGAGATTTGCATATTATTATTTCCAGCAAAATCAGGGATGTGTTTATGTACATGTTAATTTCATATCATTGCAACTGTGTGAATGTTTAGCTGCTTAATTCATGTTTGCAAGTTAATTCATTTCTTTAAAAGCTCTCGCAAGTGCAGCTCTCCACCACAAGCATCTCAAGCACATGGCAGGTGAGATACCTCCTTTGGACCCTGATGCGGATATTCTGTTGTTGCTCGGCAGAGACATTCTAAGAGTGCATAAAGTGAGGAAACATGTAAAGGGGTTATCTGTTGGATTACCTATGCAAAGGGAGGCAATAACATTGAGCATGAAGCTCTCATATGGCTCCCCTTCCTTGATTTCTCATAAATAGTCCATGTATACACGTGTGTAACTTTAACATTCCAAATTGTTCTTCTGGAAACAAAATATGACCATGTTAATCCACAAAAGCCTGTTATTTGGGGTCAAATTATTCCTGTCAGTTGTTCACACACCAGGGCCACCTGGTGAGACAATGACACATCATGTAATCAATGACCACATTTGCATGGATATAGGTCCTTTTCTAAAGACAGCTAAGCATCATTCACAAGACAAAAGGAATGTTGCAGTTCAGGTGTGAAGTGGGTGAGGGAGATATTTCTAAAGACCTTGTAATTCTAGAGAACATATGATGTTTGCCAAATAAATGAAGATGCTGTGATGTACAATGAAGACTATGAACAGAATATAGCCATCAGTTATTCCTTGACAACACCAGGTTGTATTGTTCTGACGGAATTTGGAGCAATCGTGTTAAATAGGAACTTGAATGGCCTTTCTATCTTAATGGCTCTGCTTGAATAGCATTGAGATGAGAGAGACTCGTCGACACAAGGACATGACTAGAGTTGTTTATTGTAAATGTTAATGAAAGCAAGACATGAGAAATGGTTAGCAGTGATACAGAAAAAGGTGAAATTATGGGTGCATTTTACTTTTCATATCAGAGATAGTTTGAGGTGAACTATTTATGTAATGTGTTTATGTTAACTTAACTCATCAAATTACATTCACAAAGCAGCCCACCACCACCACCACCACCACCAGGGTTTAGAACATAGAACAAACTTAAATATACTTTGATGAAAATAACTTTGACAGAAAAATGCAAATGTGAACCTTGACAATAAATCATCTAAATTGGTCAGCTGTTCCACATTGACCTCTCACCATGACACAAGGGTTAATAAGCAGAACATTGTACATACAATCTTAAGACCTGACTCTGATTAGAGTATTATTTCATATCTTCATATTCATTCATGAGTGAAGTCTGAAGATACTGATTGTCTGTTTACTGTGCATGCATTTAATAATATAGTCATTTTTATAAATACAGGGTGTCATATTCATATATTTTCTCTTATAGGAATTAAGACATATTGGAATTGCATGAAGATTACATATTGGTACTCTTGGTTCTCTTGTAACAGAAAGTCAACAGTTTCTAGAAGGTTGCATGGATGGAGCATGTCTGGGGGAGGAGCACAACCTAACATACTTCTGTATGTTAGGTTGTGATTGGTGGAGAGATGGTTGTATTGTTCTCTTTGTCCAATCATTCAAAGCTGTTACTGGCTCCACCCCAGGCTCTCTAGTATAAGAATAGTGTGTAGTTGTAATTCATCCACAACTCCTCCAGGATATCAGTCATTTCTGATCATATCTGACTGTGGACTCCAGAATTGAGTGGAAGATGAACTCTCTCAACCCAACCAGGGACAGTTCTGCTGAACAGGAGGGACCCAAAGAAAATGGTATGTTACTTTATCTACCTCATTTCTACTTTTAATGTCCCTGCTCAGTCATACAAATGTTTTTTTTACTTTTCAACTTTTAAATTAAGCAGTCTCAATACTTGTCTCAATCTTATATGTTGCGCTTAGCTGTTGTTTATGTATCTTTATATGCTTCACTATTGCCTTATCTCCTTGGGGACATACATTTTATATATATATATATATATATATATATAACCATGGTGGTTAACTTCCAATTCTATATGGGAGCTTTATTTGATTAGGTTGTACATTTGTATTCTTTTCCCACCTCTTAACCATATTTCCTTTGTTTTTCTGCAATCCAGGGTTGAATCATCAGCCTGTCTTCCCTGTGCTACCAGCAGTGAATGAACAAAGAAGCTTGGCTAAACCAAAAGGACACTACTGTGATCAGTGTGGACAACGCTTCAGTTTTATGTCAAAACTTAAAATACATCAGAGAATTCACACTGAAGAGAAACCCTATGGTTGTGATCAGTGTGGACAACACTTCTCTGTAATGTCCAACCTTAAAATACATCAGAGAATTCACACTGGAGAGAAACCCTATGGATGTGATCAGTGTGGACAACACTTCTCTATAATTTCCAACCTTAAAAAACACCAGATAATTCACACTGGAGAGAAACCCTATGGATGTGAACAGTGTGGACAACACTTCTCTCGAATGTCCCACCTTAAAACACACCAGCGACTTCACACTGGAGAGAAACCCTATGGATGTGAACAGTGTGGACAACAATTTTCTCTAATGCCCAACCTTAAAAGACACCAGAGAATTCACACTGGAGAGAAACCATATAGATGTGACCAGTGTGGGCAACACTTCTCTCAAATGTCAAACCTTAAAACACACCAGAGAATTCACACTGGAGAAAAACCTTATGGATGTGGTCAGTGTGGACAACACTTATCTACAATGGCCCATCTTAAAACACACCAGAGAATTCACACTGGAGAGAAACCCTATAGCTGTGACCAGTGTGGACAACACTTTTCTCAAATGGCCAACCTTAAAAAACACCAGAGAATTCACACTGGAGAGAAACCCTATGGATGTGACCACTGTGGACAACACTTCTCTCACATGTCCAGCCTTGAAAGACATCAGAGAATTCACACTGGAGAGAAACCCTATGGATGTGATCAGTGTGGACAACACTTCTCTCTAATGGGCAACCTTAAAAGACACAAGGGAATTCACAATGGAGAGAAATCCTAATTTGTTCAATGTGGAATTAATTTTACTCAGTTAAGCAGCCTAAATTGTAATGCACACACACACACACACATCAAATTAAAACATATTATGAGCAGTGTGACAATTATTTTATTAGAAAGGATCACAAAAATGAAACATGATGAACCATTGTTGTTCACAAAGCATTCACAAAGCAGCCCACCCCCACCAGGCATACCTGTCTTAAATAATTTTAGCATACCTGCTTTTGTAACGTTACTCATTGGCTATTGTTTCCTTTACTGGTATTTGTTGCATTGTTATGTTATCACTGTCTTTGCTGAACATGTCCCATCGATATTTCACGTATTGTACTAAGTGAGTGACAAATAAACCCTTCTTCTCTGATTCTTGATATGTTCCCCTCTCCTTTTTACTTGTATGAGGAATTTTCAAGGTAATAATGATAAAATCACAGAAAGTTGGTAACTGCCGGTGCCACCAGTTAGTTCAAACATTAAACTATTTAATAATTTTGTTTCCAAACAATTCTTATCTTTATCTTGTTATAATGACCATTCAAAGTCATTGGGTGGTGTGTGTGCAATGTGATGACTGTAGTTACTATAAACACAACCCCAAACTACACATTTGTTATAACGACCATTCAAAGTCATTGGGTGGTGTGTGTGCAATATGATGACTGTAGTTACTATAAACATAGACTGGTGGAGCCAGCCCTATCGAAGGTCTTGAAGGGCGGATCCAAAGCCTTGCGCTCGGTACCAGCGCCGCTTCCTATTGCTTCACCAATCTATGTGTCCCCCCCCCCCCCCCGGCCTGTGCACGGAACACGCTGACGTCACCAAATTTAGAGCGACGCCCCTCTGCACTCTGATTTGTTAGGAGATAACAAGGTTTAGAAACCACCGTTCCTGCAAGGTTCCCCCAGGCTTTTTTTCTTTTGAAACAAAAAAAAGGCATGGGTTTCCGAGGCTACATTAAACACAACCCCAAACTACACACGTATGTTTCTGTAAAGGACGCTGCTATCCATTCTACATGTCCTGCTGCTATTTGCATGTACAATTAACAACTCTATCCATATCCTCATGTGTGAGAGTCTCTCTCTACGTCCTCTTGTTATTAATTTCTCTATAGAAACCTATTTTGCACATGATTGCTCCAAATTCCTTCAAAATAACATATTATAATTCATCTATTTTAACATACATTAAGACTTCATAAATGTGTTAAATCTAGCAAAGTGGTTAAGTGAGACATACAGTGACATCTTCTCTTTGCTGTATGTTTATAGTCTGACTCATCATGATCATAGCTTTGATCAGTTCAAACAAAGAGATGTCAAACATGTTCACCCTTCTTTCCCCTTCTGAGAGGGGAGGTGATTGTTGTCCTCTTTGAGTGCCTTTACAGCTGTGTTAAGAGATGTCCACTTGTGATCACCCACAATGCAACTGGTGAACAGGCCCATAGACACCCGGGATGCATTGATATGCACTGGTGTAAAGTAATTAAGTACTGTACTTAAGTACAACTTTCAATGTCTTGAATAGGTTTAGCATACCAGTCACGTAATAGAAGGACACTATCAGTCACCAGAAACAAGGACGGGTGTTCCCGATGAATCTAACATGGTTAAAAATGAATATCAAATATCTAAATACTGAATCAAGCAACTTTTTGTGGAGGGTGCTCGCAAAGTAGACGATAAAATTACCCAAACTTATTTTTAAAGTGAAATATCCCTTTAATTCAAAATATGTAGATTATTATCTATGAAGGCAGTGACTTTATAATATAATAGTTTTGACATATTTTTCATCTCTATATTGTTGTAATGACCATTCAATGTAGTAATTTAGTGGTTTGTGATCAACAACATTTATAAAGGTAAGGGGTCACACTCAGAGTGGCAAGAGTGAGTTTCCTCTCTTATACTTTTAAATGTCAAAAGAAAAAAAGTTTTTTCTTTTGACATGTAGAAAAATTATAAACAAAGAGGAAACTCACTCTTGCCACTCTGAGTGTGAACCCCATTACCTTTATAAATGTTTTATTTAAGAGGATATCACACCAGAGAGGTCAGAGTGTGGTGGTAACAAGTTTATTTGTGTATGTATGTATGTATTCCTTCTGACTTGTATATTCCTGATTGCTGCTATATATACCATACCTGTCTTAAATAGGTTTAACATACCTGCTTTTGTAACTTTACTTATTAGCTATTGTTATTGCTATTCTTATATATAATGGTATGTTTAACTTTACACACATAGTTATATTGCATTGTCGTATTATCACTGTCTTTGCTCAACAACAATATTTCACTTATTGTGTGAGTGACAAATAAACCCTTCTTTATTGACTCTTGATCATTTTTCCTCCTTTTTTCTTGTATAAATAATCTTCAAGGTAATAATAATAATACAATCACAGTAAGTTGGTGTGTGGGAGGTTTTGTGTTTCTGTTCTGAACTTAACCCTAACAACAGTGTGTTTATGTCTGTTGGTTGTGAGTAAACCAAGTTGCAGTGATCCCTCGTTGCTCCTAAAGAGTTCCAAGTCCACAAACTGATGTTGATTATGTAGTCCACACATTTTAGAAGTAAAGTTAGTCTAGTTCATTACTTTTAAATAATACATTCTGGATAATGTGTCAAATACACAGTGTGCCTTAATTGCTGTGGCTAAGAACCTGGACATGAACTGTTTACTCTATGAATACTGTAGTTAACATACACACAATAGTAAATGATTGAACAATTGAACACTTGAATGATTAATACTATTACTATACTGTGACTACTTCTAAACTATAACAGTGGACCCTATATACACTCACAATGGACTATATATGTAGGCTGTGTCTTTTGACTTGTTTGTAATAAACATTTAAAGTCAAGATGCAGCTTGAAATGTGTTGGTATACTGTGTTTCTGGTAATTTAATATAATCACATGTGTTAGGGAAGCAATAACATACCTTGTACTTATATATAACATAATATTTTTTTGCCAAATAAACTAACATGCTGTTATGTACAATGACACACTATAAATACAATATCACAAGCAATATATTTCAATGGTTCTCAATTTGGATTAAATGTTACTTTTCAAATCTGAGATAGGTGAACTATGTATGGTAACTTCAGCAATCATGTGTCATTCTCTAGCAGCCCATCACCACTAGGGTTTAGACCTGCACTGTCTGTTATGTGAGAGACACAGTTGTACAGTCTTACACATAATGTAAGACTGTACAACAATAACAACAGTTCTGTAGAGAATCAGACAGACTAAAGACAGACTAAAGAGAAGCTACTCAAGTGAAATAAATTACAGTCAAAATGACAGATTTTTGACAGAACTGACAGAACTCATTTAACTTTGAGTGTCATGGCCCTAGGGTGCCATGGCTATGCTGCAGAGCTGCAGATCGGCTATTTTCAAATAGCCTAGGTATAAAAAAGGGCTAAAGTGGTTAATGTATGTTTTATAATGTAATCATTTATACCTGAAAAGTAACTAGTAACTAAAGTTTTCAAATAAATGTAGTGGGGTAAAAGTACAATATTTGCCTCTGAGATGTAGTGGAGTAGAAGTAAAAGTATTGGAAATTGGAAATACTCAAGTAAAGTACAAATACCTAAAAAGTTTACTTAAGTAAATGTACTTAGTTACTTTACACCACTGCAACTGCCCCATTCTAAAGACCAGACCGCACCAATGCAACTAGTCGCAACTCCTTGCAACAAGACAGTTTTAAGGCCAGTCCACACCAATGCAACTCTTTGAAACTGCCATTGGGGATAATGGTTGCAATGAGCTGCAAGGAGTAACATTGGTGTGGACTGGCCTTGAGACAAACGTGACGAAAATAGCCGATCTACAATGCGTCACATTGCGACTTATAGATGGGCGACTTGTAGATTTGGTGCTGAGCTCAAAAAGGAGCAGACCTTTACTGCTTAATATCATTTCAACACCTCATCTACGTTGTATATATATACTTTATTTGAAATTATTCAGGGTTTACAATGAATTGGCATTTACATGACATGGTTATGGGGGGTGGGGGGGGGGGTCTTCAGCACAACTATATGTAAATACAGTATATCTGAGAAATACCTGCTAACAGTAGCCTATACAGATTTATAACATGCAATGTTGCACTGGATATTGAAATGAGAGTAAATAAATGTTTGGTAGTTCAATAATTAAACGTGTTCACATAATGTAAAGAAGAACACAATCACTGAAACAATGTCATTCATGTTTTCACAGAGAAGTAACATTTTGTTATCTAAACAGACAATTTCACTGAAGAACTTGATCAATAGTGAAAACTCCAAATGAACTTTTGACAGAATGAGTTATCAGTTCTCACCTTTGCCTCAGCACAGATTTACAGGTGTAAAGAAGTGAGTGACATTTGTCATGGGTTTGCTTTCTTTGGTAAAAGAAAAACGTTGGTAAAATAAAAATCTTGATGAAACAAAGGACATTGAAACTTGCATCTATGTAAATGTTTCTCTGATGACAGCCCATCATTACACTGTCTTTTGTTATGAGCCTTTCACATTGAAATGGACCCTGACTGCAGTGAACTGGAAGAATGGGAGGAGGTGTTTCTCCTCTTCGAGATAAAAGGTGGTGTTTTCACTCCAAATCTCCACTCTGTCCTCCTGCTCAGACTCCAGGACACAGCACAGTTAAACTTTAACTGAACAGTGGGGGAGGACAGACTGTCTTTCCACAGCTCTACCTTCACTTACACACCAGGGGGCTAAAGGCCATAAAGGAGGTAAAAACGTGTCAAATGGAGTCTGTACGGCTTAAGATAAATGAACACATGTCGTCGGTGGGACAGGAGATATTGTGTGTTTTGGACAAACAGCAGCATGGTGCTGATGTTTGTTGTGTGAAGCTTGTCAGAGTGTTTGTGTTGGAGCGCCTCAGTGCGGCTGCAGAGTTCATGTGCCACCTCAGGGAGAGAGAGAGAGAGAGAGAGAGAGAGAGAGAGAGAGAGACACACACACACACACACACAGAGCAGGCCCGGCGCCACGGGGGTGCCTGAGGGGGCCTGGCACACTCAGTTTGAAATTGTGCCCCCTCAGTTTATGTTTTAAAATAGTAAAAAAAAAAAAGGAAATTGTATTAGTTTTTTTTATAAAAAATCGGTAAAATCAGGTAAAAATAAGAAATAAATAACATAAACCTAACCTAACCCTAACCCTAAAACCGAAATAAAGTAACAAAGAAACAACCAAAAACGGCCAAAATCCACCCAATAACCGCAAATTTTCGCGCGCGTGCGGGTCGGGACACATGCATGCGTCGCCACTGGTGTGCACCCTCACAATTTTCAACTGCACCCTTAGTCATTTCATCCTGGCGCCGGCCCTGACACAGAGACACAGAGACACAGAGACACAGACAGAGAGACACAGACACATAGAGACAGAGAGAAAGAGCTTTTTGCATAACCGTCATAATCGTTTCCATGTTGACAAATCTGCACCCATTTTGAAATATAATAAAAGCAGAAAAAGCTGATCTACAAGCTTACAACGCGTCACAAATGAGCTATTTCTGCTATTCTTACATGAATACCATTATTAAATGTCAATCATTTCTATGCACGTTATTTGTCACATCTGCCCTGTGTAATGTTTTATTACAAGCCTAAAAGGCAAACAGAAATATTTGTTTTATTCATATGTTCCAATGTTCAACCCCAAACACACAATCGCAAAATCGTAATACAAAGACAACATTTTTAATTGTGACAGCCCCATATCTCTCTCTCTCGCTCTCTCTCTCTCTCTCTCTCTCTCTCTCTCTCTCTCTCTCTCTCTCTCTCTCTCTCTCTCTCTCTCTCTCTCTCTCTCTCTCTCTCTCTCTCTCTCTCTCTCTCTCTCTCTCTCTCTCTCTGTGGACCTCCAGACAGTCAGCACAAAGCCAGGGGGCGCTGTAACAAAACATGTAACGTTGATCCTTTTTCAGCTGCCATGTGTGAACGCAGCGTCAGACACTGGGAGCATGTTGGCTCACGGGCTGAGAACACACGCCGTATCCACGCTGTGTGCCTTATCACACGTATGCAAATGAGCATCAATTAGGCACTCATTAGGGCCGACAGAGGACGTCCAAACGCTAAAAGAATGACTTTCTCTCAGTTATCGCAGTTAGCTTGACCGGTTTTAATGAGAGCGTTAGCGCTCCACGTTGTAATCGTGGCAGGTGTGGATCGTCTCCGTCGGGCTGCATAGGTCATTGATTTATAAAAAAATAATAATTATGAATCATTTGTGAATCTGTAACACTTCTGTTTGTTTCAGTTTGCAGTCGAAATCGAACGGATGCTGTTATGATATTGTTACTGTAATGCTGAAAAACCTGGTATCTCCATATTAACATTTTGTTTTGTTTGTTTGTGAAACATATGTGTGAGCTTGTAGATTGGATACAATCTACAATTGTGTGTTGAGCCAATGTATAAAATATGGCTTAAGTAAGAGGTATAATTATAGTCCAATTACATATGATTCTGAATGGGCCATTCTGCATATGAGTACTTTAACTTTAGCTGCTTGAAGTATATTTTGTTGCTGATCCTTTTCGACGTAGGCCCCATTCACACCCAAAGTTCGCTTAAAAGGTCCGGACCAGGTACCAAATCTTTACAGTGTTGCATTTTTCATTTGGTCTGGTTAGCGTTCACACGGGACTTTGTTAAGCGAACCACATTATGTTAACAAATGACACGTGGTGGTAAAAGTACTCACATGTTTTACTTCAGTAAAAGTATCAATAGTGCAATGTAGAAATACTCTGTTACAAGTAAAAGTTCAGAGTTCAAAATGTACTATGTGTAAAAGTACAAAAGTTTTGGTATCAAAATGTGCTTAAACTACCAAAAGTAAAAGTACTCATTGTGCAGAATGTCCCATTTCAGAAGTTCAAAATGTATAAAACATCTTTTGAAAATAGCGGATCTACAAGCTCACAGGCCATGCATAGCAACCCATTGGGCTGATAGTATGTGTTTTGTAATAATAATCAAAATCTACAAAGTAACTAACTAAAGTAACAAACTAAAGTTTTCAAATAATTGTAGTCGAGTATAAGTACAATATTTGCCTCTTGAGATGTAGTGGAGTAGAATTAAAGGAATTGGAAATTGGAAATACTCCAGTAAAGTAAAAAATACCTTAAGTACAGTACTTGAGTACTTAATTACTTTACACTACTGCACGTGGTCATACAGACCGTTGATCTATTGACAGCATAGGCTCTTTCTAGTGAAACTTACTTCATTGCCAAACTACAATGGAGCAACAGAAGCTGTTGTGAGCTTGTAGATAGGCTATTTTCGGTGGAATCCAGACTGAACTTTAGTGTTGTTGTTATTACGGGGCCAGAGCTCAGCTCTGGACCTGTTTTAAGATTGGCAGTATTCTGCCACTTTTCGCAGTTCTGGCTGAACCGTGCATACGCTTTTTACGAAACTTGGCCCTATGGTAGATGGTCATGAAAAACTATCAAGAAATAATTCTCACGATCTTTCGTCAAAAGGTGGCGCTATAGCAAAATTCCAACTTTGAACAGGTACAACTCATGCCCTGTTTGACCTACAGCCATGAAACTTCAATATACATTATGCGTCTACTCATGATCAACAACTTTCACCCTCTGACTTTTGACCTCTGACCTTTAGATCTCCCACCATTTTGAATTATATGAAAAACAGTTAAAACCTATCTCCTCCTGGGATTTTTGAGTAATCTGCACGAAACGTTTTACACGTGAACTTTGGACCTATGCCGACAAACAAGCAGCAAAGATTGAGTGAGTGAAAAAATGAAGCTTTAATGAGCCAATGAATATTGCAGTTTTATGACAATTATTCATCTGCCCCTAACACCTACATGCAGACTCACATTTCTTTGAAACTTTGCGGTAATGTTGAGGGTCATTCCAAATATCACTGAAACCAATCTTTCTCCAATTGGTCAAAGGGGGGCGCTATAGCAATTTTTAAAAAATGCAAACTTTAAACAGGCAAAAGTCATGCCTCGTTTGGCCGACAGCCATTAAACCTGCTTACACATGTGCCTTGACTCATGAGGAACACATGTATCACGTTGACCAGTAAGCTCCGCCCTTAGATTGTCCGCAATTTTGAGCAGTTTGAAAAACACTTAAACCCAGGATTTTTCAGCAATTTGCGTGAAACTGTATCATCTGTGTGATCTCCTTTTTCACAGGTTTTTGTCTGTTGGTCCAATGGCTTCTCCCTTAAGCGAGTGCCTCACGACCGCAAGATTGCCGGTTCAAGCCTCACTTAATGCAGACTCATTTAAGTTGAATTGCAAAAAACATGACTGTATCAATGAATACATGTGCAAACTTGTAGATCGGCTGCTTTCACTGGTTTCGGTTTCGAGGTGACATACAATTTCTCTATTGGTAAATGGTTTGTGAACGAGTGATCTTAGTGTTAGTGTTAGTGTGAATTATTTTTTCACTGGTTCTGGTCTGTTGGTCCAATGGCGTCTCGCTTCAGCATCAGCCTCTGGATCCAAGGTCGCCAGTTCAAGCCTCAACTCTTGCTGGCTACTTCTCAATTGTATCGCACAAAACATGACTGTATCAATGAATGCATGCGCAACTGTTAAAGGTAACATGAAATGCTTCTTGGAGAGAGTATTTTTTGCAATATATGACAAAATCGTGAAAATAGCCGATCTACAATCTCACAACTTTTCAGATAGCAACGTGTTTCTGAGCTTGTAGATCGGCTGCTGTGTTATCTCTTTTTTCACAGGTCTTGTCTGTTGGTCCACTGGCTTCTCCCTTAAGTGAGTGCCTCATGACTGCAAGGTTGCCGGACTCATTTAAGTTGAATTGCAAAAAACATGAATGTATCAATGATCCTGAGATTCACATCCTGATTCTCACTGTTCTATTATAGCAGATGTTATTTTTTTTAACATATCATTGCTGTAGGGCAGAAACCTTGTATCTCCATATTTTAACCTTTTTAAGTGATTTTTTCTCATAAATTATAGTCCACCTGGTTTCCACCTGACAGAAACAATATTATACCTACTTGTGTTATCTATTTTAGGATCATACATCTGTTATCAAACTGATTGGCTGTTTCTAATATGCAATACAATAAAGTTCTTTCATTTTTAGATTAGATTCATAATTGTTAAAAGAAATCCTTATTTTTTCACAAAGTCCTTATTATTGAAGTCCTTATTTATGTCACAAAGTCTATATACCTCATACAGGTGAAAGGCCCTTTTCTTGTACAGTTTGTGGTAAAGGCTTTAATCAACAGGGTCATCTAAAAACACATATGAGGACTCATACAGGTGAAAATCCCTATACCTGTACAGTTTGTGGTAAAGGCTGTGTTAGCACAAGCAATCTAAAAATACACATGATGACTCATACAGGCGAAAAGCCCTTTTCTTGTACAGTATGTGGTAAAGGCTTTAATCGGAAAAATACTATTAAAACACACACGATGACTCATACAGGTGAAAAGCCCTGTACCTGTACCATTTATGGTAAAGGCTGTGTTCACAAGGGTAACCTAAAAACACATATGATGACTCATACAGGTGAAAAGCCCTATACCTGTACAGTTTGTGGTAAAGGCTGTGTTAGCACAAGCGATCAAAAAAAAACACATGAGGACTCTTACAGGTGAAAAGCCATTTTCTTGTACAGTTTGTGGTAAAAGCTTTGCTAGCACAAGTAATCTAAACAAACACATGAGGACTCGTACAGGGGGCAGCCTTTAGTTGAAGTTATTCACACACAGACACACATAGACATTCAGTCTAATCCAGGATGTCAATGACAAGGATACTAAAGCAGAGGAATCTCATAATCTGACAATATCAACATGACTGAATAAAATAATCATTATTTATTTCTGTGTATAGATTTTTGTTTTAATCTTGTGTATGGATTTTATTTTCAAACCAACATGATGTAATTTCAATTGCTTGTTTTTTTTTTAAATCTTTTATTATTCCCTCCAGCCTATAGGTTATTGGTAGAACAACATGAGCACCACTGTCTGTCCACATTTGTCGGGATTATTTATTGATATGCATGCATAATGGTGCAGTAAAGTGCTGACAAGCTGCTGCTTTTGAGTAGCTTTTCACTGTATGTTAACATGTGTGTTGTTTGTATTGTTAAATTATCATAGTAGCCTACATATTTGGTAGATGTCTGAGACAGCTGACAGTTGACTTAGTTTACTTTTACGGAATTGTTTTTACAGATTACTTATTTACATTTACTCTGTTTTTCTGAACTCAAAGAAACACTTTAATACCTGGGGAAATAAATGTTGGTAATGTTTTGGTTGTTTGATTTAATAAAGGTTTCACCACTACATGTCCTCTATGTGTGCTTTATCATTACAGAAATGTTATCAAATATATGTTGTACATACCCCATAACTACTGTGAACAATACAGTCATTTGTATTCATTTATACCTTGTATACTTGTATTACTACAGGGTACATGAGTAAGTATTCATGTTACAGTCTGCATACATTGTATTATTATTATTATTATTATTATTATTATTATTAGTTGTTTTTGTGTTGTCATTATAAAATAATAATTTTGAACAGTGACCCAGAAGTATATATAGTATAAAACAGGTTAAAATAGTCATCTTTTTTATGCTATATGAACCACTATGTTGACTGGGGTCCCCCCTCCCTGTTTTCCTCTACATCAAATATTTCACCAAATTAGCTGGGATCCCCCTGAAACGCCCTAAACTAAAGGACCCCTAGTCTTCTATTGTTTTTTAAATTAGAGTCAAATCTGCAGACAGGGATTTATATTTATCTGGAGACTCTTAGTTGTTGAGACGATACTGCCTAATATAATTTGTTAAATAATCCTCTCCTGTCTTTTCAGGATGTGGCTGATCAAGGCCCTTTGCACTGCACACAAAGTGGGGTAGTGTTTACTAATGAATGACATTGTTTCATTCATAAATGCTGAGTTTCTTCAACTACCAAACACATGAGATGCACCAAACAGATATCAGTATATCAATCATGTTGTCTCTAGTTAGTTCTTAAAGTGCCATATTGTAGATCAGTGGATCTCAATGTAGGGTTTGGGGACCTGCAGGGGTCATTGAATTTGATCACAATTTCACTGTGATCTCCAGCTACAGTACATAAACAGTAAATGTATTATGGACCGACAATTTGACTGAATCATTCCTAATAACATAAATATCCTTAGATTTGGGTTCCAGAGATAAACATCTTGTCAAATGGAGATTTGTGGTCTAATGCAAATCTAATGTGGGGTCCTTGAAATTAGAGAGTTTGAGAATCACATGTAGATCAGCGACAACCAAGTCTAGATTGGGGGATACTTGGAGACAATGACACACCTAGAGAGTGTGTAGATTATCTGTGCTGTGCCAAGTGGGCCGGCCGGCACATTTAAAATGCAAATAAGACAACAATAAGGTGTGTGTGTGTGTGTGTGTGTGTGTGTGTGTGTGTGTGTGTGTGTGTGTCTTTTGTCTTGGAGTGGAGAAAAACCTCCTCCCACCTCCAGTGAACTGCAGTCAGGGACCATTTCAATGTAAAAGGCTCATAACAAAAGACACCTAGATGATGATGATGGGCCATCATAAGAGATATTTACATAGAGGCATGTTGACAATGTCTTCATCAACATGCTGACTGTTTTTTTCTTAGCCAAAGAAAGCAAACCTCAAGATGTTAACAGTTTATTTCCAAAGTGATACAATTATTTTGGTCAATAAAATGGTCAGTTTAGATGATGAAAAAAGGTTAGTCTACTGGTATGTGAATACAATAAAGTCATGATCTGTGTTGTTAATGTGGCAGGATGGGCGTTGGTTCCCACGCTACCCACGGCCCATCCTCTGCCCACTCTATATTCCTGTATAATCATTGCTATAGGCCAGTGGTTCTCAACCTGTGGGTCCAATTTTTGGGATGAAGTCACAATTTAAAGGTTTAATGACATTCACTTTTACACCACATTCAAAGTCTTTGTCCTGGTCCTTCAAAAGTGTACAAAAAGTTTTAAGTGAAAATTCCATTCCAGTGATCAATGGCAGGTGTTTTTCTCTCACATTTCTAAAGCCTTTTCAACTGCAATGAAAAAAGAAATCTTTGCCTGCGGGTGTCGCTGGTGAGGGATTTTGCCTGTCAATCATCGCCTCTGCTCCGCCCCCCCCCCCCCCCCCCCCAAAGGAAAGGATAGGGGAGGGGAGGGGCGAGGAGTAGAGTGGGCGGGATTAATCGACTGTGACCTCACTGTCGAAGGGCCAAGCTCAGATTACTTTTCAGCCTAATTATTCAGAAAACCCCAGACCACAGAAAATCCACTGAATGTTCTAAGTTCAGGTTTTTTGGGTGTAATTGAAGTCATAAAACCCCAAACAAA
The DNA here is from genome assembly GCF_963280865.1 of Gymnoscopelus braueri. Lineage (NCBI taxonomy): Eukaryota > Metazoa > Chordata > Actinopteri > Myctophiformes > Myctophidae > Gymnoscopelus > Gymnoscopelus braueri. The sequence continues at coordinate 14,910,898 of NC_137623.1, read as the reverse complement.
AAGTGAAAATGAGTGTCATGATACCTTTAAGGACTAATAAGACCTCGCAATGTGAGGCGTTGTGAGCATGTAGATCTGCTGTTTTCACAATATGTATTAATTATAACACAAGGTTCAGAACCACTGCTATAGACGACTGGGGTCTCTCCAGCTCTTTAGTAAAAAAGTGAATAAACAAGTGTATTTGGTGAAAATAATTTGACAAAATTGGAACTACGTATGACACAAGCTAAGGAATTATATTTGTGGGGTTCCCTCTGCTGATGGGGCTTAATTTGTAACCAACCTGAAAAATGTACAGTTTATTAAAGACCTGGAGAGACAGGGAGACCGCTGTTATTGAACAAACACTCTATAGCAACTGCCCCATTCTAAAGACCAGACCGCACCAATGCAACTATAGTCGCAACTCCTTGCAACAAGACAGTCTTAAGGCCAGTCCACACCAATGCAACTCTTTGAAATTGCCATTGGGGATAATGGTTGCAATGAGCTGCAAGGAGTAACATTGGTGTGGACTGGCCTTGAGACAAACGTGACGAAAATAGCCGATCTACAATGCTCACAATGCGTCACATTGCGACTTGTAGATGGGCGACTTGTAGATTTGGTGCTGAGCTCAAAAAGGAGCAGACCTTTACTGCGTAATATCATTTCAACACCTCATCTACGTTGTATATATATACTTTATTTGAAATTATTCAGGGTTTACAATGAATTGGCATTTACATGACATGGTTATGGGGGGTAGGGGGGGGGGTCTTCAGCACAACTATATGTAAATACAGTATCTGAGAAATACCTGCTAACAGCCTACAGATTTATAACATGCAATGTTGCACTGGATATTGAAATGAGAGTAAATAAATGTTTGGTAGTTCAATAATTAAACGTGTTCACATATGTAAAGAAGAACAAAATCACTGAAACAATGTCATTCATGTTTTCACAGAGAAGTAACATTTTGTTATCTAAACAGACAATTTCACTGAAGAACTTGATCAATAGTGAAAACTCCAAATGAACTTGTGACAGAATGAGTTATCAGTTCTCACCTTTGCCTCATCACAGATTTACAGGTGTAAAGAAGTGAGTGACACTTGTCATGGGTTTGCTTTCTTTGGTAAAAGAAAAACGTTGGTAAAATAAAAATCTTGATGAAACAAAGGACATTGAAACTTGCATCTATGTAAATGTTTCTCTGATGACAGCCCATCATTACACTGTCTTTTGTTATGAGCCTTTCACATTGAAATCGACGCTGACTGCAGTGAACTGGAAGAATGTGAGGAGATGGGAGGAGGTGTTTCTCCTCTTCGAGATAAAAGGTGGTGTTTTCACTCCAAATCTCCACTCAGTCCTCCTGCTCAGACTCCAGGACACAGCACAGTTAAACTCTCAGGACTCACAGTGAGGGAGGACAGACTGTCTTTCCACAGCTCTACCTTCACTTACACACCAGGGGGCTAAAGGCCATAAAGGAGGTAAAAACGTGTCAAATGGAGTCTGTACGGCTGAAGATAAAAGAACACATGTCGTCGGTGGGACAGGAGATATTGTGTGTTTTGGACAAACAGCAGCATGGTGCTGATGTTTGTTGTGTGAAGCTTGTCAGAGTGTTTGTGTTGGAGCGCCTCAGTGCGGCTGCAGAGTTCATGTGCCACCTCTTCCAGAGAGAGATAGAGACACTAGAAACTCTGCTGGAGAAACACAACAAACTGCTGGACATTGATTTTGATATGGACATCGATCTACACACTGCAGGTATGTCTGTTACACACAGCCGCAAGCAACTCTTAGATCCTATTTTTTATATCTGGACTCTAGAGTTTTAATACCAACCCTTGACAGCCCATACATCCAAACAGAAAAGTCCTATCTGATTGTATTAAACAACGTTAAACTCACCAACATTGTAGCTGTTAAGATATCTTGACTTATCCTCTTAATAGCTGCAAAGTTTTCGTTTCATGAAAATCCACCATAGACATGTTATGAGCTTTTCTGTCAATACATTCAGTGCAATTTCTACGTGTGGGAGTTGGAAGCACTCGTTTTCAATAACAACGTCCTGCTGCCTGCTGAGTACGTGATAGGCTATAGCAGCTGTTCATTTGTTTAACATGTCGTTGCTGTCGGGCAGAAACCTTGTATCTCCACATTTTAACCTTTGAAGTGATTTTTTTTCTCGTAAATTATTGTCCACCTGGTTTCCACCTGACAGCAACAATATTATACCTACTTGTGTTATCTATTTTAGGATCATACATCTGTTATCAAACTGATTGGCTGTTTCTAATATGCAATAAAAAAAAATACTGCTTGCTGAAGTTATTTCATTTTGAGATTAGATTCATAATTGTTCATAATACAAAAAAAATCCTTATTTATGTCACAAAGACCTTATTATTGAAGTCCTTATTTATGTCACAACGTCCTTATTATTACAGTCCTTATTCACATCACATCAAAGTCCTTATTATTAAAGTTTGTAGCCTATTTGTGTCTTACCAAAGTCCATATTATTAACGTGTGTGTTGTATTCCTTCATTCCAGATCAGTGTGTGGAGTCCAGTCTGCAGGTGAAGATCAGTTCTCCAGCCAGGACTGTTTCTATTAAACAGGAACCTGAAGACCACCTTAAACAGGACCCTGAAAACCACCTGGATCTCAGTAAGTTTCAAGCACACTCTCTTTATTTATTTTATTGGTGAAAGTACTGAAAGTACTGAGGATGTAAAGTTGAACCGATATGAATCGGTTATCGATTTTAGCATTAACAGTGTGACTACATTGATGCATGGACCGCTGCATCAATCTAAATGTACCATGAATCAGACGATGGTTCAGTTGTGGGCAAAGAGTAATCTGTTGACCTTATTCCAGCCACAACTCTGCACTGAGGTACTGCAATGGATGTACAAGATTCAAAAATGTTATAGAGTGTCATTGTATCTTTTTTTCCGTAGACTTCCTGCATGTGTGTAAAGAGGAGGTTTCCCCTGAAGAGGAGAGGAGCCCCAATCTGCTCCAGGAGGAACCACAACCTCCACAGATTAAGGAGGAACAAGAGGAGCTACTTCAAAGACTAGAAGAGGCTGGTGGGTCAACGTTGACAATACTAGCAGTGAAAAGTGAAGATGATGATGAAAACAGAGAGACAGAGCCTGTAGCCAGCACCTCAATTGAACACATGAAAACACAAGCTGATGTAGAGGACTGTGGTACATCACAACCGACTAGTGATGACCAGCTCCTCTCTTCACACTGTTCTGAATCAGACACTGAAGACAGTGATGACTGGGAGGAGACTAGGGCAGATCAGTCAGCTTTAAACACACTGAAATCACACAAGACACAAAATGTGGGAGGACAGCGAAAGCTGTCCCAAGACCTGAAATCACAGAAACAAGCTCATACAGGCGAAAAGCCCTTTTCTTGTACAGTTTGTGGTAAAGGCTGTGTTAGCACAAGTAATCTTAAAATACACATGAGGACTCATACAGGCGAAAAGCCCTTTTCTTGTACAGTTTGTGGTAAAGGCTTTACTCAGAAAAGTACTCTAAAAGCGCATATGATTACTCATACAGGTGAAACGTCCTTTACCTGTACAATTTGTGGTAAAGGTTGTATTCACAAGGGTAATCTAAAATTACACATGAGGACTCATACAGGTGAAAAGCCCTTTTCTTGTACAGTTTGTGGTAAATGCTTTAATCAACAGGTTCATCTAAAAACACACTTGATGACTCATACAGGTGAAAAGCCCTGTACCTGTACAGTATGTGGTAAAGGCTGTGTTAGCACAGGCGATCTAAAAACACACATGAGGACTCATACAGGCGAAAAGCCCTTTTCTTGTACAGTTTGTGGTAAAGGCTTTACTCAGAAAAGTACTCTAAAAACGCACATGATTACTCATACAGGTGAAAAGCCCTGTACCTGTACAGTATGTGGTAAAGGCTTTACTCGACAGAGTAGTCTAAAACTACACATGAGGACTCATACAGGTGAAAAGCCCTTTTCTTGTACAGTTTGTGGTAAAGGCTTTAATCAACAGGTTCATCTAAAAACACACTTGATGACTCATACAGTTGAAAAGCCATTTTCTTGTTAAGTTTGTGGTAAAGACTTTAATCGACAGAGTAGTCTAAAAATGCATATGATGACTCATACAGGTGAAAAGCCCTATAGGCTCACCTGTACAGTATGTGGTAAAGGCTGTGTTTGCACAAGCGATCTAAAAATACACATGAGGACTCATACAGGTGAAAAGCCATTTTCTTGTACAGTTTGTGGTAAAAGCTTTGCTAGCACAAGTAATCTAAACAAACACATGAGGACTCATACAGGGGGAACGTTTAGTTGAAGTTAGTCACACATATGATCATTCAGTCTAATCCAGGATGTCAATGACAAGGATACTAAAACAGAGGAATCTCATAATCTGACAATATCAACATGACTGAATAAACATTATTTGTTTCTGTATATAGATTTTTGTTTCATCTTGTGTATGGATCTTATTTTCAATTTAACATGATGTAATTTCAATTGTTTGTTTTTTATAATCTTGTATTATTCCCTCCAGCCTATAGGTTATTGGTAGAACAACATGAGCACCACTGTCTGCCCACATTTGTCGGGATTAAAACGAGTCTTGTTCATTATTATTTTCATTGATATGCATGCATAATGGTGCAGTAAAGTGCTGACAAGCTGCTGGTTTTGTGTAGCTGTTCACTGTGTGTTGACACGTGTGTTGTTTGTATTGTTAAATTATCATAGTACATATTTGGTAGATGTCTGAGACAGCTGACAGTTGACTTAGTTTACCTTTACAGAATTGTTTTTACAGATTACTTATTTACATTTACTGTTTTTCTGAACTAAAAGAAACACTTTAATACCTGGGAAGATAAATGTTGATAATGTTTTTGGTTGTTCAATTTAATAAAGGTTTCACCACTACATGTCCTCTATGTGTGCTTTATCAGTACAGAAATGTTATCATTTTATTATTACGGGGCCAGAGCTCAGCTCTGGACCTGTTTTAAGATTGGCAGTATTCCGTTTCTGCCACTTTTCGCAGTTCTGGCTGAACCGTGCTGTCGCTTTTTACGAAACTTGGCCATATGGTAGATGGTCATGAAAAACTATCAAGAAATAATTCTCACAATCTTTCGTCAAAAGGTGGCGCTATAGCAAAATGCCAACTTTGAACAGGTACAACTCATGCCCTGTTTGACCTACAGCCATTAAACTTGGATACACATATGCGTCTCTTCATGCTGAACAACTTTCACCCTCTGACTTTTGACCTCTGACCTTTAGATCTCCCACCATTTTGAATTATATGAAAAACAGTTAAAACCTATCTCCTCCTGGGATTTTTGAGTAATCTGCACGAAACGTTTTACACATGAACTTTGGACCTATGCCGACAAACCTGTGCAAAAGATTTTCCATAAAGTGAAAAAATGAAGCTTTAATGAGCCAATGAATATGGCAGTTTTATGACAATTATTCATCTGCCCCTAACACATACATGCAGACTCACATTTCTTTGAAACTTTTCGTTAATGTTGAGGGTCATTCCAAATATTACTGAAACCAATCTCACTCCAATTGGGCGCTATAGCGATTTTTTGAAAGTGCAAACTTTAAACAGGCAAAAGTCATGCCTCGTTTGGCCGACAGCCATTAAACCTGCTTACACATGTGCCTTGACTCATGAGGAACACATGTATCACGTTGACCAGTAAGCTCCGCCCTTAGATTGTCCGCAATTTTGAGCAGTTTGAAAAACACTTAAACCCAGGATTTTTCAGCTATCTGTGTGAAACTGTATCATCTGTGTGATCTCCTTTTTCACAGGTTTTTGTCTGTTGGTCCAATGGCTTCTCCCTTAAACGTGTGCCTCACAACCTGAAGGTTACCATTTCAAGCCTCACTTGATGCGGAATTCATTAAAGTTGCATTGCACACAACATGATTGTGTCAATTAATACATGTGCAATTGTTAAACATAACCTGAAATACTTATTTGAGAGGGTATGTTTTTGCAATGTATGACATACTTCATTCTGAAAATAGCCGATCTACAATCTCAAAACTTTTCAGATAGCAACGTGTTTCTGAGCTTGTAGATCGGCTGCTTTCACTGGTTCACTTTTATCTTCAACAGACAACCTCAGCCTGGACAAAGCTATAGCACTATAGGTAATGTTGCAGCCCGTCAACCGAAGGTTGAGGGTTCGATTCCTGTTAATGGCAATAGGTTGACACGTCCAATCAATCCATTCTGCTTCCATCCTTCTCTCTCTTCAATCTATTGTTTCCATGTCTCTCTCTCTTCAATCTATTCCGTTTCCATGTCTCTCTCTCCGCCCTTAGATTGTCCGCAATTTTGAGCAGTTTGAAAAACACTTAAACCCATGATTTTTCAGTTATTTGCGTGAAATGGTATCATCTGTTTAACCTCCGTTTTCACTAGATCAGTTTTGTTGGTCCAATGGCTTCCCGCTTAAGTGAATGTTTCATAACATCAAGGTTGCCGGTTCAAGCCTCACTTGGTGGAGACTTCATTTAAAGTGCATTGCAAACAACAAGACTGTATTAATGAATACATATGCAATTGATAAAGATAACATGAAATGCTTATCTGAGAAGGTATGTTTTTGCAATGTATGACATACTTCATTCTGAAAATAGCCGATCTACAATCTCAAAACTTTTCAGATAGCAACGTGTTTCTGAGCTTCTAGATCAGCTACTTTCACCAGTTTCAGCCAGGGGCTTGGTTCATGACAGAAGGCAAAAATATATGATCTTCAACAGACAACTTCAGCCTGGACGAAGCTGTAGCACTACAGGTCGTGTCTCAGCCTGTGAGTCCGAAGGTCGAGCGTTCGATTCCTGTCAATAGCAATAGGTTGAGGTGTCCATGTGTGAGGTTCTTAACCTGGGATTGCCCCCCTGCGTATGTATGTCCACCTCAGCTGGGTCGAGCTTAAAAGTAATTTCACCTGTTTGGAATCATTTGCTTTGTCTCAATTTCAATCTATTCCGTTCTCTCTGTCTCTCTGTCTCTGTGTCTCTGTGTCTCTCTGTCTCTGTGTCTCTCTGTCTCTCTGTCTCTGTGTCTCTGTGTCTCTGTCTGTCTCTCACTCTGTGTTTCTGTCTGTCTGTCTGTCTGTCTGTCTGTCTGTCTGTCTGTCTGTCTGTCTGTGTCTCACTCTGTCTGTCTGTCTGTCTGTCTGTCTGTCTGTCTGTCTCTCACTCTGTGTCTCTGTCTGTCTCTCACTCTGTGTCTCTGTCTGTCTCTCACTCTGTGTCTCTGTCTGTCTCTCACTCTGTGTCTCTGTCTCTGTGTCTGTCTCTCACTCTGTGTCTCTGTGTCTCTGTCTGTCTGTCTGTCTGTCTGTCTGTCTGTCTGTCTGTCTGTCTGTCTGTCTGTCTGTCTGTCTGTCTGTCTGTCTGTCTCTCACTCTGTGTCTCTGTCTCTGTGTCTGTCTCTCACTCTGTGTCTGTCTCTCACTCTGTGTCTCTGTCTGTCTGTCTGTCTGTCTGTCTGTCTGTCTGTCTGTCTGTCTGTCTGTCTGTCTGTCTGTCTGTAAGTCTGTCTGTCTGTCTGTCTGTCTGTCTGTCTGTCTGTCTGTCTGTCTGTCTCTCACTCTGTGTCTCTGTCTGTCTCTCACTCTGTGTCTCTGTCTGTCTCTCACTCTGTGTCTCTGTCTGTCTCTCACTCTGTGTCTCTGTGTCTCTGTCTGTCTCTCACTCTGTGTCTCTGTCTCTGTGTCTGTCTCTCACTCTGTGTCTCTGTCTGTCTGTCTGTCTGTCTGTCTGTCTGTCTGTCTGTCTGTCTGTCTGTCTGTCTGTCTGTCTGTCTGTCTGTCTGTCTGTCTGTCTGTCTGTCTCTCACTCTGTGTCTCTGTCTCTGTGTCTGTCTCTCACTCTGTGTCTCTGTCTGTCTGTCTGTCTGTCTGTCTGTCTGTCTGTCTGTCTGTCTGTCTGTCTGTCTGTCTGTCTGTCTGTCTGTCTGTCTGTCTGTCTGTCTGTCTGTCTGTCTGTCTGTCTGTCTGTCTGTCTGTCTGTCTGTCACTCTGTGTCTCTGTCTGTCTGTCTGTCTGTCTCTCACTCTGTGTCTCTGTCTGTCTGTCTGTCTGTCTCTCACTCTGTGTATCTGTCTGTCTGTCTGTCTGTCTGTCTGTCTGTCTGTCTGTCTGTCTGTCTGTCTGTCTGTCTGTCTGTCTGTCTGTCTGCCTGCCTGCCTGCCTGCCTGCCTGCCTGCCTGCCTGCCTGCCTGCCTGCCTGCCTGCCTGCCTTTTTTTCTCTCAAGTTGAGTGTTCTATGCTTCTATGGCTTATTCTGCAAATTACTTATAGTTTCTTCTTTCTTTTTTATTGGTTGTTATTCCAACCAGTTCCTTTCCCCTCCATCAGGCGCCCCGGCTGACCAGGATAACAGCATGTTTTTGTGAGGGTATACCCTAGGGGACGAGGGGAGAACATGCAAACTCCACACAGAAAGGCACTTTCGCCAACCTCAACTAAGGTATGGGCACTGATGACGTGGAGGAGAGGAGACGCCCCCAGCGCCCACGGCGTCCCCGGCGGGAATCGAAACCCTGGACCTTCTAGCTGTGAGGCGACGGCGCTACCGACTGCGCCAACTGTGGCGTTAGTTCATAAATAAATAAACTAACGCTGAATGAACGCCTGCATTCCAGACTACCATTCCCCAAGCTTACTAAATCATCGATCCTTGTGCATCCTTGACGTGTTGACCTTGTGTTATGTGTTATGTGTTATTTGTTATTAGCGATCGTTCAGTGCTCAGTCAAAGCCATTAGCACGTTGGCCAAAGCATTAGCCCCCCCTTGCCCATGTCCTTGCCCCAACCTCGGATAATGGACACATGCTGGATCTACGGATGGAGTAAACAAACCAAACAGAATGGAACAATGCCCCATCGGTGCATTCTAAAGCAGTCTAGAATGTCGGAATGTAGCAGTCTAAACCTTTTTTAATTGAATTGAAATGTGTGTGTGTGTGTGCGTGCATATTATTAGATCTTGCAGAGAAAGGGCATAGCTGCTATGATTGTCATTTAAGCTCAGCATTGAATAAACAAAAGCCATGCTGATATGCCCAAGGCCACTGGTACCCAAACAGGCTTTTATTAACAGCCATGCACAGCATCAGGCTGCTTGACAGTTTAAAGAAAGCTCGACACACGTCGTTGATGTCGGACAGAAACCTCGTATCTCCACATCTTCTTTTTTTCACAGATTGATGCCTTACTTCAGGGGTTCTCAAACTTTTTTATACCACGACTCCATATTATGAGGGACATTTTTTGGCAACCCCATCTCCTCAAACCCATAAGCATTTAGCCAAAATATGTTGCTAGAAGTTTAACACAGGGGTTTTCAATAGAGATGGGATTTATGGCTCTTTTGAGGGAGCCGGATCTTTGGGATCCGTTCCTTTCAAAGAGCCGTTCAAAAGACTGGCTCATTTATGGCTCATTTGAATATTTATATATAAAAAAAAATATATATATATATATATATACATCATAATATTATATTATAAACTATAATAAAACATATAACATTATATTTAATAATATATAATAATATAATATATTACATCATTAATACAATATTATATAATATACATTATAATACATATTATAATATATAATTAATTTATATATATATATATATATATATATATATATATATATATATATATATATATATATATATATATATATATATATATATATATATATATATATATATATATAAGATAAAATAAAAAATTAAATATATATAAATAAATAAAAGGAACGGCTCCCTACTGCGAACCGGATCTCATCGTTCGTTTTAAAGAGCCGTTCAAAAGACTCGATTCGTTCACGACCGACACATCTCTAGTTTTCAACTGATTTTGACCCAGGGTCCACCATCCTGACTAAGAGCAACCTGGGGACCACGTGCGTGGTGGGTCCATCATAGACCCACTCCATACAATAGTGGTGGGGGGTTCATGCACCACAGGGAGCTGGAGAAAATAGCTATAATATCAATATAATATCTAATAAAATACAGTGATTTTGTTTGAATATGATGGAATATGATTACTGTGATTATGGTAAGCTCACATTTCATATCACACATACAATACAGTAAGAACTCCTGTAAGTTATTAAAAGTAAAAAAAAAAAAAAAAAAAAAAAAATGCACGGCCAGGGACCACCTTTAATACCCCCGTGGACCACCAGTGGTCTGCGGACCACCGGTTAAAAACCCCTGGTTTAACATATTTCAACTCTGGTGGTTCTAGCCTATAGCCTAGAACCACCGGTTTCTTGATCCAGGTCTCGGTTTTATCTTTGGCCACCTTGGTAGCCTCGATCTCCAGGCTTTTATTTTTCAGTTTTGCTAAAAAATAAAAGCCTGGACCAACCAGTTGATGTTCGGGGCATAGGAAGTGTTTCATTTCCCCAACCAACCAGAGTGCAGTGGGCGTCGCTCCAAATCAGGGCTCTCAATGCTACACATTGGGGAGGAGGAGGGGCGCGAGGCGGGGCGGGGGCCGACGGACAGATTGGTGAACCAATAGGATCCGGCGACTACATTTAAAAATAATAATAATAATACAAATTAAAATACTCTCACACATGCCAGTGTGCCAGTGATCACCCTCCCCTCCCGTGCCTAACGTTGCCTACCCCTGTACTAAAATAATAACTATTTTACCTATAACATCTTTATAACGACTACACTGCTTGACAGTTGTCGCTGGTGCAGGCCAGGATAAGTAACAGTTTAAAAAGGAAAATACGAACAACAGCTCTGGAAAAATATATAAATAATTATGAAGCAAAATGTGTCAGTACATCACAGTTATAACAACAGTGAATTGATTAGTGACCCAGGTGGATCACTAATGAGCTTTTTTCATAGTCTTTTGATTCTTACCCCTGACAAATGAACCATATTACAATAAAAACTATCACTAAAACGAAGCCTTTATTATCAAAGACAAAAGAAAAGTATAAACTATAGACTAAAATAGCAGACCCACGTTGAAATGTAATAAAAAGCTAACTGAAATTGAAAACAAAAAGTCAAAACCAAAAAAAAAGAATGAAAATGATCAAACAATAATAACTTTTAACCAGCTGGAGACCTGAGTGTTTGACCTGAGTAGAGTGAGTCAAATAGCACATGTAGTTCCTCTGAATATAAGAAAATGATTAAAACGTGTTTTTTTCTCGACACAGGAGGCAGTGACAGTACTTCTACTGTTTTATCTGCTCCTTGACAGTCGAGTCAAACAGAAATAGAAATCCACACTTTCTTGCCCAGGCTTTAGTTCATACAGTATATGGGCATTCAGATATTTTGATATTCAGAGTTATGCTATCAATGCTGTATTGACATTTTGACAGTTTCCCCCCAAATCAAAGATTTTGTGATGTAAAGTAACTAAGTACTCAAGTACTGTACTTAAGTACAATTATGAGGTATTTTTTACTTTACTGGAATATTTCCAATTTTCTGTACATTTACTTCTACATTTTGATTATTATTACAAAACATAACCACTTCAGCTCTGTATACATTCACAATGCGTCGCAATGCGACACATTGTGAGCTTGTAGATCTGCTATTTTCAAAAGATTTTTAAACATGTTATACATTTGAAAACTTGGGAAATGGGACATTCTGCCTAATGAGTACTTTCTATACTTTTGGTACTTTAAGTACATTTTGATACCAATACTTTTGTACTTTTACTGGAGTAAATGTTTAATTCCGGACTTTTACTTGTAACAGAGTATTTCTACATTGCAGTATTGATACTTCTGCTTAAGTAAAAAAAAATGAAAAGTACTTTTTACACCACTGCCCGAAACCACATGGAATAACGTGTTCTCAGTCTGACTGATTTCAATCATTTGGGTTAGGGCAGGGGTCTTCAACGTTTTCAGGCCAAGGACCCCCTAGCTGAGAAAGAGATGAAGCAGGGACCCCCTACTCTATATTGTATAACATTGTGTTTCAGATTACAGATTTTACTTAGTCTGCTCTTTTTTCCACTCTACACCTATAGCCTCTTTGCCAAAAATAGCCGATCTACAAGCTCTCAACGCCTCGCAGGAATTCTAGGGTTCAAGTGGTTAATGTATAAAAAACTAAATCCCACACACAAAGATTTGGCGGACCCCCTAGAGTAGCTCTGAGGACCCCCTAGGGGTCCCGGACCCCCTGTTGAAGACCCCTGGGTTAGGGGAAAAAGATGTGCGTACTGTATCGTTATGACAAAAGTCATTTTTTAATTAATTCCTGTCAAACGAACAAACATGGATTTTTTTTCTTTCCTTTTCTATTTTGTGAAGAATGCCCTAATTATGACCACTATGCTCTAAAAGTGTGAGAATATATATTTTTTTCATTTCATTACTTCTCTATGTGTGGGTAACCTTTTGCTCTTTTATCTTAACGGAACTCCCCCCCACACACACACACACACACACACACACACACACACACACACACACACACACACAACACACACACACACACACACAGAAACACACAGAAACACACACACATACCCACGCTCGTTCGCACCCACCCACACACCCACACACACCTGGTACTCTTTGATTAGATTATAGCACGTTTTATGCAATTAAGCAAATTATGTCCTCCCACTGCGCACGCCTCAATCAAGGCTCCTTCATATGAAAGCAGGTAAACAATTAGGGCTAATTAGCGGTTGATTTCACATTGTTTCCGTCCGTATAGCCTCGCTTGCGATTGGCTGGGCCCAAAGTTGGGGGGTATAAGAATAGATAAATAAATAAACACGCTCAGACACGGAGTGGCGAGGCTCCCCGCGGTGTGGTCAACGTGTTAGGGCCATATGGTTATGATTAGCAATTAGAACACAAGGTTAACCCATTAAGACCGGGAACGCATCTGTGTCATTTTAAGATTTCTGTGGCTATTCAAAATTAGCAGATATACACAAGCTCATAAAATAAATATGAGCTTGTAGATAGTTTGCTACTTTTTTCTTTCTATTTTCTATTTGTTTTAGATACTATTTTCTATGATATGCTTTGTGCTATTTTCTTAAGAAAAATCGTGATTCTTTTTTGCAAATCTTTGAATATATATATGTATTTTGAGATGGGGATCCACGGCCAAATACATATCATTTTGGGGGTCCTTGACATGGAAAAGTTGGAGCACTACTGATATAGCAACATAGGCTACTGTTATGATTTAGATCATTTTTAGATATGTATTTAGTATGTTCTAGAGCACTATACCCATCTGTGGACTCCATTGTATGGCCTCTTTTGTTGTTTTCTGCTTTCTTGCTGTTGTATTTGTTTCTAATTGAACTGCCTGTGGCTTGTTTTTCTGTTTTCTGTTTTTTGTTGTTTTTTGTTTTGCTTTCCCCACTCTGTCTGTTGTGGGTTGTGTTGTGAAGCACTTTGTAAACTTGTTTTTAAAAGGTGCTATACAAATAAAGATTATATATATATATATTTGGCCGCGGATTCCCATCTCAAAATGTGTTGTTAAAAAAGTCTTTTTTTAATGGCCGAATAAATCTTAACATGACACAGCATGCGTTCCCGGTCTTAATGGGTTAATGAAAACACCAGCCAGTTAATGATGAAGCTTAGAGTACGGAGGATACTAGGGCAGACCACCCCACCCGTAAACAGTGGTGTAAAGTAACTAAGTACTGTACTTAAGTACAATTTTGAGGTACTTTTACTTTACTGGAGTATTTCCAATTGTCTATACTGTTACTTCTACTCCACTCAGAGGCAAATGTTGTACTTTTACTCCACTACAATTATTTGAAAACTTTATAGTTACTAGTTACTTTGCAGATATAAAGTATTATATTATAAAACATACGTTAATTACTTTAGCCCTATGTTATACCTAGGCTATTTGAAAATAGCAATGCGTCGCATTGCGACGCGTTGTGAACTTGTAGATCGGCTATTTTCAAACATTATAGTACTTTTACTAATGGCACTTTAAGTACATTTTGATACCAATACGTTTGTACTTTTACTCAAGTACATTTTTAATTCTGGACTTTCACTTGTAACAGAGCATTTCTCCATTGTAGTATTGATACTTTTACTTAAGTAAAACATTTGAGTACTTTTCCCACCACTGTGCCCGTATGTATTGCAGCGATTCCCAACCAGTGGGGCCGGGGCCCACTCGTGGTCCGTGGGGGGGGGTACTGCAAGTGGGCCCCCAAATAATTGGCAAAATGCTAAGATTCTAAAAATAATATCAGTTAAAAAAAAAGAACATAAAGTACACTCTGTTGGTTCCATTGACCCAAGCCTGAACACAATGAATCTATTGATTGATTGATTATTCATATAATCATGCTCACGGCACACCCATGTGACCACTTAACTCTTTCACTGCCAGATACATAAATAAACTGCCACTCTTTTCGTTTTCGTGCTTTTTAAACCTCTTCAACTGGTCAAAGAAAATGTAGATACATTTTTCATTATGATCTATCATCGGGCCGTGTGTAAACACAAACAGTATCAGTATCCGTCCCCCAGAGGAAAAAAAATGTCACCCCTCGATGTTGCCTTATACCCAAGCCCCCAGAACCCAGTGGTTGCATTGAAGCGCATTGGACATACTGGCCATTCATAGGTAGTGCAGCTGGGGCCACTGTACATGAACGAGCGAAAACGGTTTCGACCAATGGGCTTGACTCACGAGCTTGCACAAGGGGCTGCACAGGTGACGCAAAACGCGTCACAGAGACGCGTGGCAGAAGCCCCAAATAGGCCTCGCCCATCACATTTCACCACCCGGAAGAAGGGGTGATTTCGGCCCAGGCGCTGGGTGAGCAACTCAATGCAAGTGGGTGGGAGGGGATATCCGGTGCCCTCCAAAGTACCAAAAGTAAAAGTACTAAAATGTTTGAAAATAGCAGATCTACAAGCACAACGCGTCACGATGCGACGCGTCGTGAGCTTGTAGATCGCCTAGGTATAAAATAGGGCTAAAGTGGTTAATGTATGTTTTATAATGTAATAATTTATATCTGCAAAGTAACTATTAACTCAAGTTTTCAAATAATTGTGGTGGAGTAAAAGTACAATATTTGCCTCTGAGATGTAGTGGAGTAGAAGTAAAAGTATAGACAATTGGAAATATAAGACACGTGATGAAATGGAGAGGAGGATAGACGGGGGAGGGTACGCTGACTCGGCAGTAACATGTTGGCGACGATTAAGGCTGTCCCACACTCGCACGCACGCACAAACGCACAAACGCACGCACAAACGCACAAACGCATGCACAGACGCACGCACACGCGGAGCACAAAGAGGTGAAAGCTATTCCACAGCAGCCTGGCTTTGACTGATGGTCCCTTTTTGCTGACTTTCCAAGGGGGGGGGGGGGCATAGAGTGGGGGGGGATATCAGGGAGAAGCCATGAATAGACGGGCATAGAGCCGGACGCGTGCTCGTACACGCTTGCACACACACACACACAAACGCACACACCCACGCACCCACGCACATACACATGTTTGTATTACTGCAGACTACTTGTGAGAGCATTAACATTTTAGGATGGTGATTTTATGAACGTCATTTTTTTCCCCATCTTCTTTTTTTTAACCCTAAGCCCAAATGTCAAAATGTGACGCTCTGTGATCAGTGCGTGGAAGAAGTACTCAGATATTTCACTTAAGTAAAAGTATCAATAACACAATATGAAAATACTCTGCTACAAGTAAAAGGCCTGTGTTCAAAATGTTACCTGAGTAAAAGTACAAAAGTATTGGCATCAAAACATACTTAAAGTAACTAAAGTAAAAGTACTAAAATGTTTGAAAATAACAGATCTACAAGCCCACAACGCGTCCTGATGCGACGCGTTGTGAGCTTGTAGATCTGTTATTTTCAAATAGTCTATGTACAACATAGGGCTAAAGTGGTTAATGTACTGTATGTTTTATAATATAATAGTTTATAGCTGCAAAGTAACTAGAAACTAAAGTTTTCAAATAATTGTAGCGGAGTAAAAGTACAGCATTTGTCTCTGAGATGTAGGAGTAGAAGTAAAAATACCTCAAAATTGTACTTAGTTACTTTACACCATTGGCTGTGAGCTCGTAGATCGGCTTTTTGCATCGGTATACACACACACACACACGCACACGCACACACACGCACGCACGCACGCACGCGCACACACACACACACACACACACACACACACACACACGCACACGCACACGCACACGCACACGCACACAAACACACACAAACACACACTGTGCCGCTGCACACATATGCACACACATGCCATGCGCATATTCACAAACATGATTACAGTGAGCCATAAAGCATGCCACATGTCAGCGCCGTAATAAAGTATCTTTTATACTTCGGTGGAATATAAACGCCCAACTCATCTCCCCTTGACTGTGCTGGCATGCTTCTGGTAGTCCTATCACGCTCTTTGTGTGGGTACACGTGCATGCGCTCGCGCGAGTACAGACGCGCGCTGTGTGTGTGTGTGTGTGTGTGTGTGTGTGTGTGTGTGTGTGTGTGTGTGTGTGTGTGTGTGTGTGTGTGTGTGTGTGTGTGTGTGTGTGTGTGTGTGTGCGTGCGTGTGTGTGTGTGTGTGTGCCTGTGTGTGTGCGTGTGTTTCTCTGTGTGTGTGTGTGTGTGTGTGTGTGTGTGTGTGTGTGTGTGTGTGTGTGTGTGTGTGTGTGTGTGTGTGTGTGTGTGTGTGTGTGTGTGTGTGTGCGCGCGTGTGCATTCCCTCTATAATATTCAGGCATCAGCAGGCCATTCATCACCAGCTGGTCAACCCAGGCAGTTGTTCAGTCCATCCTGCTGAGTCTTAATTCATCACCACTTTGTTTCATAGTGGAGCTGCTGCTGAGCTCTCCTCAGCCCTAACGTTACACCTCACATAGGACACTCCTCACTCCTAACGTTACACCTCACATAGGACACTCCTCACTCCTAACGTTACACCTCACATAGGACACTCCTCACTCCTAACGTTACACCTCACATAGGACACTCTTAACATTACACCTCACATAGGACACTCCTCACTCCTAACGTTACACCTCACATAGGACACTCCTAACGTTACACCTCACAGAGGCCACTCCTCACTCCTAACGTTACACCTCACATAGGACACTCCTCACCCCTAACGTCATACCTCACATAGGACACTCCTCACCCCTAACGTTACACCTCACAGAGGCCACTCCTCACCCCTGAAGTCATACCTCACATAGGACACTCCTAACGTTACACCTCACATAGGACACTCCTCACCCCTAACGTTACACCTCACATAGGACACTCCTCACCCCTAACGTTACACCTCACATAGGACACTCCTCAGCCCTAATGTTACTCCTCACAGAGGACACTCCTCAGCCCTAACGTTACTCCTCACAGAGGACACTCCTCAGCCCTGACGTTACTCCTCACAGAGGACACTCCTCACCGCTAACGTTACACCTCACATAGGACACTCCTCACCCCTGACGTTACACCTCACAGGGAGCACTCCTCAGCCTTAACGTTACACCTCACAGAGGACACTCCTAACGTTACACCTAAAAGAGGACACTCCCCACCCTTAACGTTACACCTCACAGAGGACACTCCTCACCCCTAACGTTACACCTCACATAGGACACTCCTCACCCCTGACGTTACACCTCACAGGGAGCACTCCTCACCCTTAACGTTACACCTCACAGAGGACACCCCTAACGTTACACCTCACAGAGGACACACACCTCATTCCTAACGTTACACCTCACAGTGGACACTCCTCACCCCTAACGTTACACCTCACAGTGGACACACTCCTCACTCCTAACGTTACACCTCACAGTGGACACTCCTCACTCCTAACGTTACACCTCACAGTGGACACACTCCTCACTCCTAACGTTACACCTCACAGTGGACACTTCTCACTCCTAACGTTACACCTCACAGTGGACACTCCTAACATTACACCTCACAGTGGACACACTCCTCACTCCTAACGTTACACCTCACAGTGGACACTCCTCACTCCTAACGTTACACCTCACAGTGGACACTCCTCACTCCTAACATTACACCTCACAGTGGACACTCCTCACTCCTAACGTTACACCTCACAGTGGACACTCCTCACTCCTAACATTACACCTCACAGTGGACACTCCTCACTCCTAACGTTACACCTCACATAGGACACTCCTCACCCCTAACGTCATACCTCACATAGGACACTCCTCACCCCTAACGTTACACCTCACAGAGGCCACTCCTCACCCCTGAAGTCATACCTCACATAGGACACTCCTAACGTTACACCTCACATAGGACACTCCTCACCCCTAACGTTACACCTCACATAGGACACTCCTCACCCCTAACGTTACACCTCACATAGGACACTCCTCAGCCCTAATGTTACTCCTCACAGAGGACACTCCTCAGCCCTAACGTTACTCCTCACAGAGGACACTCCTCAGCCCTGACGTTACTCCTCACAGAGGACACTCCTCACCGCTAACGTTACACCTCACATAGGACACTCCTCACCCCTGACGTTACACCTCACAGGGAGCACTCCTCAGCCTTAACGTTACACCTCACAGAGGACACTCCTAACGTTACACCTAAAAGAGGACACTCCCCACCCTTAACGTTACACCTCACAGAGGACACTCCTCACCCCTAACGTTACACCTCACATAGGACACTCCTCACCCCTGACGTTACACCTCACAGGGAGCACTCCTCACCCTTAACGTTACACCTCACAGAGGACACCCCTAACGTTACACCTCACAGAGGACACACACCTCATTCCTAACGTTACACCTCACAGTGGACACTCCTCACCCCTAACGTTACACCTCACAGTGGACACACTCCTCACTCCTAACGTTACACCTCACAGTGGACAATCCTCACTCCTAACGTTACACCTCACAGTGGACACACTCCTCACTCCTAATGTTACACCTCACAGTGGACACTTCTCACTCCTAATGTTACACCTCACAGTGGACACTCCTCACTCCTAACATTACACCTCACAGTGGACACACTCCTCACTCCTAACGTTACACCTCACAGTGGACACTCCTCACTCCTAACGTTACACCTCACAGTGGACACTCCTCACTCCTAACATTACACCTCACAGTGGACACTCCTCACTCCTAACGTTACACCTCACAGTGGACACTCCTCACTCCTAACATTACACCTCACAGTGGACACTCCTCACTCCTAACGTTACACCTCACAGTGGACACTCCTCACTCCTAACGTTACACCTCACAGTGGACACTCCTCACTCCTAACATTACACCTCACTAGAGCTCAGGATTTAACTGGTCGAATGAGATTTGGGATTTTATTGTGAATATTCAACAATGTTATATATGAATAGGTCATTTTTTTGGTTTTTGTTATGCATTTATACACTAGAAGTTACAACAGATGTCCTTGCTGAATAGTCACAGCCAGTGGACGACACCTGAACCAGATATGGTGGCAGTCTTATTTTCTTGATATTAAGTCAACATGTCCATGCGGATCAGTAAATGATTGTGTATGCACAAAATGTGTATGCAAGAAATGGGCAAAGTAAAACAATAAATAATCATATATACTTCTTTCAAAGGTAATTTGTCTGAGTATTTTTCACTTCATTAGACAGGGCAGTGGAGGCAGACATCCGTAAAGCCAGGGGGGATCAAGGGCAATAGTGTTCCCCAAGAACCTCCCCCCCTTTGTTACATGTGCTGCTACCTCTTAGCTTCGTGTGAAAGAGAACGGCAGTTCACCATTCACTACGACAGAGTCATTATGTGTGTCGGCACAAAAAAGAAAAGCTTCCCCTCCCTATCGACTAGACGGGGAAGCTGCCCCCCCCCCCCCACCTCCCAGCCATTCTAAATAGGATGTAATAAATCTACCCTTGCCCCAAGATCTGTACTTAAAAGTGTCCCAGCTGATAAATGCGGCCCTTCGTCCCCGTGACCAAATGCATTCCCCCGGAAAGATGAATAGTCACAGGTTTGGGGAAAGGGAGGGGGGGGGGGGTGGATGGGGGGACAAGTGAAGAAGGGAGAAAAGGGACATTTAGTCATGTAGATGGGTTTGACAGAATGTCTCTTGGCTGGCGGGGGGGGGAGGGGGGGGGGAGACAGTGAATGAAATGTATCAGGAGACGTCACATTAACCAAGGAGAGGCAGGCAGAGAGAGAGAGCGAGAGAGAGAGAGAGAGAGAGAGAGAGAGAGAGAGAGAAGAGAGAGAGAGAGAGAGAGAGAGAGAGATCCATTGTATTGTCATTTGTCTTGTCACACACTTCCTATTGCATAGTGTATGGTCTCTCCTGCTCTATAAGGTACCCTCACCATCTATTCATTTTTCATCTCTCTCTCTCTCTCTCTCTCTCTCTCTCTCTCTCTCTCTCTCTCTCTCTCTCTCTCTCTCTCTCTCTCTCTCTTTCTCTCCATATTACCTGCTCTTACCTGGTCGCTTCTCCTCCACACTCCATCTCTTTCTTCCTTCCTTTTCTCTCCTGCTCTTATACCTTCTCCTCTCCTGTTTCCTCTGCTATATCCTCTGTTTAGCTCCACTACTTCACTGACCTCACACCGTACTTCATTCCCCTCTCTCTCTCTCTCTCTCTCTCTCTCTCTCTCTCTCTCTCTCTCTCTCTCTCTCTCTCTCTCTCTCTCTCTCTCTCTCTCTCTCTCCTCGCTCCCCTTTCCTGACATATAGCTCTCCTGTCTCTCTCTCCTTTAACCTCTGCTCTCCACACTTCTCTTCTCTTAGTCTCTAGTTATTTGGGGGGAATTTCACCAGTGGCGTAAAGTAACTAAGTACATTTACTTAAGTACTGTACTTAAGTACAATTTTGAGGTATTTGTCCTTTACTTGAGTATTTCCAATTTCCAATACTTTTACTTCTACTCCACTACATCTCAGAGGCAAATATAGTAGTTTTACTCCACTATTATATGAAAACTATAGTTACTAGTTAAAATCAAACATAAATGATGATATTATGAAACATACATGAACCACTTTAGACCCATTTTATACCTATAGGCTATTTGAAAATAGCAGATCTACAAGCTCACAACGCGTCGCGATGCAACGCGTTGTGAGCTTGTAGATCTACTATTTTCCAAACATTTTAGTACTTTTACTTTTGGTACTTTAAGTATATTTTGATACCAATACTTTTGTACTTTTATTCAAGTAACATTTTGAACATAGGCAGGTACATTGTACATTGCAGTATTGATACTTTTACTTGAAACGTTTGAGTACTTTTTACACCCTCGGGTCCTCTGTGATACATAATGTTGTCTTTTCAAATTCAGCAGTGGGCATAATTTTGTCCAGATAAATACAACGGCCAAATTAGCAATGCAAGATAAACAGTAGGCTATAGATGTTTTACTTTGACCTGTCACATGATTCTGCCCATACATGGATTGAAACACTAGTGAAAAGCGGATGTGGAACTGTACTCAAATGTTTTACTTAAGTAAGTAAGTATCAATGCTGCAATATAGAAGTACTCTGTTACAAGTAAAAAATCCCGAATTCAAAATTGACTTGAGTAAAAGTACAAAAGTATTGGTATCAAAATGTACTTAAGGTACCAAAAGTAAAAGCACTAAAATGTTTGAAAATAGCAGATCTACATTGTACATTGTTGCAGATCTACAAGCTCACAACGCGTCGTGATTGTGAGCTTGTAGATCGGCTTTTTTTTTTAGCCTAGGTATAAAATAGGGCTAAAGGTGTTAATGTATGTTTTATAATGTAATCATTTATATCTGCAAAGTAACTAGTAAATTAGTAAAATTTTCAAATATTTGTAGTGGAGTATAAGTAAAAGATTTGCCTTTGAAATGTAGTGGAGTAGAAGTAAAAGTACTGAAAACCGGATTTACTCCAGTAAAGTAAAAATACCTCAAAATTGTACTTAAGTACAATACTTGAGTAAATGTGCTTAGTTACTTTACACCACTGGTGAAAAGTAATCAGTTACTTGAGTTACTAGCTACTAGCTACAGATTCAGATTATTAATACAAAACACACATTAACGACTCAAATATGTCAGCTATTTTCAGTCCTATTGTATAAGAGTGCCAGAATGCAGTATGGCAACACCTAGGACCTTTGCGTAGCAACTGAAGACCTTAAAGTAGGTTACATCAAGTTTATCAGACTTTTCATATAAAAGGTGTGAGAGAACGTGGGTCTTTTCACAAACTTTCTTAACGAAAAGGTGCTACATGTTTCTTGCTACTTAATTGTGTGCCGTGAACACACCTTGGGACATACGTGACAGACACATTCTTCACACTTTAACGTCTTTTTTGTGTGTGAGCCCAATGCATCCTACATGACACACATGGTCTCGTGCCAACAAAGACTAAATGTACAGTACTCCACGGAAAATAACAAAGACTAAAGACACAACGCTTAATGAGCGACTCACAAGTGCAAGACGAGAACCCTACCCTGGTCAACAAACCAATTATTTTGCCCCAAGGGCCAAATTACAGTGTGTCACTGATGATGCCAAGCCGAGGGCCGCAACATAGGAAGCTTAAATAGAATAACCCTAATCTAAAAATCTAATCAAGTCAAAAAGTTGCTGCTCTGTCACTATTAATCAGTGGTGTAAAGTAACTAAGTAAATACATGTATTCAAGTACTAGTACTTAAGTTCAATTGTGAGGTATTTGTACTTTACTTGAGTAAATTCCAATTCCAATCTCAGAACCAAATTCACTCCATTACAATGATTTGAAAACTTTACTAGTTACTTTGTACAACAGTAACAAAATAAGTCCAGAACCAGCCACTTAATTCAACGGCTTGGTCGTTATACAGTCTGCTTGAGGTTAGCCCTAGAATAATCTCTCAAGAACAGATTCTGCTCTGCGTTGGAATCTGTCGTGAAGATTCGTCATAACATGTATGTGTGTACATGGGCTACAAGTGGGCGTGCCTTCAGATCAGGAAGCAGGCCGCGCTTTACCCAATCAAATGTAGTGGGCGGGATTCACGTGTCCGTCGATCCTTCCCCCTCGAAACAAACCCAAACTAATTTAACAATAGCGTCCGTGGAGCAGACAAAACCACGGAAAGAAATTCACATTTTAACTTAGGTACTCTTTCATCATAGAAACAAGTGGGCTTATAACCAAAACGATCCATGTTCTCTGGGAGAAGTGGTGTTAGTGTTCCGTGTAGAAATATTGTTAGTGGGAATGAAAACATAGTGGCACCACCGGAAGTGAAAGGCTGAAGGCAGACCAAAACCCCGGTTTCCTTGCACACGGGTGCTACGTTGTCATTGTCCCAGAGCCAAGATGAGATAGTACAAACAGCAGAGGGCGCTGTTTTTCATTCTCATCTTGGCTCTGGGTTCCCAGATTGGCCCTAGAATGGCTGTGATATTACATACATTTCATGTATTCCAGATACACAACCATAGATCACTCCCATGCCTGCATGCCCAGGTAGCAGACCACCCATCTGAAGTGTTCAGCAGGGTGGGCCTGGGCCGCCCGTGTGCATCTTCAGAGCATGTTTACTGTTCTTGTGTTCCGGCTTGGATCAGTGGAACTAACATTAAAGGCAGGCTAAGTGATTTTATTTGGTTAAAATACATGTTAAATAGCTCTATATTCTGATAGTAGGCCTACTCATTGCTATAGAGTGTTTGTTCAGTAACAGGAGTTTCCATGTCTCTCCTGCTCTTTCTTAAACAGACAATGCATTTTCAGGTCGCGATACCAATTGTATCCGATCAGGATAGAGAACTCAGTCACGATACATATTAAACGAGAGTGAAATTGGAAGTGGTAACACAAAGAAATGAGCAGACAAAATTGGAACTGGCATGGAACACTATAAAAATGAAGCTGATAAATGTGTACTCTCTTCTGATTGGCTGAAATTGTGTCACCTACCTGAAAATGTATTTTCTGTTTATCAAAGAGCTGGAGAGACGGGGAGACTCCTGTTACTGAACAAATACTCTATAGCAAGGATTACTATAAGAATAAAGAGCTTTAACCTTTTAACAAAAACCTTTTTGTTTTAACCAAAAAATATCACTTACCCTACCTTTAAAGGAGGAGTTCACCCAAAAAAAGATGTATTTTCTATCAATTGCACACCCCATGAAGCCTTGAATACATGGATTTATTTAGTTTTCTGTCGCATTCCTAAGCCAATAATTTGATGCCCGGGTGTATATCCGGTAGGAGACACAAAGAATCTACTTTGTGTCTCCTACCGGATACATTAGCCGGTAGGAGACAGGAATCAAATTATTGGCCTAGGAATGCAACAAAAACACAAATAAATCCATGGATTCAAGGCTTCATGGGGTGTGCAATTGATAGAAAATAAGTCATTTTTTGGGTGAACTACTCCTTTAAGTTCCTATTTATCAGTGTCACAAGTTGTAAAGCAACTTTAATATTAATGTGATGATATAATTAAAATCTTAGTGTTTCGCTATTTAGTTGGTGGCCCACATGCAATGTCCTCACGGCGAGAGCCAGTGTATTACAGTATATCACACGCACACACACACGCACACACGCACACGCACACACACACGCACACGCACACGCACACGCACACACACACACACACACACACACACACACACACACACACACACACACACACAAATACACACACACCAAAAGCAAACTGGGCTATAAAAGGAAAAGGGTAAAAATAAAGATACATGAAAAAAATTATACAAAATAAGTAAATATATATATATATATATATATATATATATATATATATATATATATATATATATATATATATATATATATATATATATATATATATATATATATATATATATATGTATAAAACATCTTGCCACACTGCTGTGCAAGCTTACCCAAATTAACCGTCAGCTTAATTAGACAATTTGATGAGTAATTAGCAGCCAATTAGTCCACATGTCTCGCTCATGTCTCAGCCAATAATGAAGAGAGGGAGAGGCTCTGCCCCCATGCTGATCCAACCTGCACTGAATCACTTACCGTAATGTATCTCCACTGGAGTCTGGCACGCGCACACACACCCCCCCACCAAGACCGTGTGTGTGTGTGTGTGTGTGTGTGTGTGTGTGTGTGTGTGTGTGTGTGTGTGTGTGTGTGTGTGTGTGTGTGTGTCTGTGTCTGTGTCTGTGTCTGTGTCTGTGTCTGTGTCTGTGTGTGTGTGTGTGTGTGTGTGTGTGTGTGTGTGTGTGTGTGTGTGTGTGTCTGTGTCTGTGTGTGTGTGTGTGTGTGTGTGTGTGTGTGTGTGTGTGCGTGTGCGTGTGCGCCTGCGTGCGCGCTTGTATATGTGTGTGAGTGAGTGCTTTAATAGTTATTCTCAACCTGTGTATTACAAATGGACCCCCAAATAATTACCAAAACACTAAGATTGTAATGATAGTATAAGATTAATATAAAAGACAACAATTTTAAAAAGAAAAAAGTCACGGTATTATTTTTAAACAGGGGACAGGGGTCTCTCCAGCTCTTTAGTAAACAGAATATAGTACATTTTCAGGTAGGTGACAACATTTAAGCCAATCAGGAGAGAGCCCTGAAAATGCATTTTCTGTTTAATGAAGAGCTGGAGAGACATGGGAGACTCCTTTTACTGAACAAACACTCTATAGCAATTAGTACTTTCAGAATATAGAGCTATTTAACACTTATTTTAACCAAAGACAATCACTTACCCTACCTTTAACTTGTGAGGGCCAAACGTCCACGTATGGTAGAATTTGAGAAATAGACCATTGTCCTGCTCCTCACAAGATAAATTGTTGTTTTATGGTTAAAACAAAGGTGTTTTTGTTGTGTGTGTGTTAAGCTTACAAGTTACAATTGGGCAAAGGCGCAGGTTGGGGTTGGGTTAGATATTCATAGGTTAGGTTTAGGGGTTAGAGTTGGAGTTATGTCTGAATTAGGTAGTGTGCACCGAAAATAGCATCTACAAGCTCCCAACGTGCTGCACAGCCGGCACTGTAAGCATTGTAAGTGGCCTTTAAAAATGACTTTAATAAAGTCACTGTTCTCACAAGTAAAGTTCTACAAACATGCGTGTGTGTGTGTGGGTGCGTGCGTGCGTGCGTGCGTGCATGATATGGTATTATGTGATCAGTGGTGTGCAAAAGAAAACATATTATTTGCAAACCAACAAATCAAACCCACGCACACAATTGACTGGACACAAAACCTCCACAACAAACTCTCAAAGCCATACACTCACACACGCTCATACTGACAAAAGCAGTGTGTAGCGTGTGTTGCTTGTTTTTGTGTGCGCACGTACCCACGTACACAAAGCGTGCGACCTGACATTGAAATAGTTTCCATGACTACCATGCAATCGGCTAATCACTCAATCAAGGCCACATAGTAAAAAAAACGACATTCCGTATGGTTCTTTGTTCAATTAGTTTAATTACACCTGCATGCGTGGCTATAAAAAGACGCTTGCTCTATTGTCTTTAAATGACCCGGTCGCAAAGATAAAGTTGATTTGCACTTTGCTGAAACAATCCTGCTTCCCACGCATGTTGAGCTGGAGAACACTTGCTTTTGTTCTAATACAGGCAGATTCACTTACTATAAAAAAAATAAAAAAAAGATGCCAATGTCAATGTGTTAGTACGTTTTGTTAACTGATTGCAACTGTATATTTTAAGGTCTCTCTTCTCTATGACCTATAATGACCAGGAACAGATGAGACCATGTCTAGTATAGGATGCTCATTGTCCAGCTAATTCCATGGACTGCTTATTCGACTTAGGCCGGAATAAAGGTCAATCTAAAAGGTCATCTGTGGTGATAGATCTGTGTTCTCTACTGCAATGGATACCAGATGTGTGAGTGGAAATGAAATGGATGTAAGTCTCTCTGACTGTATTGTTGGACATAACTCTTTTGCTAATCCATGCTGGGCTGCAGTAATACACCATGCTAAGAATGATTCCTGACTCCTGTCCAGTTATTATCAGAACCTGACCACTAAAAGGACATTTCTAAATTCAGAATAGCCTTTTTTTATTTATTATCTTTTGCTCTCATTATTAAGGTGCCACACCATGAATTTAAATTTTTTTTTGGGGGGGGGGGTATTTTTTGGTCTCCCCAGTGTCTCTTGTACCCCAAAAAATATTTTTTTTTAACATTCAGTCATTCATTCTCATTTCAGAGATTTTCAGAATGGGCGTGTCTGAACAGGCCATTTCAGAATGGCAATGCAAGTGACATCACTTGCCTTGCCATTGCATTGATGATGGCCAGACAGAATTGCTCAGTAGCCCCCCCCCTGCCCAAAAGGACGTTTTGGTATTGCAGCTGAAAGTGCTGTATAAGCCAGAGACAATTGACTTGGGATGAGTATATCTGAGTGATGATTTAGGCTCAAACCTTTTGAAAAAGGTTTTAGGGACATACACATATTAAATATCAAATATTTTTTTTAAATTCATGGTGTAGATCCTTTAAAGAGACTGAGTTTTCTATTCTATATTATTGCATCAGAAATCTGACAAAAACAAGAAAATCTCCATGAATTCAAGGCTTCATGGGGTGTGTAATTGATAGAAAATAAGTCATTTTCTTTGCTATTTATGAAACCGAGCCACCTATTGTAGAGCAGTCTGTCATGTCTACCAAATCCGTGACATTTTTACATAATTCAGCGCTATTGTGTTTCAAGTTTAATTTCAATAGTCCAGTGTGTGGCCCTTCGCTCACTTTATCTAAGTTATATGGCCCTCTGAAGAAAAATAAATAAAATGCTGCCCACTCCAAATTGGCCTGTGTTCGAGGGAGAGAAGCCGGGTGGGATGGTGATATTTGTCACACACGCACACACACACACACACTGTGTGCGTGCGTGCGTGCGTGCGTGCGTGTGTGCGCGTGTTTGTGTGTGTGTGTGTGTGTGTTTGTGTGTGTGTGTTTGTGTGTGTGTGTGTGCGCTTACTGTACACAGATATGTGTCAGGGGTTAAGAGGAAAGCAGATGGTTATCTACTAGACACTGCATCAAATTGTCAGCGTTAATTCACTTAAAGTGGGTTGACAATTACAGGAACCCTTACCAATTTCTCAGGTTTCTGCCTGACAGCAACGATATTATCGTATTGCTGTCAGGCAGAAGCATTGTATCTCCACGTTTCAACTTTTTTGTTTCAAGTTTTGTTGTAAGTGAATGCCCTACTTCATCTAAATAGTGAAAATAGCAGAGCTTGTAGATCGGCCATTTTCACTATTTTGAATTGTTTTAAAAATCATTTAAAAAAGTGTTTTTACATTTTCAGTCTCATCTCCATGTCTGCCCATAAGACCTGAGGCCGATTCCAAAAAAAAAAATGTTTTGTTGTTGCTACTGCAAGTGGTTATCAAACTTTTTCATGTCAAGGACCCCCCAAAATTATAATGTATTTTGGCCGCCGACCCCCATCTAAAACAAATGTGTGCAGGGATCCCCAGAAGCAAAGAATTGAGTTTAAAATGTTTGCTTAAAAAATATATATAAATATGTGTATATATATGTGCAAATCTTTGATATATATATATATATATATATATATATATATATTCAAAGATTTGCACAAACGATTTCTTTATAGAAATCTACTTTATAGAAAACTACTAAAATATGGTTACAATAGTTAAAATGATTAACTACTTTTGCCCCCCCTGCACCACACCAAGGACCCCTGGGGGTCCCTGGCCCCATTTTGAGAACCAATGTGCTATATTATAGTATGTATATATAGCTACATTTTTAAATGACACAAATGATTTCCTGGATTGAATGGGTTAAATGACAAGAGGTTCATATTGCTGTTCATAACAGTTTCCTCCTAAATTGACAGAAGTAGTGGTTTTGTCAACCGTTTCCGGATCAGGGCCCCATCAGGTGGGGTAGTATCCAGATGGTTAAGTGGTCAGATGGGTGGGCCGTGGGCAGTGGTGGAAAGTAACTAAGTACATTTACTTAAGTACTGTACATAAGTATAATTTTGAGTTATTTGTACTTTACTTGAGTATTTCCAATTTCCAATACTTTTACTTCTACTCCACTACATCTCGGATCCAAATATTGTACTTTTACTCCCCTACAATTATTTGAAAACTTTAGTTACTTTTCAGATATAAATGATGATTTTATAAAACATAACATTAACCACTTTAGCCTTATCTTATACCTAGGCTATTTGAAAATAGCCGATCTACAAGCTCACAACGCGTCGCATCGCGACGCGTTGTGAGCTTGTAGATCTATTTGTTGTGAGCTTGTAGATCTATTTTCAAACATTCAAACATGTTTTGGTTTCGGATCACCGAAACCAACACAATCATACTAACAACATCTTTAAGCTCCTATTTCCTATATGGTCTTGGACTGTTTGGTGTGTAATTGTATTGATGTATTGCTCTGTATAAGCTATATCATGCTCTTTTTTCTCTTTTTTATGTTACCTGTTTTTATGTTGGGGACGGATGAAAAAGTATCTTTTGCCTGTACAGTGCCTTATATGTATTGTTCACTAATACATTTTGTTCCTCCCAAATTAACAAATAAATGAAATGAAAATGTATCGGTATCAATTTCTTTCAAGGTTTTATAGGTTTTTACAAAAATATGTATATATAAAATGTTATATTATCAATACAATCTCAGTGCTTGCCAATGGTTTATTCAGACCCAATAATATTTTTTTCGTCTGGAAAAACTAGCGTTAAAAAACAGCAAAAGAAGCCGATCTACAAGCTCAAAACGTGTCGCTTTACGCCACGCCACAACCTTGCATATCTGCTACTTTTGATACGTTTGTATGACACTGTAGTATGATCAAGTAGGGTGTTAATTTACAAATAGGTTTCTACCCGACAACAACGAAAAAAAATTTGCCTGGCGGGAAAAAATGAGAAAAACAACAGCAACAACAACAACAACTTCACCGCAGAACCACTTCAACTCCCCCGTTGGTGCATAAGTGAGTTCTTCTCCAATTACAGGTGTGAAGACTCCCCCCCCCCCCCCCCCACACACACACACACCCACACACACACACACGCGCGCAGCGAGCAGAGGTTAACGAGGCCTGTCGGCACCACTCGATCTATCCCAGGTACCCTTGCAGCTGCCGCTGCCACTGCACGTCTAGCCCCGACCGCGCAGCTATAGCGCACGCTGACATCCATCTGGAGGGTTCCGTAATTAGCCTACACACACACACGCACGTGCGCGCTCGCACTCTCACACACACACACACGCACGCACACACAAATCACAAATCCGTGTATCAATCAAGGCATCTAACAGTCGGGTAATTGGAACAACGTGAGGAAAAATGTACTTGTCAGTGGTAAGGGGGTGGGGTGGGGGGGGGGGGGCTATCTATAAGATCGGATGAAACCAAGACGTATGGATGGTAGGAGTGCGAGAAAGAGAGGGGGGGGGGGGGTGGGGTCATTTGTGGCCTGTGTCTTATGGCTCTTTTTCGACTACGGGGCCATTCACACAAAACACGATAACGATGACGATACATATAGATATGTCGTTTTTAAAAACACGTTGCAACTCAAATGGATGGCAGTGTGCACGCCACAACTATAACGGTGGTCGACTCGGGAACAATGTCGTTTGGATCACTTTCGGCGCGATTTTATGAACGATTGACAGCCGTTCAAAAGTAAGTCAGAGACGGAGCCAGCCTTCCTCACCAGCCTGTTTAGGTAGTTGGTGTCTCCTGCTCTGTTGTGACCCCCCACCACAAAATTCCAAACAAGAGAACACTGGCCATAACAGACTGGTAGGGTGTCAGGATACACTCATTGCACGATACGACAATATTGGGCTCACAATATCAATAAGATATATTATTATTATTTAGTTTTTTCAATTATCATTAATATTTGCCATCATCTTCAGTTTAACCACTTAAACCCCATATGGGTAACCGGAGACCCTCAGGGCTGAATACTAGTGTCTTTTCTGTTTTCTGTTATTGTGGAGAAAGTTTTCGCTGAAAATAGCCGATCGACAAGCTCCCAACGTGACACAACGTGTTTGTTTACGCCGATGTAATAGCATAGGTGGCGTGAGCCAACGTGAGCCGACGTGAGCCATGACGTCACACGTTTTGCGATTTCCCCCGCAGAGGCGTCAATTGGGTATGGCAGGCTATGGCAGCTGCCATACCCTGGCTCCAGGAAAAAAAAATATATATATATATTATAATTTTTTTTTTTTTAATAAAAAATAAATCCATGAATGTCTCTGTCTATCTGCGTTGATTATTCTGTTATTAAATTTCAGTAAAATAACTACCAATGCAAAATGATTGCTTTCACAGGGTATTTCATTCTTCACAACTGCTTGTATCTCCCCTATTCTCCCCTATCTTGTCAAATGG
The DNA here is from genome assembly GCF_963280865.1 of Gymnoscopelus braueri. NCBI lineage: Eukaryota > Metazoa > Chordata > Actinopteri > Myctophiformes > Myctophidae > Gymnoscopelus > Gymnoscopelus braueri. The sequence goes on along the minus strand of NC_137623.1, from coordinate 14,879,296 downwards.
TATATTCCCATAGCCTGGTAAACCCTCCCTCCGGAAATCTCATTTCTATTTGATTCCTGGAGTGAGTCTGGCATGAACCGCCTCTCTGCAATATTGGCTGTGTATGCCAAACGGCCGCGCCTATCAGCGTCGTCGCTCATTGTTCTGTGATTGACAGCTTACGTTGGCCAATCAGGTGGCGAGTTCGAGTGAGCCCAAAACACGAACGGCAGCCATCTTTTTCTTGTGCGCTATTTTCTCCGCAATTTTTTTACTTCAAAAAGCTCTCTAACTTCTATTTTGAGGCACGGAATTTACTTATAAGATATCGTTTGGATAGAATTTAGTTGTTTAACTTCATATATGTGGTCAATTAATCATGACAAAGCCTATTTAAAAATAAAAATGTAGAGAACCGGTAGGGGCGGGCAGTGACACCCATGTAACCGAATAAGGCAACCCATTTTGGGCATGGATCGTCTCAAAAGTCCCCTTGCGTCACATTAGACTGGTGAACTGCTGATTGGCTGAAGGGGAAAAATTATCATTGGCTGAAGGGGTTGTCAGTCAACGGTGTTACTCCCGCCCAACTCCAGCACAGCCAATATTGCAGAAAGGCGGATCAGGCCAGACTCACTCCTGAAATCAAATGGAAATGAGATTTCCGGAGGGAGGGTTTACCAGGCTAATATTCCCAGGCCCAGCCTGGGAATCCCAGGTTCAACACAGGTGCAATGCATTATTGTTAATTAGCAAGCAGCAGAGGCGGTTTTTTCAATAGCAGACAGGCTGTTTTATTTACTTGTGAACAGTGAGTTAAAATGAAAAGGAAGCAGACCTCTCTGCATGCATTTTTGGTAAAAAGACTGACACAGCAACCCCCGCAGCAGACAAGCCGTGCGGCCGAAAAAGGGCCCCCCCGAAAAGGGGCCCCCAATTTTTTTTCCGGCCACACGGCTTCGCCGTGCGGCCGGAAAATAGTTCAGATAGTTAACCCTGCCATACCCTAGCTTTTACTGAACTGACGCCACTGTTCCCCCGTATTGCCTGTTTACATGGAGATGTGAGGCGGAGCGTTTTCAAAGATTTCCACTCTGGAAGGGGGTTTACATTTTTTTGCGTTTTCAAACCCAAAAAACGCTTTTGCCGTCCAAACGGAAGGCAAATCTGATATTTGATTTCGACGTCTTATCTAGAGACTGTTGTCGTCTAAACCGGGCCTTAGACCTCAGACATAAACCGGGATTAGATTTAGGCCTATTTGACTGTGCAGAAACACAATTGCTTTGATGCATATGACATTAACGAGTGTCAACGAGAATCAGCTGGACACACACACACACACACACCTCCTCTCTGCATTGCTCTAAACTGCAAATGACTGGAGTCTGTCTCATTTCTCTCCAAAAGCCCTTGAATATGATGGAATATGATTAAGGATTACTGTGATTATGGTAAACTCACGTTTCATATCACACACAGCATACAGTAAGTAAGAAACATTTTAAATTATTTTGGTATGACGTCACAACGATACATATCGTCACATTTTAATATCGTGATACTACAGGCTGGTAAAACATATTGATCAAATAGACAAATAAATAGTCTTAACTGGTTTATGTATGTTTTGTGTTAATAATCTAAATATACAAAGTAACTTGTAACTATAGTTGCTGTCAAATAATTGTAATGGAGTGAAGCACAATATTGGCCTCTGAGATATGGTGCAGTGGTTCTCAAACTTCGTCGAGGACCCCCAAATTAATTTGTATATTTGGGTGCGGAACTCCATCTGAAAAAAGTTTCGTGCCAGGGACCCCAGAAGAGAAGATTTATGTTAAAAAAGAAAAAAACATTAATATTATTATTATTATTTTTTTAATGTTAAAAATCTAAATTATTCAACATTTTCAAAACATAAAAGAAATCTAAAATCTAAAATAATAGATAATAGAATATTTTTGAATAGCCAACATATAAATGGGTAAAGTGGTTACATTAATTGCGATGCTATATTAACTTATATAGCTGGCGACCCCCTGGAACCCCCTCAAGGACCCCTGGGGGTCTCCGGACCCCACTTTGTGCTGCGCCATGAGCTTGTAGATCTGCTATTTTTTGAGAAATCATGAAATAATATTTTTTAAATTGAAGATTTTTACTTCTGGAGGTCCCCTGAAAATATTTTTCAGATGGGGTCCGCAGCCAAATACATAGGCTATCATTTTGGGGGTCCTTGACATGAAAGAGTTTGAGAACCACTATACAACACTACTTTTGTGCTACACTCTTGCATGATCAGTGGTGGACAAAATACTCGACCCCAGTACAGATACTCCTGGTAAAATTTACTCCACTACAAGTAAAAATAGCTCAGTCAAAATGTTACTCAAGTAAGAGTACAAAAGTCATTGCTTTTAAAAATACTTAAAAGTACAAGTAGAAGTAGAAGTACATTTCTTATTTTTTCACTGAATTGCTGAATTGCTGTAATGTTTTCACAATTAATTTATAGGACCTTGTAACTCTTGTTTCAGAGAAGTAACTCTCTGAAACCACCTGCACTGCATGCACTGATGTGCTTGCTTGTAAAATCACTATGTTATACAAAGCCTGCAGAAACACCCATAAAAACATAGAAACAAGCTTTTTGGAGTTGTGCTCTGTGGTTCTAATTTGGGGTTGTCTTCGTGATATGTTTAGTTTTTTGGATAAGAAATAGGTCCCAGCCCGCCCACACATTTATGAATCCAATTACAGTCAAACAGTATGGAGTATCAAGAAAGACCCTGTTTGATGCTTTCGACCTAATTTGGTAAAAAAAAGAAAGAAAAGAAAAACCTGATATCTGATGCAGTGTTTGTGAAGGGGTGTAGGGGTGGATCATGTCCTGAAGGTCAGGAGGTGACGTGACCTTGACTGTCTTGTAGGTCGTCACCAGTGTTTTGAAATGGATGAAGTGTCCTTGAGCAAGGCACTGAAGCCCTAACTGCTGCAGATAAGCAGGTTTGTTAACACATTGAGTGCCAAAACCGTACCGGTACAGTTTTGCAAATACACCCGTGGAGTGCCAACTTTCCTAAAAAACATATAAATATGTGAGTTTTATATTTTTGTTTTTTTTCGTTTATTTCCATGCGGGAGGGGGTAGAGCAGCTCTGGGATCACCCTAGGCGATTCTGAGAAGGATAGGCCAGATGCATCACCGTGTCAAAAACATGGCTCCCCATCCGCTTCCGGTCTATTTCCTTCTCTAAAACGCCTATAACTCCGAAACTTTTTTCTATGGGGAAAACAACTAATTTTGCATCCGCAATCGCTCCGCCATTGTTACTCGCGTGAGAGATGTTATCGTTCCAGCCGTTAGCCAGCACCATCGGGTAAAATGGAGGCATGCTTTTTTTTTCATGGATTGCTCGTCATGGAGTCTACAGCTTTAAACAGCACAATGGAGGTTAACGGTGAGATTCCCGGCACTCATTCTGTTATTATAACATTCTGGCACCCAATGTGTTAAGAGTTACAATTATACTGTGTAATTTACACATTCCATTGTAAATGAAATGGTGAGATTCCCGGCACTCATTCTGTTATTATAACATTCTGGCACCCAATGTGTTAAGAGTTACAATTATACTGTGTAATTTACACATTCCATTGTAAATGAAACCCTCATTGTAAATGTAAGGATTAATCCTGTCAATCAGTGTGATTGACAGGAGAGATGATCAGAGGAGCAGAGTTTGTACAATTACGGTTCCTACGTGGACTGAAGAATGGGTAGAGTCTCTCAGTGAAGGTGCAGCCAGTGAAAGAGTGGAGATGAATTCTGGCCTCCACATCATAAAAGGAGACCAGACCCTCCTCATAATCCACAAACACTCCCACTTTCTGGATCTCCTCTCTTACAGGGAGGACAGAAGGGTCAGGAGCCCAGTACTCATTTCCATTACTCAACCCTATGGTCCAACAACCATACTTGGATCTCAGATAGAGGTGTCCCTTCCTGTTGATGGACTCTCTGGCCACTCCTACAGCCCAGGCAGTCTTCCCTCCAACCTGAACCTCATAGTAAAACCTTCCTGAGGAGAAACTTTGTTTTCCTAAGACACAAATAGGTAAAGAGAATCTCTCTTTGTTGTCTGGGAGATTCTTCCACACATTTCCATGACTCACTTGTTTTCCATCCTCAGACAGGATGAGTCCACAGTGTGCGGTATCAGGGTCCAGAGTTACAT
>NC_137623.1:14862576-14870076 GCF_963280865.1 Gymnoscopelus braueri | reverse complement strand
AATCGCAGTGTTCTGGAGGGTCTAAGTAGTGGAGTAGAAGTCATTCTAAAGTACTGAACATTGGAAATACTCCAATAAAGTGCTGTTTCAAAGTAAAAATACCCCAAAAATGTAATGAAGTACAGTACTTAGTACTTAGTAAATGTACTTATTTACTTTACACCACTGCTCACGTGTACGCACACACCATACGCATTTACGCATTTACGCATTTACGCATTTACGCACGCACGTACGAACGCACACTGAATTAAAAAAATCTGTATTTAAATGTAAAAAAAAAAAATAGTTGACCAAAGTGAATCAGAATAGGAATTGGAATCAGTTAGAAGAACCAGTACAATGTTTCTTAAAGTGCTGTATCAAAGACCAGTTTGTGCAGCATGGAAATATGAAAAAAAAAGCCTGAAAAACAGGCTGAATGATGTTAAAGTATGTTCTGTAATAATAGGATCTACAAAGTAGCTACTAAGGTTTTCAAATAATTGTAGTGCCATATAAAATACAGTAGGCCTACTTGCCTTCGAGATGTAGTCGAGTAGAAGTCAAAAGTATTGAAAAATGGATATACTCAAGTAAAGAAACAAAGTACTCATACTCAAGTACAGTACAGTGAGTTATCAGATTTTTTTCCCTTTTTTTCTCCACAGATCTCAGACATGCACACGTAGAAGTGTTTCTCCATGACGATTACCTTGCGTCTTTGAGGATGTGCGATCAAACACGCTTTTTGCGTGATTTGTGGAGCAAATTACCTCACTGTCGTGGCTTCTGGTGAGTTATGTCGGTAATAATCCTGCGTAAATAAATGATGGCAGAGATAAAGATGCATTGGTGAAGATGGCAAAACATGTAGACCTGCAAAAAAGTAATTGCAACCGTAAACTACTCATGTTTATGTTGGGCTGTCAGCGCTACTACATTGTTTTTACTATAATAAAAATAATAATAAAAGGAAAATACAGTAGTATAATCAAACTCCATATCCATTATTAGAACCCCCTTGGCATATTGTATAAGTCAATATTTTTTTATATTTTCTCTCTCTCCTGTCTTCTTCTCCCCTCTATCGAATGCATGATCTGTTTTTTTTTTTTATCAAAGGAAGTTGTGTGACCATCAGTGGTTGAAAGTAACTAAGTACATTTACTGGAGTACTGTGCGAAAATACAGTTTTGGGGGAGTTTCACTTGACTTGAATATTTCAGTTTTTCAATAGTTTATACTTCTACTCCACTACATCTCAGAGGCAAACATTAGACTTTATACTCCACTACAGTCATTTGAAAAGTTTGGTTACAAGTTACTTTATAGATTTAAGTTATGACAAGCTTGTAGACCTGCTATTTTCTGAAAAGTTTGACACATTTTGAACAATTTTAGCCCTTTTTTTTGTCCTGTATGTATTTTCTGATGCCAATACTTTTGCACTTTTACTCAAGTATTCTGATGCCAATGCGTTTGTACTTTTACTCAATTAAAATTCAGGACTTTTACTTGTAAAAAACTTTTACTTGTACATGCCCAAAGTCACTTAAAATAAGCAGACGTGGCTTGGCAACACTAGTTGAAACGAAGGAAAACGCCAGAGTACTTGTTCCGCCACTGATGGTGTGACAATGTGAGTTGATCAGGAGGCCGCTGTGAAGTGTCGCCGGGCCATGGACCACTGAACAGCCAATGGTAAGAGGATGTGACAAGTAGTGGAGTGCAATTTGAAAAGCTGTCACACAGACAAAAGGTCACAGGTGTGATATACCCACAAGCAGCCAGTTTAATGCATCAATGGTACGTTTACCGCGTAACTGCGTTGCGCTGTCCTTGAATGAACCCCTGCACATGCATGCACGTGTACTGCACATGCATGCCAAGAACCCCATTAAGCTGGACTCACACCAGCAAGCGGCGGCTATTTTCTATCGCTCCATTATTTTATTCTATCATGAATTGGGCATATCCGAGGCGTGATTGACACCCACGTCCTCGTCAATAAGGGACTTGTTTGATTGTTGATTGATTGATTGATTGAATTTTGTATTAGGCAAAAGAATGTAAAACAACACAGTTACATTTATAATACTGTTGTATAAAAGGTCCGAACAAAAAGTCCTTGCGGACTTGTTTCCGTTGGGGTCATTGAATTAATTTCATAGGCATATATAGTAGCAACCAAACAGTAAAAAAAAATCAACAGAAAAATACAGAAAAAAAATACCACTATGTACAAAAAAAAGCATGAAAAATAAAATATATAGGGAATATATTCGGATCTAGATTTATTTGATCGATTGAACTAGTGAAAATGGTCATCACATTTGTATTATGTTCACATGCCTAGTGGGGAGGAAATCATAAGGTATCAAGGCACCCAGATGAAAAACACAAAAGCTATGATTCAGGAAATGGGACAGATTTGACCGGAACACTGCAGGAGGGCTGGGACCGCCTCGGACACTCTCCCAAATAGGGTTTGGAGTTCCATGTTTCCATACATCCATAAATGTGCAAATTGCAAATCCGCTATGTTGAAAACGTTGTGAATAATCTATACAAAAATGTGGAAAACACGCATCTTCTGTTATGGGGGTCTCTGGCCCAAAATCGTTTCCAGACGCTAAACATATCAGTCTGCAGGGTCCATGAACACCACTGCCATCCCTACTTTGGGCATGTCTTGATAATCGGCTATTTTACGCCATGCGACACTGTCATTTTTGCAACGAATAAACTAACAACTTGAAGTTTGCTTGTGGGGATAACCTATGCACGGGTGCTCCGGTGGAGCAACGTGTGTCAGCCATGCTCTGAAGGTGCATGCGCGTGGCGCACATGCACGGACATGCAAGTGCAACAAACCTCTCACAGTTTTTCGCACCTCGCTAACAGAAGCTGCACAAACACCAACAGCGTGCATTACCATGGGAACGAGTCGAATGACCGAGACCGCACGCGCACGCACACGTGCACCTGCACGCACACGTGCACCCGCACACACACGTGCACCCGCACACACACGTGCACCCGCACGCAGCGTGGACACGGCGCACAGGTTTGTTGCTTCGGCGTGTCAGCCAGTCTTTTTTAATTAGCCCGGCGTTAATCGCAGCCCTGTGATGGCTTTTATAATGATGTCACCCGCGCATAATGAGGGAGGGGGGGGGGCATCATGCGGCACCAACATGACAGCTTCTCTCTCTCTCTCTCTCTCTCTCTCTCTCTACGCTCCACTCACGCTATCTCTGAGGACAGGTTGGGGGTTGGAAGTTGGAAGAGGCGGTGTGGGTGGGGTGTGTGACTGTGTGTGTGTGTGGGGGGGGGTCTTAATGGGTTAAGGCACGTGCTACACATATATGGATATTTTTCTAAACGCATATTTTCCTATATATGTTTGAGCCTCTCATCCACATGAAAATGACGTTTTTGGCACTTAAACAGAGATTTTGGTTTGATCTCCAAATGGCTTTTATAATGACAAACCCATCTCCTGATTGATGCCTTCAATAGTTTGGGGTTCACTGCTCACATTATGCATCAGAATATGTTAATTTCCATTTCTTCACAAGTGCCTTGCAGCGTCCCTCATATCCATCAGGTTGTCCGGGAGCCAAGTCTGTGCCACTGGTTGTGCCACTCGGCAATCCTGGCTGCCAGCAGTTGGTCTCCAGCTCTTCAGTGGCATCCAGGAAGCTACTCCTGGAGCCGAGCCGTTTCTGGGGGGGCAGAGAGTTTTTTTTTATCATGAATTCAAAAATCATTCAAAAATGTTTCAAAATAATGTCATAAATAAAGGTAAAAGGTTGGCGCCCCAGCCTCTTCCGCGAGGAAAAAGCCCTACAAACCCACGGTGAGGCCTTTTAGGAGGGCCTTTCAGGCAAGCCGCAAGTGGAGCCTGCAGTACCACCACGGCCCAAGACACCATCACGCCAGAGTGAAATGTTTGGAGTCGGGGAGTCTGGTGCAACGCTCGGGTCCTGGACCTGGTGAGACAAAGGAGGAGCCCGGACAGGAGGCCATCCACAGAGCCTAGTCCCTCCACGTGCCAGAGCCCCCCCCCCCCCGTCCCGGCAGAGTAGTTCCGGAGAAGCAGGCTGAGGGGCCCTGTCTTTCCCTAAGAGGACTGACCGTGGGTAGCTACTGGGACGTAAGTCGGTGCTTGATCAACCCCGGCTGGGTCACCTGGGCGAGGGTGTATGTTGTTGCGAGACCCGAAACACCCGTCGACCCCAGGCTACAACACTGGTGATACATCCCAGGTGCATCCACGTTATGTTTTTTATTTATAAAAAAACAAACAAACAAATAAATTACACCCCAAAAAATCGAGTGAAAATAGCAGATCTGCTAGCTCACCGTTGCGAGCTTGTAGATCGGCTATTTTGGCTAGTTCCCGTCCCGGGGAGACACCAAATTTCTCTTTTGGGTCTCGAGCCAAAAGATTTGGGAACCACTGGTTTAATGAGCCAGTCAGCTATCCTACAGGTCTAGCACAGATCAGGCATATTCAGTGGTGGAGAAGCAAAAGGCTAGCTAGTGCCGCCGTACGCAGCATAGGTGGGCCCCCCACTTTGAGTGTCAGTAATGTAGGATCATGTAAACCAAGAACCTAGCATCATAATTCGTATAAAATAACCACTTTAGCCCTACTTCATACCTAGGCTATTTGAAAGTAGCCGATCTACAAGCTCACAACGCGACGCGTTGTGAGCTTGTAGATCTGCTATTTTCAAACATTTTAGTACTTTTACTTTTGGTACTTTTGTACTTTTACCCAAGTAAATTTAGAATTACGGACATTTACTTGCAACAGAGTATACTTCTACATTGCAGTACTGATACTTTTACTTAAGTAAAACATTTGAGTTATTTTTCCAGAACCCTGCCGTCTCTATAGGCAGTGCTCTCTATTCTATGCCGTTTTCTATTCTGATCGTTGCAGTGTAAACGCGAGACCCACTGATGTAGAGTCTACATCAGGGGTGACTTTTATGATGGAGAGGGCCACTATATTTTCACACTCACTCCAGAGGGCCACATTGCATATACCGTCGTGCAGACACCTCCGTATTTTACCTTTTTTCATAAATTAATGCCGTACTTCGCCATTCTTTGTCACACAAAAATAGCAAAAATAGCCGATCTACAAGCTCAAAACCTGTCGCACTGCGACGCATTTTGAGCTTGTAGATCTGCTATTTTTGCTATTTTTGAATTGGAATACAGATTTTCTTTTGCTATTTTTGAATTGGAATCCTGAAAAGTAACATTTATATTTAATTTCAAATGCATTTAGTTATACTTATTTTAACTTTATGAACTTAAATACAAATACATAACACATAAAAAAGACAGTAGAATTGTAATACTAGTCATTAAGCTACAAACATAGACGGGTCCTGTTTGCATGTTTGGAATTGTAACAGCTGAAATCAATAATATATCAGTATTCCGATATTAACCTAAGGAAGGTGGGGGCCGCATGTGGCCCCCGGGCCGCCAGTTGCCCATCTATGGTGTACATTATGGACTGAATGGCTCTGCACATTATGTGGTGTGTTGTGTGTTTTCCAGTGTGCATGTGTCTCATTCCTGCTAATTAACGAGTCCTCCTTATCACTGAAGCTGGGTCTGTCGCTGCTACCACAACATTAACGAACAACAACAACAATAGCAAAATGACAGCTGCTGCTGACTACAAGACACCAGCACACCAGACACAGAGGTGCCTGTGCTGTCTATGCGTGTGTGTGTGTGTGTGTGTGTGTGTGTGTGTGTGTGTGTGTGTGTGTGTGTGTGTGTGTGTGTGTGCGCGCGTGCGTGCGCGCGCGTGCGTGCGTGCGTGCGTGCGTGCGTGTGTGGCAACTGAAGTGTACATTGTTTTTTTTTTGGTAATGATATATCTTATTAGTCAATCAAGTTATCGTGCCAAAAGCATCGATTAGAGAGAAACAAATCAGCTTTATGTATTTATTTTTGTTATAAAGGATCAGAACTACAAAATGAGTTATCAGTTGCATAGATTGGCAGAATAGTTTCAGATCTGCATTATGTGATTCGGCCAGCTAAACTAGGACACGAGTAAAGCTTCAGACAACAGTGATCTACCAAATCCTCGATGTCGTGTGGAAACCCTGGAACCAATGTAGTTATCATGAACTCACCAGCTCTTGTTCATATAGTATTTTTCATCGGTTCAATATGTATGAAACCCACAGAAACACTTTGCAAATTCATTAGAAAATAAGTAATTCACCCCAAAATTTTATTATTTTCTATCAATTACACACCTGATGAAGCATTGAATTCATGGAGATTTGTTTTTAGTTTTTGTCGCATTCCTAAGCCAATAATTTGATTACTGGCGGAAAGATTAGACCATCCAGAAAAATGTGGGCAAAAATCCTTGATTATACGGGCTAAAACTATATGCAGGTTTTTTGCAATTTTTTGCTGTGAAATTGCGGGAAGTTGCAAAATATGCGGAAAGTTCTGAATATGCAGCAATATGCGAAATATTGAAATATGTGAAAAGTTGGGAAATATGCTATGCATAGCGCATATTATGCGATGCGCATATTATGTGATGCGCATATTATGTGATGCGATGCGCACATTATGCAATGCACATATTATGCGATGCGATGCACATATTATGTGATGCGATGCACATATTATGTGATGCGATGCATTATGCGATGCGATGCGCATATTATGCGATGCGATGCGGCCTTTTTGAAAAAATAATACCCCCGCATAATTATGCGCCATTTAGCTGATTATGCGGTAAATTATGCGATCGCATAATCGCATTTTTCTCGACGGTCTAAAAGATGCTAATGTATACGGTAGCAGACTCAAAGGAGACTCTTTGAGTCTGCTACTGGAGAGACGGCTGGTCATCAAATTATTGGCTTAGGAATGCGACAAAAGAAAAATGGGGGGTGTATTTCATAAGTAATTACACCCCCATAAGTAATGTTTTGGGTGAACTACTCCTTTAGCCACTTTCACTTTCAGTACTTTTCAAATGTAGCGAAAATAGCACATAATATACAAGCTCACAACTCGTTGCATTGCGGTGCGTTGTGAGCTTGTAGATCTGCTATTTGTTGCAACTTTTGTGTGACACCGTACGATGCAGCGGGGCATTCATTTATGAAACATGGAGATCGTTTCTGGCCGACAGAAACAATATCATTTTCAAGTTTGTGGTGGATGTTGTGAGTTAGTGATCGCACTTTAGTGTGTCCTTACTGCCTTCAAGAACTTGGAGAGAGAAATGTGTTCACTCACTGGGAGACGGGGGCTTGCATTCCGTTTGAGATTTTATGTACAGAATTTGATTTACCTCGTTCCTCTTTTTTTCTTTTATTTACAGTTAAGACCTGCTCTTAAGCCAAGGGAGTTGTATGACACTCGATTCTTTACAGACAGCATAGACTGTACAAAATATGGACTGTGACGGTTTCCACAGACCCGTTTTAAGGCATGTAAATTAGTTTA
>NC_137623.1:14817576-14857576 GCF_963280865.1 Gymnoscopelus braueri | reverse complement strand
CTACTTTTATTCCATTACAATTATTTGAAAACTTTAGTCACTAGTTACTTTGTAGATTTTGATTATTATTACAAAACATACAGTAAGCTATATATATTTTCGCCATTTGAAAATAGCCGATCTACAAGCTCGAGCTTGTAGATCTGCTATTTTCAAAAGGGATTCTGACATTCTGCATAATCAGTACTTTCTACTTTTGGTGATTTTTTATTTTATTTTTTATTTTTGAAAATAGTATTTCTACATTGCAGTATTGATACTTTTATTTAAGTAAAACAAATTGAGTACTTTTTCCACCACTGCATGCACCAACCCATACACTTTAGGGAATCAACATTTTAGGACGCCATCATTGTTTGCCACTACGTATCACCGGTGTCACGCTGTGACATATTGAGATCTTGTAGATCAGCAATGTGCGGTGCACAACACTGGCACACAACTAAATATAAATCAGCCATAACTGTAAGCCCAACTCCTATAAATATGTGACCAAAAACTAAAACAGAAATATTAAGAGACGACAAATTGTCCTCACGATGTCTATTATTCAAATTCTACCATACTTGTGGCAACATTTGTCCCTCGCAAGTACAGTAATGCGAGCATGCACACACGTCGCACGCACGCACAGACGATATCAATCTCTGATCTTGCCGCCACTCTTTATTTTGTCCCCATCTTTCTTTGTCTGTCTCTCTGTCTGTCTCTCTCTGCCATTATCGCCTTTGATGATGTACTCTGTTTGAGGTTTGGTGACTTCCAACGTTCCCACAGAGATGATGCAATTCACCCCGAAAAAACTATTTTACTTTTTCTTTCTTCAAATAGCAGTACAAAATAGGAACCGTTTTGGACTTAGGAGGTTTCCGCCAACAGCTGCGGAACAATGTGTGAGAGATGTGAGTGTGATATGCTCAGTGGTGGAAAAAGTACTCAAATGTTTTACTTAAGTAAAAGTATCAATACCGCAATGTGGAAGTACTCTGTTACAAGTAAAAGTCCGGAATTAAACATTTACTTGAGTAAGAGTACAAAAGTATTGGTATCAAAATGTACTTAAAGTACCAAAAGTAAAGTACTAAAATGTTTGAAAATAGCCTATGTAATAAATAGGGCTAAAATGGTAAATGTATGTTTTATAATGTAATCATTTATATATGAAAAGTAACTTGTAACTAAAGTTTTCAAATAAATGTAGTGGAGTAAAAGTACAACATTTGCCTCTGAGATGTAGTGGAGTAGAAGTAAAAGTATAGGAAATTGGAAATAATCAAGTAAGTACAAATACCTCAAAATTGTACTTAAGTAAATGTACTTAGTTACTTTCCACCACTGGATATGCTGTGTCGTTTCAGGGCATCTTGGAAGAAGAGGGTTCATCAGAGTGTGGTTCCAACACGATGCCACTTCCTAACAAGTCACACCTAATCATTACATCAGTGGTTCTCAAACCTTTTCACGGACCCCCAAAATGATATGATGTATTTGGCTGCTGTCGTGTATTCGGGTCCTGGACGTGTTTATGAAACATGAACTATGAAGTGAACTACTTTTACCAATTCATTTTAACCAAGAACTTTTCAAATGTCCCATGCCAGTATGAATGTGTGGAGACCAACAAACATTGTAAAAAAAAAATCTTCTTTAAAACTGCAAAGCAAGTGAATAAACTTTAAGTGGAGACACAACGTTACCTTGGTTTAAATCTGATAATCCGTTAAATTTGCATGAATTAAATAGTGTCATGGACTTCCGTTTCTTTAATAAAAACTAAACTAAACATCTCAGAAATATTTTGTGCCAGGGACCTCCAGAAGCAAAGATTTTAGTTTAAAAAGTCTTCAAAAAATATATATGTTCAAAGATTTCCATAATGTTAAAGATAAAACAAAATAAAGCAGATCTACATGCTCATAGCGTGGCTCGAAGTGACGCACTATGAACTTTTATGTGTTTTTTTCAAGTTTCAATTATGGTTAAATTGAGTGGGGGGGGGGTGCACTTTCAGAACCATTGCATTACAGTGTGCTGCAGAATGCTCTCACCTACGGTATAAGGATGTGTTTACAGCTTGTCTTTTCTTCTTCTCTCTACAGACCAGCAATTTTCAACCTCAGAATCAGAATCAACTTCATTGGCACAGCACAGATGTGAACTGTGCACACTAGGGGTGTGCCGATAATAGTTTCACGATACGATACGATACATGATATTGGGCTCACGATATCGATACGATACGATATATGGCATTTTTTTATTATGAAAATATATGGGGGGGGGATGCAAACAAATACTTATTTGTTTGGCATTATTATTTGCGTTTTTGCATTATTATTATTATTAAAAAATCGGGGGAAAACAAATACATACATATATATATATATATATATATATAAAACGCTAAAACGATACATATAGTCACGAAAACGTATCACGATATATCGCGGCCGATATATCGGCACACCCCTAGTGCACACACTGTCGAAACTGTACACACACACTCCCTGGATGCCAGAGCAGAACCTCTGCTCCAATCACTCCAAATGTTTCACATTGTCCTGTTATAGCCCCGACACTAGTGGAGTAGAAGTATAAAGTATTGTAAAATGTAAATACTCAAGTTGAGCAAAAGTACCTCAACATTGTATGAATGTAGAGTACTTGAGTATAGTAAAAGTAACTTTCCATCACTCGTCCGCCTCACTGGCCTCACTGGCCTCTCTCTCTCTCTCTCTCTCTCTCTCTCTCTCTCATTTGTGGTTCAGATAGCGGTTGATAAGGTGTGATTAATGAGGGCTGGCACTGTGCCAAGAATGACAACATCTGTCCCTGATTTATTGTGAGCGTGTGTGTGTGTGTGTGTGTGTGTGTGTGTGTGTGTGTGTGTGTGTGCGTGTGCGTGCGTGCGTGTGTGTGTGTGTGTGTGTGTGCTGTCCCCTGGCTGGCGCATGGGAGTTAAGGGACACCATCCCGAGGTTCACTGGGATGTGACAAATGGTGTCATATTACTTACTGCTGAGTTGTCAGCCAAAGGGATGTGTTTATTTATGTACCCGTTCATTCATTTACCACACATACTCAGTCACCATCACTTATTCCACTGGGCTTCTTTTCCTTCACAGTCCCACTCCTCTGTTGGAGCTCGTCCCCCATAGGCTACCAGCTAGCAGTAGTAGTAGTAGTAGTAGTAGTAGTAGGAAATCTTTATTTCGGTCATGGACCCTCACAGTGGAGTCAGTATTGCTGTATGGGGCTGAGACATGGACCCTCACAGTGGAGTCAGTATTGCTGTATGGGGCTGAGACATGGACCCTCACAGTGGAGTCAGTACTGCTATATGGGGCCGAGACATGGACCCTCAGAGTGGAGTCAGTACTGCTGTATGGGGCTGAGCCATGGACCCTCACAGTGGAGTCAGTACTGCTGTATGGGGCAGAGACATGGACCCTCACAGTGGAGTCACTATTGCTGTATGGGGCCGAGACATGGACCCTCAGAGTGGAGTCAGTACTGCTGTATGGGGCTGAGACATGGACCCTCACAGTGTAGTCAGTACTGCTATATGGGGCCGAGACATGGACCCTCAGAGTGGAGTCAGTGCTGCTGTATGGACCCTCACAGCACAACAGGAAAGGGCCTGGGATGGTGTCTACGTCTACACAAGAATGCTACGAATGACTCTTGGGCGTCACATGGGCGGACCGCATCAGAAACAAGGACCTTTACGGGAAACATGTATGTTTTGTATTCATAATCTAAATTAAGCCGTCCAGTAAGCCGTCAAATAATTGCAGTGGAGTAAAAAGTACAAAATCTGCCTCTCAAATGTGGGTCCATGGCTTAATATTGCGATGTGACTTATTGTTAGATTGAAGATCTGCTATTTTCATTATTTTAATAAAAAACAACAACCATGAAAATTATGAAAAAGGAACGGTTTTGGACATACAAGGTTTCCATCCGACAGCAATGATTATGTTACGCCTTTTCAAACAGTGACAAACACGTTTAGAACGTCTTTGTGCGTGTTGTTTTTGGCAAGCGTTCCAGTGGTAATTGGCCAGGATTGAAGTGGAGTTTATTCGCACACATCCTGGGGTGATTTGTGAAAGATTCATTTGCTCTCTCTCTCTCTCTCTCTCTCTCTCTCTCTCTCTCTCTCTCTCTCTCTCTCTCTCTCTCTCTCTCTCTCTCTCTCTCTCTCTCTCTCTCTCTTTCTCTCTACGCAAATAGATGCTTTGTCCTCATGCAGTGGTGTAAAGTACCTAAGTACATTTACTCAAGTACTGTACTTAATTACAATTTTGAGGTACTTGTACTTTACTGGAGTGTTTCCAATTGTCTATACCTTTACTTCTACTCCATTACATCTCAGAGGCAAATATTGTACTTTTACTCCACTACAATTATTTAAAAACTTGAGTTACTAGTTACTTTGCAGATATAAATACATTATAAAACAAACATTTACCACTTTAGCCCTATTTTATAGGCTATTTGAAAATAGCAGATCTACAAGCTCACAACAGGTCGCATCGCTGTTTTGAGCTTGTAGATCTGCTATTTTTTTTACTTTTGGTACTTTAAGTCCATTTTTGATACCAATACGTTTGTACTTTTACTCAACTAAATTTAGAATTCTGGACTTTTACTCGTAACAGTGTATTTCTATGTAGGCCTGTGGCAAACAGCCAAAAAGCGCTGTAGTTTTTGAGATACCCCTCCCGGAGGTAGGACCAAACACAACATATTTTTTCCTCATCTCTAAGGCCTCCCATACATGAAATTGATTGTTGTCTAAAAATATTTTACTGCAAAAGTGGTGAAATTGATATATAAAGTTATACACCCCAAACTAAAGATAAAGCCTGTCCGTCTGGGGTTTGAGGCATATAAACTCATGTAGATTCACAATGGAAGCTCTGATAGGTTTAAAACTTGGCATACTTGAAGCCAGGACTTCCTTCTACATTCTAGAAAATACCAAATGTCAATATCTGAATGTAAATAGGAGATACAGTCATTTGAACACATATGTAAACAATAGGCGGAAATGTAAATCTAAAGAAATATTTTCTTTGACTCTGACATGGATTGTCATAGCAAGACATGATGTCTTGTTGGAAAGGTGTGGTTCTACTGAATCCGTATTGCTGGATTCAGCTACTATGTAAAAGTAGCTTTAATACTCATGGAGCTATGCCACTAAATGTATATGGTGTCCCAAATGGGGAGAACATGAAACACAGTATCACACCGATTAGTTTTATTTTCAATTCACTTATCTGACAGGCAATGATTTACCTGTCAGTTTATGAAGAAGCCCATATAGGCAATAAGATAGAGCAGGTGGAGCCCAATACTGTATTATAACTTTAATGTAACCAAATAGGTTAAATTATATAAACTCTACATAACTGACTGACTTGCTGTTATGAGGATAACTTTGAGCATCAAATAAATAAAACTATACTGTAGATTATAGATCGTTTCATGTTTTCCCCATTTGGGACACCATATACGTTTAGTGGCATAGCTCCATGAGTATTAAAGCTACTTTTACACAATTGGTATTGCTGGACAAGACATCATATGTCTTGCTACGACAATCCATGTCAGAATCACTACAAAGTAAAGAAAATATTTCTTTAGATTTACATTTCCACCTATTGTAAGTATGTGTTCAAATGACTCTATCTCCTAGTTACATTCAGATATTGACATTTGGTCTTTTCTAGAATGTAGAAGGAAGTCCTGGCTTCAAGTTTGCCAAGTTTCAAACCTATCAGAGCTTCCATTGTGAATCTACATGAGTTTATATGCCTCAACCCCCAGACAGCCAGGCTTTATTTTTAGTTTGGGGTGTATAACTTTATTTATCAATTTCACCACTTTTGCAGTAAAATATTTTTAGACAACAATAAATTTCATGTATGGGAGGCCTTAGAGATGAGGAAAAAATATGTTGTGTTTGGTCCTACCTCCGGGAGGGGTATCCCAATGTTTCGGAGCCATTGTCACTAGCCTAATATTGCAGTATTGATACTTTTACTTAAGTAAAACATTTGAGTACTTTTTTCCACCACAAACCTGTTCCTTTCTTATCGTCATACCGCCCTCTCCGTCTCTCCCTCTTTCTCTCCGCATCCCCTCAGCTGTAGAGTTGCCGATTCTCTCCGCTTTGTAATAACCCCCCCCCCCCCCACACCCCACAACCCCCAGCCCGAAAATGGGAGGCATGAATCATGCTGTGTTGCATGCAGGCCTCGCTCCTACCCTCTGCGTCATCACATCGGTGGGAAATGTGTAAGAGTGTG
The DNA here is from genome assembly GCF_963280865.1 of Gymnoscopelus braueri. Lineage (NCBI taxonomy): Eukaryota > Metazoa > Chordata > Actinopteri > Myctophiformes > Myctophidae > Gymnoscopelus > Gymnoscopelus braueri. Next base: position 14,851,256 of record NC_137623.1, on the reverse strand, counting down.
CGCGCACATGTGTGTGTGTGTGTGTGTGTGTGTGTGTGTGTGTGTGTGTGTGTGTGTGTGTGTGTGTGTGTGTGTGTGTGTGTGTGTGTGTGTGTGTGTGTGTGTGTGTGTGTGTTGCAACGTGATTATGACTGTGGGGAAGGTGGATACTGTTAGCAGCTGGGCTCCATTGATACTTTCCAAGACGTGGGACCTTTACTGTTTGTCAACCACTCATTTCCATTTTTAATGAGCTCTCAGCGTCTGTGATGCAGTGTAATTTCACCTCAAGAAACATGATTTCTTTCGCAAAAAAAGGAGCTGAAGGAGCGCAGCGTCCAACCCACAGGATGTTTATAAAACCCACAGGTTTATGACATGGCAACGTGCTCGTATTGTGGTTTACTGTGCTTATGACTGTTTTGGTTTGAAGAGCAGGGTGGTTATGGTGTTGTAAGAGGTTTTGTAAGAACAGCTGATGACAGAAACACAGACATACATTTTGAGGTTTGAATTATGGACATCGTTTTGGTGGAGTGGAGTGGTGTATGTGTGTGTGTGTGTGTGTGTGTGTGTGTGTGTGTGTGTGTGTGTGTGTGTGTGTGTGTGTGTGTGTGTGTGTGTGTGTGTGTGTGTGTCTGTGTGCGTGTGTGTGTGCGTGCGTGTATGTGTGTGTGTGTGTGTGTTTTAGAGATGCGTGGATGGGCTTTTTCGTCACCCAAATCCACGTGTACACGTTCATTATCCATCCGCCATCCAACCGCATTGATTATATCTTCCTATTTATAGATCCACATCCGCACCATTAACCGCACCGCAGGGAGACACATGGGATTCTATATGGATAGGTAATTCCATAGGTACAAACAATGTCACTCACCACTGTGGATATCACCAATGTAGTGTCTGTATGCAATAAGTATCCATGGTAACAGCAAGTCCTCCGTATTCCATCACTGTCTCACATCACAACTTTTCATAAGACATCATCCAGTCGTCGGGAGGCTTAAGAACTTCACTAAATCACTCCCACGCCAAACTTTTTTATATTTTGTTTGAAATCCTCCATTAAGTTTCTCTCTCAATATAGCATTAGCTGCCTTTGCCGGCAAGGGGTCCTCCTTCCGCTTCCAAACAACAACAACAACACAGTGCATGCAAAGCATGTGTAGTAGGCGGCTAATTTGTGCCTGATGGGAAATGACGTAATATTAAAATACAATGCACGCACAGTGAGATTTCTTCCCAAACTGCGGTTATCCGCGGCAACCTCGGCTAAAACCGCGATCCGGGCATCTCTAGTGTGTGTGTGTATGTGTGTGTGTGTGTGTGTGTGTGTGTGTGCAGTGTTTCTCAACACACAGCCGGAAGGCATGGGCAGCAAACCAGGCAAATGCCCACGGCGCAAAATCCCTAGGGGCACCACAGGGGGCTGAGCCACAGGCGGTTATTATGTATTTACTAGGCCGGTACCAGTTCTCCAGACCGAAGTCGGGAACGATGCAAGTGGGAAATGCATGCCCCACCCAGTTATGCAATACCCGTTGCCAGAGTACCTGTTGTACCTGTCTGTCTGTCTGTCTGTGTCCGTTTTATGCCCATAATGAAATGTATGTTACAGTCAGATTGAAAAAGTAGTGCTCGTTTTCTTCGAGTTCACCTCCCACGCTCCCCCGTGGTGGGACGGAATAAATCTAAAGAATAAATGACGTCTCGGAGGTACAGAAACTAGGGGACGATGATTTACGATTCTGTCCCTATCGGGACATAACTCCAACGATCGTACTATTTTCATGGCAGAACCCTGAACACTGTTGGTGGCACATTTGGTGCAGATCAAGCAGCGGTGCGTTGCCGCCTGTGGCCCGATGGTCCCCACGTGGTCCATGGTGTGGCTATTCTTATGGCAGTCTCTTGAACAATGTTTGTGCCAAGGATCGGTCCGGATCGGACCAAACTTGCGGCCTCGCAAGTTCGAATGTTACGACCCACCCTCTAGGCAATTTTATTATAGGAGTGACAAAGCATACATCTCTCCGAGTGAGAGAGAGAGAGAGAGAGAGAGAGAGAGAGAGAGAGAGAGAGAGAGAGAGAGAGAGAGAGAGAGAGAGAGAGAGAGGCTCTAAACATAATCTCCCACAATTTCCAAAGGTTTCCGGTCATACAGATTGGAGCATGGAAGCTCTTATGATGAGTAAAGGGGAAAAGCAGAAGCCCCGCCTCCCCTCCACTTCCATTTCGTCTTTACAGTCGCGCAAATCTATTCTAATATAAATCAAAATCATCTAAGCATTATATAGCTTGCTGCTTAGCAGAAATGGAAATTTAAAACAAAAATGTAAAGATATTTCAAAACTAATTTCCGTGAACAGAAATGGCGAACGGATGCCAGCTTCCTGCCTCTGAGTTCGGGAGGTGTAGTTCCGGGCTCTATATAGCATTCGGAGATTGTGGAATAGCTGTCTGGCTACGCGATCCTACTCTGAACAATGCACTGCTGTCCATGGATCTGAAGTAACTGTTACTGCAGCTGCTGTCCTTGGTCCTGAAGTAACTGTCACTGCAGCTGCTGTCCAGGGGGCCTGTTGACCACTGGTGTAACTATACGCATGTCAAACCCTTGAACAGTGTTTGTGCAGTTTGGTGCAGAGGTTGAGAAATCTCCACATAACCATTTAGGTTATGTGGAGTTTTTTCTTCCCCTGAGTGAGTATCCAAAAATACAGATATTCAGATAATATTACTTGAGTACAGTACTCGCACCACTTCATCCATATTGTGCTCTTCTGTGCTCTTTCCTCTTGCCTTCCAAAGCCTTTTATTTCTGCTGCCTTTCAAGCAGTGAAAGGATCAATGAAAGCTCTCTCAAAGTCTCCCATCAATGATTGCACTTTTAGGGGTGCACAGTCCAAAAGTGAAATACAGGTCTTTATGTCTGTGTCTGCGTGCGTGCGTGCGTGCGTGCGTGTGTGTGTGTGTGAGTGTGTGTGCATGCGTGTGTATGCGTGCGCATCCATTTCATCGCCTGTGGATCTCCTGTGTGTGTGTGTGTGTGTGTGTGTGTGTGTACTCATATTACAATACTTGTGAGGTATAGTAACCCAAATGTCCCCACAAGTAATAGTACAAAGAAAGGTTAATAGGATAAGTGTAATAATAATAATAATAATAATAATAATAAGGGTAATAATAATAATAATAATAAAATAGGCGTACAATTATGCTTAGTTGTGAGCCAGTGTCGCGCACCGTAATATTTCAAGGTTAAAATGCAACCTTTCAAAATTGCATTCATAAATTAGCCATGCCAAATTGCCGATGTTCTCACAAGTATAGTAATACAAACGCGTATGTGTATGCGTGCGTGTGCGTGCATGTGTGTGCGTGAGCGTGCGTATGTGTGTGTGTGTGTGTGTGTGTGCGTGTGTGTGCGTGTGTGCGTGCGTGCGTGTGTGAGTGCGTGCGTGCGCGTGTGCGTGTGCTTGTGTGTGTGAGTGTGCGTATGTGTGTGTGTGTTTCCCCCAAGTGCACATGCATGTACACTCGCCCGTGCCTTTGTACGGTGCGTTCATCTAATTACATCCGAGGCCCCATTCAAAGGCAGCCCCCCACTCACATATATATGAGCCAGGTCCGTGGCTGGCATGTCGGGGGTTAACTCCCTCCTTAAACCCAATGAACTTGTCTCGGGCGCTCGGCCGCCTATAAGCCTGATAGCCGGAGAAACAATGCTGTTATCTGGCTCGCTCAACCTGCCGTTCCCATTTAGCCCCCTTTTTTCTGCAAGCCGCAAATTTGCATGTCAATCATGGTGGAAGATGACATTTAGAAAGCCTGTTAAAAGGGACTGGTGGCGGCGGAATTCACGGGAAATAATTAATTGCGAGGCACGCGTGCGCACATCAAACGCACGCGCATGCAACCGGCCCTCACAGAGAACGTGAAAAGCGTGAAAGCGTGCAGGGACTAGCGCGCAGAGGCTAGCGCATATATCTCCGAGCGCGCGTGTGTGCGTGCACACACACACACACACACACACACACACACACACACACACACACACACACACACACACACACACACACACACACACTATTCTAAGCAGGGGATTGTACCTCTTTTCTTTACATGTCTTTGTGGAGAGAGAGAGAGGTGGAGGGACAGAGGAAGAAAGGGTTGAAGATAACATGTCCGGGCCTAATTAGCATGGCAAGCAATGAAATGTGTTCCGTTTGAAAGCAGGGAAGAGGAAGTGAGAAACGGACTACAACATAAACAAATGGAGCACTGCGGGGATTCTTCAGGGCTGAATGAAAGACATGGCTTCAATAGGAACACAGTGCTATATGTGCTATGCAGTGGTGGAAAGTAATTAAGTCCATTTACTCACGAGCTGTACTTGAGTATAATTTTTAAATACCGTTAATACTTTTACTTTTCTTGAGTATTTTTTGGCGTGCGTGCGTGGGCGTGTGCACACGTGCGTGCATGTTAATATTGACTGTCTGTAGTACTGTAGGTATCTGTTGAATGCCAATCCAATATTTTGGGTGACGAATTGATTTAAAAAAAAAATCCATTTTACATCTGCATGTAACAATTATCAGTCCGACCAATCAGAAATCAGTAAAACCAACACAAGCTATAGGGGAGATAAGCCACACTATACACAGGTGATGAATATCGTTGCTGTCGGGCAGAAACCTCATGAGTCCACAACTGTTACTTGTCAGGAGTCCCTGTTATGCCCATATATGAAGACTTCTTGTCAGAAGTCTTCATATATGGGCATAACAGACAGACGGGTACAACGTGTAGGCTGAAAATAGCGGAAAATAGCTAGAAATAATAGGTCGCTAAACAATAGATCTACAAACGTTGTGAGCTTTTTTTGTTGTAAACTATTTTCACTAGTTTGGGTCCCTGGGAGACATAAAATGTCTCTTTTGCAGTGGTGGAAAGTAACTAAGTACATTTACATTTACTTAAATATTGTACTTTAGTACAATTTTGAGGTATTTGTACTTTACTTGAGTATTTCCAATTTCCAATACTTTTACTTCTACTCCACTACATCTCGGAGGCAAATATTGTACTTTTACTTCACTACAATTATTTGAAAACAACACGTCGCGATGCGAAGCATTGTGAGCTTGTAGATCTGCTATTTTCAAGCATTTTGGTACTTTTACTTTTGGTACTTTAAGTACATTTTGATAGCAATACTTTTGTACTTTTACTCAAGTAAATTTTTAATTCCGGACTGTAACGGAGTACTTCTACATCGCAGTATTAATACTTTTACTTAAGTAAAACATGTGAGTACTTTTTCCACCACTGCTCTTTTGGGTTAAGTCTCATGCTAAAAAAATACCTCACAACACGCCAACACACATTGTGATTTTTTTCCCCAACAACTCAAAGCTTCTCTTTTATGGTGGTCCCTGGTGCACATTATGTTCAAATGGGGGTCCGTGGCCAAGCACGAAAATGTTGAGCTACTCTACCCCTCCATCCCTCCGTCCTGATCTGTGAGCAACATCAAGCCCTGTGTCCTTCCTGTCTGGCCTCAGGAATGACCACATCATGATAAGCAGAAGTATGTTGGCTGTAATTGGACGCTGAGGTAAGGGGAAAGCAAACTCCCCCAAAAATGTTTGACGCTAAAAGTGCTGGGGCTTTGATTGAGCTTTACTCTAAACTGCTTCGTTTGGATATTTTTTTTATTCCCACTTAGTTAAACAAATAACATAAATCAGCAGAGGCTTTTAAACAGCAGAATGTTCAAATTAATGGCTTTGAATTATTGTGGAGTTCCAATAATGTATACCCCCACCCCCTCCATTGTCATTCTGCACACGCAGCCACGCACGCACGCACCCACACACCCACCCACACACACACGCACACACACACGCACACACGCACACGCACACACACACACACACACACACACACACACACACACACACACACAGATCACTCCAGATTATTTTTTACAAAACATACATTAACCAATTTGTTCGTATTCTATACTTTATGACCTACAGTTCAAGCCAACAAGGTCGGCTATTTTCGGCATGTGACACCGTCGTGCGACAAAGACGTGAGAATACATACTGCATTGAAATGTTTTGCCTATAATGACATTTCCTACACAGGAATAGCAGGTTGAAAGTGGTAAAAAAAAATGACACATTGGCTGCATAATAGGCTCTATGCATATTGGAAAGAAATTGGGCCTCTTCTTACTTCCTTCACAGGTATTACCAATGATACTAATGAAGGCTCTGTTCCATTCTGGTCAGGGTGCTGATATCGTGCATGTTGGTTCACTAGAAACACTCCATTTTGGTTCCCAAATGGCCCCTTTGGTGGGTGTGTAACTCTGAGAGTGTACAAATGGAACCAAATGGAACCGTAAGGGTCCATTTGGTTCCATTTGTACACACTCAGAGTTATGGGGGTCCTTGAAAATAAGACAACCACTATGCCACACTAAATGGAACAGAGCCTTAATTAGTATTATATAACACCTGTAAGCAAGTAAGGAAGGGGCCCAATTCATTCCCAATATGGCTGCTGTGCAGAGGGCCTATTGCCAATACCGTTGTTGTGAAAATAAATAAACATAAATAAACACTCAGATAAGGGCCGCTATATCAGCCATATTGTTTCATCAGTCAGTCAGGCTCTTACTCTCTAACAACAAGGACTTGCTGTTAGATTAAATTCCCTTCATTATTACTCAGTGTGTCCCGTCTTCCCTCATCATTGTCCTTGCAAACTGTCACTGTTGACCGTCCTCTGAGTCCTGCTGTATGGCTGGTGACCTCCAAGGTACAGCCTGTCTCGGATTCATCCTTAACACATCGCGTGCCAATCGCGTAGATTTACACGAACCTAAATAACAGCGCAGCGTGCCAGTCGCGTAGATCTACGCAAAGAGGTCTTTTTTTTTTCTTTCTCTCTCGCAGTGACACAATTCATTGTAGGCCTCCCTCGCAGTGACACATTTCATTGTAGCACACCGGAAACGGAAATGAATGTCAATCGAAGATCTTCGTTCCCATCCGCCGCCGCTCTAAAACTTCCGCTAAATCGCCATTATCTCGGTGTCGTTTTTCTCCGCACTGAACGCTGTTTAATAGAAACTGCTACTACTGCAAAATGGACGATCGCCGATTGAAAATGTATTCTCTGGGCCACTCACACAGCTACCCTGTGTGTCTACAAACAGTTTAACGCGCGATCTTAAGGTAATTTAGCAAGGTCTGTGGCGAGGTGAAAAAAACTAAAAAACAACAATAAATCGCTGGCAGTGGTGAGTACATTATGATATTAAACTCTGGCATGGAATGTGTTAAGCCTGATAGGGTCCGTACGGAGCCCCTAAAAAAATATTTTTTTTCCTCCACATAAAAAAACAATTACACAATTTTCCCCCCTGCACCCTAAAAAAATGAAAAAAAAAAAAAAAACCTGTGAAACACACATACTCCATGATTTTTCAACCCACAAAATATAAACCAAAGGCTTTTCGAAAAGTCTATGTCCCTTCAGGGGTTCCGTAGTGTCCCAAATTACCGGGTTGTCCGACACAATCCAGGAGGATGAAATGACTGGCACTCCTCTACAAAAGGTGAACTCTGCTTGAAGCGCCCAGGGCACAGAGAGGAGCTGGCAGTTAAAAAAAAGCACTTTCTGTGGATACGGACTGTATACTCGGTTGCACGCCGTGTCAAACACTGAAAATGGACAATTTACAAGCTCACGACCACTGGTGGAAAAAGTACTCATATTTGTTATTTAAGTAAAAGTATCAATACTGCAACGTAGAAATAATTCTGTCGCAAGAAAAAGTCCGGAATTCAAAATGTACTTGAGTAAAAGTACTAAAGTATTGGCGTCAAAATGTACTTAAAGTACCAAAAGTAAAAATACTCATTATGCAGAATGTCCCATCATGTCAAGTTTTCAAATGTATAAATATCTTTTGAAAATAGATCTACAAGCTCACAATGCGTTGCATCGCGACGCGATGTGAGCTTGCAGATCGGCTATTTTCAAATGGCCGAAATGTATATATTGGCTGAAGTGATTAACGTATGTTTTGTTATAATAATCAAAATCTTCAAAGTAACTAGTAACTAAAGTTTTCAAATAATTGTAGAGGAGTAAAAGTACAATATTTTCCTCTAAGATGTAGTGGAGTAGAAGTAAAAGTATTGAAAATTAGAAACACTCAAGTAAAGTACAAATACCTCAAAATTGTACGTAAGTACAGTACTTAAGTAAATGTACTTAGTTACTTTCCACCACTGAGCTGACGACACGTCACACTGCGCTGTTTGGTGTGCAACGCTAGCATGCTACTAAGTATGAATCACCCTGCACTGATCATCGCTCTTTGCCTTGCCCCCGTTAGCTGTGAGGACGCCAGATAATTCCCCTCCCATTGTTTGTGGCTCTGTAAAGCCGCGAGGTGGCCCGGCGAGGTCCACAGACCCCACGTTGTCTCTGCGGTTGAGTAATCTCCGACCAAAAGGCCAGCGCTGACCGCCTCGGGAAGGATCGATATGGACGCGGGCTGCTAGAAGGTCACGCTCTCTAATGAGAAGGCCTCCACGTAATTGTGAATATTCATCTTGAAAATGCCTGCCTCGAAGGCCGTGTTATCAATGAAAAAACGTCCGCACAGACACGAGCAATCATCAGTGGTGGAGAAGAAGTATTCAAATGTTTTACTTAAGTAGAAGTATCAATACTCCATTGTAGAAGTACTCTGTTACAAGTAAAAGTCCGGAATTCAAAATTTACTTGAGTAAAAGTACAAAAGTATTGGTATCAAAATGTACTTAAAGGACCAAAAGTAAAAGTACTAAAATGTTTGAAGATAGCAGATATACAAAGCTCACAACGTAATGTGTAGCGACGCATTGTGAGCTTGTAGATCTGCTACTTTCAAAATATTGTTTATACATTTTGAACTTGTGAAACGGGACATTCTGCACAATGACTACTTTTACTTTTGGTACTTTAAGCACATTTTGATGCCAACACGTTTGTACTTGAATACCGGACTTTTACTTTACTAAAACAGAGTATTTCCACACTGCAGTATTGATACTTTTACTTAAGTAAAAACATGTGAGTACTTTTTTTCCACCCCTGCAGACAGGGATATGTTTCATCACTCGGCTGGAGATAAAGTGGCCCGAAACTAATGGCGACCTCAGTCGCCATCACCTCCAACCCGGCAGTGAGTCGTCTCCTCACCCTCCTCAACCCATCCTCCTGCACACACAGCCACCTCTAACCCAGTAAGACCGGGAAAGCATCTGTGTCATTAGCAGATATAGCAGATATACAATCTTGTAGATCTGCTATTTTTGAAAAAATCATGAATATTTGTGCAAATCTTTGAATATATATATTTTTAAAGCTAACATTTGTAACTCAAATCTTTGCCTCTGGGGGGATTCTACAAATGTCTTCTAAAAACAGTTTTTTTTAAAAACAACTTATGTTGCTATTTAATCAGTGGTTCTCAAACTTTTTCTTGTCAAGGACCACCCAAAAATATACGCACTTGGCCGCGGACCCCCATCTCAAAATATTTCGTTCCAGGGACCAGGGACCCCCCCCCCCCCCCCACCCCCACAGAAGCAAGGATTTGAGTTACAAATCTTTGCACAAGATTTGCAAAAATAGCAGATCTACAAGCTCATAGCGCGGCACTCGGTGCCGCGCTATGAGCTTGTAGATCTGCTATTTTTGAATAGCCAATGCTTCCAAACTCCAAACTGTCTGACACTGACTGACTCTCAGTCCCCCAGATGACAGCAGCTGAGTCTAATCATCAATATGTCACGGTGACACGATACACACCTGTTCTTAATCAACACTAATTATCAAAGGTACATTTTTCTCTTAAAGCAAAAGTCCTCTTATGTCAATACTTGTACATATACAACGAAACAAACATGAATTCAGCAATTATTTATCTTCTTCAATTATTTAGGTTTTATACTTTTTTTTTCTTCTAAATAGACATTATGAATTATGACATATCAATATGAAATGTTATCCCTGTGGTTTGGCTTCCACAAGTGCTTCCACAGATGTGTTCCCCGGTTTTAACGAGCTAATGGCGTTCCTTCGCACCGTGCTCCCATCCCATCCCTCGTCTCAGCCTGCCGGGCCCCAACGTGCAGCCAGCCACTGTTCTCTCCGTTATTATACAGCTCTGTCAAGGTGGTGGCGAGACCACTTCCCTTCCAGACCCGAAATGTGAAAGGTCACAGCGGTGATCAGCCCGATAATTAGATCGCCCTGGGAGAGAGAGAGAGAGAGAGAGAGGTATGCTGTGTTCAGAAGAGCAGCGGTGAACCCGTTGTCCCCTCTCTCTCTCTCTCTCTCTCTCTCTCTCTCTCTCTCTCTCACCCGATTTATAATCCTTCACATGACGGTGTCAATCGGCAGAAAGAAAAAGGCGATCTATAAGCTTACAACGCGCTGCGATCGCGACGCGTTGTAAGCTTATAGATCGGCTGTTTTCGGTCGGCAGTGCCGTTGTGCGACAAGGCATAAACTCTCTCTCTCTATCTCTCTCTCTCTCTCTCTCTCTCTCTCTCTCTGTCTCTCTCCAGTTCTTTTCATTAAATAGGAGTTAGACGGCTGGTGGTGGACAGATCACACAGCATCCAGGTGTGTTGTTTTTCTCCCCCCCCCCCCCCTCTCTTCTTTGTCCATAATCCACTGCTAGTGCTTCTAAGCCTATTACTGTCTGGAGACCCAGGGAAGAATCTGAAAAGATGTCTGACCTCATGCATGTGTGTGTGTGTGTGTGTGTGTGTGTGTGTGTGTGTGTGTGTGTGTGTGTGTGTGTGTGTATGCGCGTGCGTGCGTGCGTACGTGCATCTGTGTGTGCATGTGTGAGAGAGAGAGAGAGAGAGAGAGAGAGAGAGAGAGAGAGAGAGAGAGTAGCAAAATGCCCCAGAGAATGATTTGGTCTAATATTATGGTACAGAAAAGGATCAAACTTTCATCAGTCACATTTAAATAACAGCAGAAATGGGTTTTCACGGCCCTAGATCGTATATATATTTTTAGATCTGACGTTCATAGTGACAGAAAACTATGCAATGTGATTGTATGAACATTTTCTACTGTACCATTCATAGGATAGCATAACATCATAGAAGGTAAGAAGACTGTGGTCCAAAATTCCCCTTTAAGGGGGAAACGTTTGCCAAAAATAGCCGATCTACAAGCTGACGCGTCGCGACGCGTTGTCAGCTTGTCCATCGGCTATTTTTTGGCAAAGAGATTTGGTGAAGAGTGAACAAAGTTTACCAAGTATTGTTGCAACTCAGGTCCGTTTTACTAAGAGTAGAGGGTTTAATAGAGGGTTTAAGTGGTCAAAGTTGTACGTTTGGATCCGGGGAAAGACACAAAATTTCTCTTTTGGGTCTCGAGCAAAAAAACTAGTTTGGTAACCACTCCACTGACTGAAAAAATGAGAGAACGGAATTGGAAAGGCATTTGGAAAGCGGCTCCCGTGTTTTGTCCCAGGGTTTGCTGTAATGACAGCGGGGCCTTTGAGGCACTATCACGGATGATTAAAAATGCATTGTCATGCGGCAATTTGAGCTTCACAGCTGATGAAACTCATGAATACCAAAATTAATATTACCTATAATGTTGCCCGCTCAGGCATAATATTGTAATAGCAATCTGAGCGCGTATATATGGACCCTAATAATCTTATTACAGAGACTGATCGGTCTCACTGCGGTATACCCTTAATAATGAATTCATCCGTATGGACATTGTATCATTTCAGAGCCTCTGCCCCCCCTATGCAATATCATTTACAAGTGCTATTGCTTGTGGAGCAAATGCTGGATGCCTAAATCCAATTACATGACATAGAGTTAGTCCTCATTATACCGCGGTGTCATTTACTCTGTGGACAATTATTCCTGTAAAGCAATGTAATTATGTTCCGTTGCAATTATATCCAATCAGAGATATAGCCTAAACCCAGATTATCATCAAGAACATGCGTGTTGTTGCCCCCTCGACCGCGCCTGTAGACGCGTGCCTTCCATTTCACCGCGATAAGTTGGATAAAACACGTTTTCAGGCACAAAGGTGAGACAGTGGCTAAGCGAACATCGCCCAATCTGCAAGGTATACGCTGCAAGCTTCTCTGTCAAACGGGCAGTGGTGGGAAAAATACTCAAATACACAATACTGCAATGTAGAAGTACTCTGTTACAAGTAAAAGTACAAAAGTATTGGTATCAAAATGTACTTAAAGTGACCAAAAGTAAAAGTACTAAAATGTTTGAGAACAGCTGAATGGACATCCAAGCTCACAATAAGGTTGGAGGTCAAAAGGGGGTGGAGCCTGGAGTCAGCTAAACCAGCTAACTCCGGTGGACTTCGCTGGTTTAGCTGAACATTTAAGGATCCAATGGAGTTAGCTGGTTTTGTCAGAAGCGCTTTTTAACGCTTTTCATTGGTTCAATCTTTTTACCAACACACAGACGTAAAGGGTGTTCAATGGCCCTGATTTATGGAAAAAAAATGCAAAAGCTGTTAGCTGGTTCATGCCGGACAGCAATTGTAGTGGAATAAAAAAACGATTTGCCTCTGAGATGTAGCCTGCAGCATAAGAGATGTTTCCTCTGAGCAGAGCAGACATTTTTAACGTCTTTACAAATTCCAGACGGCTAGACATTCTCAGAAGGTGACAGTCAGTCAGTCTTGGCTTCATCTAAATTCATTATTCAACTTTTCCACGGACAGAATCAGACACTCCCCCCGATCACCTTCAGACTACTATCAGCACAGCACTGTCAATTACCCTGATGCCTGACCGCATGCAGAGCAATCCTAAGCACCCGTTTCATGGTCGCCAACCGTCCCTTGAAAAACGTCCCTTGAAATACAGAATTGTTCCTTATTTGAAAACTGAAAGACGTGTCCTTTTATTAAGTTATTGCTTATCTTTGGGAATCAATCAATGCACACACATCTCACAAGTTCAAAGAGCTCATATACATGCTATATACTACATACAGGTTGTTGACATACTGTATAAGACCTGAGGCTAATTCTACAAATGTCTTCTAAATCCTAGCAGTTTTCAGACACAAACGTATGTTGCTATCAGTGGTCCTGAAACGTTTTCATGTCACGGACCCCCACACTTATATTATATATCTCAAAATCTCAAATCTCAAAATATTTTGTCCCAGGGACCCCCAGGAAGAAAATATATTTTTTCAAAGATGGGCACACATTTGAATTTTTCTAAAATAGCAGATCTTCAAGCTCATAGCGTGGCACGAAGTGACGCGCTATGAGCTTGTATATCTGCTATTTTTGAATAGCCAACCAAATGTGCTATATAAAAATTTTATTACACAGACACTTTCCCCTTAATGGGTTAAACCAGGGGTCGGCAAGTACGCTTGGCCTCGGGACAGTTTTTCTCTGAGTCGTTGGTTGATGGTGGGCCAGAACATAATCCATGGTTAATTTAAGAGCTGTATCTTTGACTGTTTGCTGTTGCTCTAAAAGTTAGTAAAGATGTGACGCGGTATAACTGCATAATAATAACTGATAGAACTGCGTGTGTAATCAAATGTTACAGGTGTAGATAGAAATGCGTGGGGTAATCACGTTGTGCTGGCCTCATCCTTGAATGTTGTACAAAGGGGATATTTAGTTCATTATAAAGTTCAAAACTAATATCTGGAGACAGACAGATTCCCTTTCGAACTGAGATAAACAAGCTCTTTCATAATATGGGAGCTGAAGGTCTCTTCTTGGATGGAGACTAATAAACAGCTACCCTGTTATTCACTCTGAACAAGGATAAAGGAATTCCTCAGGTGGGGGTAGATTCTCTATTTGGACATTACAACCCAGCGGTTCTCCAACTTTTTTAAATTCAAGGAACCCCGGTTTGTAGTGCAAATTTAGGTCATGGACTCCCATAACAGAGTTTACAAAATGTGTACACTCTGTAACTACAAGCGTGTCCATTTGTACACTCTTGTAGTACAGACCTTTTAGGGTCAATTTTGTTCCAAACTATCAGTAATTTAGCTGGGGAACCCCTTGAAGCCCTTCAAGGACCCCTTGGCGGTCACCAGACCCCAGTTTGAGTATCACTACTAGACTGCCACATATTGTAAACTATTTACTAAATAGTTTGCCGGGCCAGATATCATCGCTGGCGGGCCAGTTCTGGCCCACGGGCCGCCTGTTGCCTAACACTGACTTAAACCCTCTAAACTGGACCTGAGTTGTATCTTGGACTGCTTTTTTCTTTCTACACAAAATCTCTTTGCCAAGAATTGCAGATCTACAAGCGCACGGCGGGGCATCGCCTTGTGAGGCGTTTATGCACTGGTAGCGTTCAAAGAAACAAATGCGTTTGGGCCACTTCTGGCTTTTGCCAACGCTCACAAAGGCCAGAAAGGCCGAAACATGATCTTTTCTTCTGAACTCTATGATAAATTCCCATTTCCAAAATGAATGCCGGGGTTTATGCATTGCTCCGGCCATATCGGCAATAGAAGATGCATTGCATCTGCAACTGTGCAAGGTCAGGAGACGTGGTGGGACACTTTAACACAGATGTAGTTCCTACCTGAAAGCTGAAGGCCTATTCCTAATCCTAACCTGAAACATTTCCTAAGCCTAAAGATGTTTGACACACCAGGAGCAGCAGTTACCATGGAAAAACTATGAGGTTCACAAGCACTCTGACGGGAGCCAATAGCCTGATAATCTCCGAGCTAAACTGTGAAACTCTTACGTGCATGCACGCACGCACGCACACACGCACGCAAGCAAACATGCATGCACCCATGCACTCACGCACCATTATCATTCGTGTGATTAAACATTGGCAGCTGATGTTTGAGGTGCTAACCTGTTTTGTTGGGAAATATCACATATGTCAGTTGCTAATTGAATGTTAAGCTAATCCAAAGAGTCTCTGACTCAGCTTTCCATTTCACACCGATGGTGAATAGAATGTTGTTGAAATTCTGTAACCCGTGTGTTATATTTCTACGAGTGAAACGGCCTTGGAAAGAGAACATGTTCGGGCTTGCGGGAAACATTTGAACACGTCTGAATAGACAGCAGCGTGTGAAGAGCCCCTCCACCCTTTACTTTTTCTTTTTTCAAGGTGTTTCCTGACACTTTTAACCCATTAAGACCTGGAACGCATCTGTGTCACTTTTTCATTTGAGCCAAAAAGCATTATTTTACACTTTGGCTATTCAAAAATAGCAGATATACAAGCTCATAGCGCGGCACCGAGTGCCGCGCTACGAGCTTGTAGATCTGCTATTTTTGAAAAATCGTGAACATTTTTGAAAATCTTTGAATATAACATTTTAACTCAAATCTTTGCTTCTGGGGGGTCCCTGGAACAAAACATTTTGAGATGGGGGTCCACCGCCAAATACATATAATTTTGGGGGTCCTTGACTTGAAAAAGATTGAGCACCACTGACATAGAAACATACGTTTTTCAGAAAACTGTTGGGATTGAGGAGACATGTAAAATCGGCTTCAGGTCTTAAAGGGTTAAAGCCTTGTGGAGATGTCTCATTTTGAGAAAGCGCGTATCTCCACATTTCATTTATTCATTTGTTTCATAAATGAATGTCCTCATATTACAGAGTCACACAAAACAGCTAAATTAGCCAATCTTCATCTAAGCTCACAACATTTCACGTCTTTATCCCATTAAAACCGGGAACACATCTGTGTCATTTTAACATTTCTTTGGGCTATTAAAAAATAGCAGATCTACAAGCTTGTAGCGCGGCACGCTACGAGCTTGCAGATCTGCTATTTTAGAAAAATAGTGAAAGTTGGTGCAAATCTTTGAATATATATGTTTTAAAGTGAACATTAATTTGTAACTCAAATCTTTGCTTCTGGGGGATTCTACATGTCTTCTAAATCCTAACAGTTTCTCTTCTGAAAACAACTTATGTTGCTATATATATATCAGTGGGTTCTCAAACTTTTTCATGTCAAGGACCCCCAAAATTATGCATTTGGCCGCGGACCCCCATCTGAACAAACGTTGTTCCAGGGACCCCCCCAGAAGCAAAGATTTGAGTTAAAAATGTATATATATATATAAAGATATGCACATATTTTCACAATTTTTCAAAAATAGCTCTATAAGCTGTCTATGAGCTTGTATATCTGCTATTTTTCAATAGCTCAAAGAAATCTAAAAATGACACGCAGATGCGTTCCCCGGTCTTAAAGAGTTAAGTGAAAGTGGTTAAGTGTGGTTTTTATAAATATTGAACCAGTGAATAGTATTAACATGAGCATGTGACTAAATATCAACTGCATTGGATCCATTGGAACAGTTTTTTTCCCTCCTTTTTGGGCGGTGAAACCGCCCCTATAAGTGAGGTTTGGAAATTTGTACAATTATCTTGGGCAGTGAAACCGCCCCTATAAGTGAGGTTTGGAAATTTGTACAATTATCCTGCGCTGTGATTGGCCAATCACAATCTATTCAGGACTGTGATTGGCCAGTGTCACATGACACATGTGCATAGCCCTATATAAGAAACCATAACTTAAAAAAACCCAAAAATTTGTTATTTTAAAGTTATGGTTTCGTCCATCATAAAGAGTGTTTCAATAAATGTATTTATCTTTTGTATATGATTGGTTGACTCCATTCAGTATTGTGATTAGCTAGCAAGACACCGCCCACTTCACACAGGGTGTGATTTTTTTCTGAAAAGTAACGTTTTGTAGATACAAGGTGTCCACCCGGCAGCAACCATTTCTTTACTATCTGTACAGGAAATGTGAGTGACTGAGCTATTCAATTTGGTCCAGCCTTGCAAATATCTTCCCTCTGTCTCCTGTCTCACATGAGCACACACACACGCACACGCACACACACACACACACACGCACACGCACACGCACACGCACACACACACACACACACACACACACACACACACACACACACTTGAATTCCTCTTTTTCTCTTAAAGGTTCTATGACATTCATTTTCACTTTTTTTTATTCTTCATGTTTTTTGGGGGGTTTTATGACCTCAATTACACCCAAAAAAAACTGAACTTTGAACATCCAGTGGATTTTCTGGGTTGAACGGGAAACATGGCCACAGGCTGACTAAATAAGCAATTTAAACGGTTATTTCGTGCCCCAATCTAAAGTATTTTGTGACCAACCGAGCCTTAAACATCCGTACGCTTTGGAATCTACCATTCGTTTTTGGATACGATGTAGATAAAAGGGTAAACAGCGGAGCCTTTGCGGACGTTCTACTGATTCTGGGAGACCTCGACATAGAACCTCATCTCGAAGCTGTATAGCGGAGTGAGAGGTTCTTAATGGAGCTACAGTGACAGCTACTTCAGGACCAAGGACAGCAGCCTCAGACATCTCTGTGCTATGTTCAGGGCATAAACTGTAAGAATAATAATACTACTACTACTACTAAGAATAAGAATAAGAATAATGAATGGACTAAGTGTGCCGGGATGTCACCCATTGGTTTCTAGAGACTCGTTTTGAAGCCACTATTTCAGCTCATTCAAATCCACCCTCTTGAGATTTCCGGTTTCGTAAAAGCAACCAGAATCAAATGTTCAAACACACACACGCAGGCACGCACGCAGCCACGCACGCACGCAAACACGCAAACACACACACACACACACACACACACACACACACACGTGCGCGCACGCAAACAGTAATAAGGATGTGAATGAATTTACAACTGTTACTAAAGGAAGAGAAAAACGTGAATGTGGAGTGGCTGCGGAAGATTATCTGTGCCGGAGAATCTGATCAAGCATTCTCCTCCCTAATATGCTAGTTATATCAAATATCACATGCATCTCTCTCAATTGAAATCTTCCATGTGGAGGCTAATGACTTTCCTGCTTGAATCCAATTTAAGACTCCCCTAATGGTCCCATAATGTTCCCCAGCACGGCAAATTAACAGCCAGCGCTCGCACAAGGCAGTGGCGAGAAAACCTCCTTATTTTCTTTTTATATTTATCTTTTATTATTATTATTTTTTTTCACCCTAACTTTTAAACTCTCAGGGCTGGTTTCACTTCTCTCTTTTTTTTCACAGTACCCAGAAGTAATAATAATATGTGGAGAGTGTCAAAAATAATAAGGAGAGGGAGGCGCCGAAAGAAAGGAGACACAATTATTATTAATTTGATTCCACGCACGTCGGGGTTTATTGCGTCGTATAGCGTACACACTGGTGGGTTTTAAATATTGGCTTTTGCCTGCAAAGTCAGGTTACAGTGCTTTAATGAAACACTGGCAGGATTCCTCAAATGGAAAAAAAAAAACATATATAAAATAAGCAGCCCAGAAACCTCATACCACCCCCAAACCCCCCCCCTCCTCCACACCTCTTTCAATATGGTATGTGGTATAAAAGTGCGGGCGGCTGTTCGTCTGACTGCTCTTATCTGAATGATGTCTATCTCTGCCAATAACACCGGAGGGCTGCTGAGTAAACAAACAACGTCCTCTCTGTTGATTTAGCCAAGGTTTGATTTGTAAAAAAAAAGAAGGGAGAAGGGGGGAGGGGTAGCTTGATTTTCTTACCCAATCAACCTCTACAACTGATCTAAAAGCTCACAACACATTGCGTCGCAAGCTTTTTTTTATTTATGTTTTTTAAATTTTTCTATGTATGCCTACTTTTTATTTTGTATTACTTTATGTATGTATATGTATGTATGTATGTATGTATGTATGTATGTATGTATGTATGTATGTATGTATGTATGTATGTATGTATGTATGTATGTATGTATGTATGTATGTATGTATGTATGTATAGGGTGGGTGACGTGACATGCTGTCCCTGGCTGTCCTCAGTGTCAAACATGTATAAATAAAAAATACATTTGTCAAAAACCTTCTGAATATTGTGCAGGACATTATGCTTCATGTGAACATACTCGAGATTAAAACATTTAATTCCTCATTTCTTCAGAATTTTCAACCAAACATAGTAAAACTCATATGGTGTGACCGTCCCGGCCTTGTTTCTCAAAGTAGGAACTTGAATGAAACTAAGAAAAAAAAATGCTAAAATTATTTTAAAAAATCCATAAATATAATATAGATGTCTATTTGTGAGCCTAGTCTTTTCAGAATCCAAGCATAATGTTTTCAGTAAGTTCTGATCAAAAAGATTTTGTCCCTCAAACCAAAATCATATTGTGTGACACCATTTTGGGAAATTTCAACGAGAAATTGTTTGGACACCCTTTGGGATAGAGAGGTCCTTCTTCAGTAAGGCTGTACAGCACTTCCAACACAACAGCATGACAGGTGTCTGAGGTGAGTTATCATTTTAACTTTTTCATGAAATACCATGTTGTTGGAACTCTTCCGCGTGTCTGTTGGTGTGACACCTTTTTCATTAAAAAAGCTGAAGTTATTAGATTTTTGGGTCATAATTTCATGTAAATCTAGGTTGCATTGTTATAGCTAGCATGTTGTTAGCATGCTAATGTGTAGCTAGTAGCTTCAAGGTTAGCCTAAATGCAGAAAACGTAATATGGTGTGACACTTCATCATAATGGTGTGACATATCTGCCTGTCACGCCATATGACTTGATTGTCACACCATATGATATGAACTGTATTTTCGTACAGATATAACGATAAATAACAAAGTCCCATGTTTATTTTGTCCATTTAAACATTTGTTTTAAACATGTTTACATAAAATCTATATCCACAATAAATTGTGTTTAATTTAGTTTTATTCTGGGATATTTCAAATTCATCAGACAGACCGGGAACCCCTTCACAAAAACTTTCAAATACTGTTTCAATCTAAACATTTTTTTCTCTTTGTCTTAAACTATACATTCCATGTTCTTCTGTCAGCTTGAAGATGGCAAACAGAGAGAACAAGGAGATACAGGGAGAAACTGAACTCAGACCCAGCAAAGAGAGAGGAGTTGCTGAGGCGCAGAAAGGAAAAGTAAACAAGAACTGTCTGTTGCCATTTGCTGACCATTAGGAAGGAAGGAAGGAATACAAGGAAGGAAGGAATACATTATAGCTAAAATGTCAGTGGACTAGAACTCTGTAAGCAGTGCTACTATGAGGAACGTAGTTATGAAATTAAGAGATTAGACTATGGGTGGGTAATAATGATGTATTGATTAATAAATAAAAATTAATTGAAATGAAATGTTCAGGCCAGCAATGAACACTTGCTGGCATGATTGGCTCACCACTGTTAAAATATTCACACTATTCTCTTTGCCTTTGAACAGATACCAAGACAAGAAATATAAGGGAGAAATCCCACAATTCAAAATAAAGAGTCTTCCGACGCACCACCTGAAGCTCAACCTGGACAAGACCGAGCTGATGTTCCTCCCGGGGAAGGGCTGTCCGCACAGAGACATGGCCATCACCATTGATAATGCTGTGGTGACATCAACTCGGACTGCGAAGAATCTGGGTGTGACCCTGGACGATCAACTGTCGTTCTTGCCAAACATCGCATCAGTGACGCGGTCCTGCAGATTCCTCCTCTACAACATCAGGAGGATTCGCTCCTTCCTCACGGAGAAGGCAGCCCAGGTGCTCATCCAGGCTCTTGTCATCTCCCGCCTGGACTACTGCAACTCCCTCCTCGCTGGTGCTCCGGCATCTGCCATCAGACCTCTGGAGCTTGTTCAGAAAGTTGTGGCTCGTCTGGTGTTCAACCGCCCCAAGTTCTCCATCACAACTATCCTTCTCCGTTCTCTACACTGGCTCCCCGTATAGCGGCTCGCATCCAGTTCAAAACCCTGGTGCTAGCCTATAGGGCAGTGAAAGGAACAGCTCCTTCTTACCTCCGGGCTATGGTCGATGCCTACACCCCTGCCCGACCACTTCGGTCTGCCACCTTGGGGCGACTGACTGCCTCGTCACTCAAGGGTCCTTCTGGCCGATCCACACGGTCACGACTTTTTTCTGTTCTGGCCCCACAGTGGTGGAATGGACTTCCCACTGATGTCAGGACAGCAGAGTCACTGCCCATCTTTCGCCGCAGGCTGAAAACCCACCTCTTCAGGAAACACTACCCTTCCTCTTTGCCTGGCCTACTTGTTGTTAACTAGTTGTACGAACGCTTGTTTTATTGTTTTATTGGATCTTGTTTAGTCGATACAATTATTTGTTTTAGCTCCTGCTCATTTGATTTAGCTTTTTTGTCTCATCTGTTTAAGGAAATAGGTAGCTGATATATTGCATTTTTACTATGTGTATACTCTTGGTTGCTTGTTTTTGCAGAAAATGCACTTAAGACTTCTGGTGATTAGTAGTTTTCGTTCCCAACCTATGTTGAATGCACTTATTGTAAGTCGCTTTGGATAAAAGCGTCTGCTAAATGACTGTAATGTAATGTAATGTAATCATAGAGAGAGAAGCTGAGGGAGTCATGGAGAAATGCCCAACTAAAGTACAGAACAAAAAGGAGGAGTTTAGAACAATTACTGAACTTGACTCCATCCCCAGATAACTCAATATATGATGGAGAGATTGATCCAAATCCAGCCCCAGATCGAAGTCCAGCCCCAGATCAAAGTCCAGCCCCAGGTCCAAGTCCAGCCCCAGATCAAAGACAAGTCCAGCCCCAGATCAAAGTCCAGCCCCAGGTCCAAGTCCAGCCTCGGATACAAGTCCAGTCTCAGATACAAGTCATGTCCAGGTCCAAGTCCAGTCCCGGTCCAAGTCCAGTCTCAGGTCCAAGTCATCATTTGTCCAAGTCATCAATCATCCTTCTAGCTATTACCGGCTCATTAGAAACAGAAAGGCATTATTGTTGACTCACTCGCTAGCTTGTTCGCCTTTGTACATCTGCGTATGGTTGCTTATTATTTTGCAACATCAGGTTGTCAGGCTGCTATGGTCTATAAATCTAGTTTAAAGTTGTCTCTGTGTACAGTATACATTATAGGCTGTGTTACGACACCCCATATATGGGCATGTTACGTTTGTGATGCCCACCGTCCACATATTTTGTGCCGTAAAATACTGTAACTATAAAATAAAGCACAACTAACCTTGAACGGTTAGTCTAACTGATTATTTGTTTCGACAATCGTATCCTGTTCGGGGATATTGAATTCCTTGTTATCCCATGTTAAAGCCCTACAATAATATCCTGTTCAGAGATATTAAGGCCATGTTATTCAATGTAAAAGCAATTTTCCTGTTGCTGTTTTTCCTAAGTAATTGTTTAATCAATCAGTAAAGTTCAGTACTCACTAATAGGTAGGTTAAAACACAGTTTCCTTTGAAACATGAAGATATCATCATACGGTGTGACACTAAATCATTTGGTGTGACGTTCCAAATAGTGAAAACATCATACCTTTATTAATGATGAAAACAGAAAATACACAAATATTATTATTATAAAATATTATTATAAAAATTACACAAATATTTGTGTAATTTTAGAGAGTTTTGTCACAATAAATACAAAATATGTTGAACATTGAGTGTTGATTGAGTGTTGATTACGAAAATAATATACAGATTTAATACATTTTCACAAAACTATAGTGGATTACAGGTTAGTTATGATAAAGGACTTTGATAAAGGGAGTAACTTAAGGAAGGTGTACTCCATTTTCATTTTATAAACACTTATTGTCATGTCACACCATATGATGATTTTAGGCACAAGTACAACCAAATGCTGAATAAACTCTGATTTCAATAAAATATCTAAAAACAAAATATGTTTCCATAAAGATGAGAGTGAGTAGAACAAAAATAAATAATTTGTATTCCTGTTATTTAAAGGTTTTTAAAAAACACTTTTTTTGGTGTGTCACGTCACTGACCGTATGTATGTATGTATGTATGTAGCCTATGTATGTATTGTTTTAATTATTATTATTGTAAAGGTATCATGACATTCATTTTCACTTTTTTATTTTCAATGTTTTATTTGGGGTTTTATGACCTCAATTACACCCAAAAAACCTGAACTTAGAACATTCAGTGGATTTTCTGTGGTCTGGGGTTTTCTGAATAATTAGGCTGAAAAGTAATCTGAGCTTGGCCCTTCGACAGTGAGGTCACAGTTGATTAATCCCGCCCACTCTCCTCCTCGCCCCTCCCCTCCCCTATCCTTTCCTCTGAGCTTGGCCCTTCGACAGTGAGGTCACAGTCGATTAATCCCGCCCACTCTCCTCCTCGCCCCTCCCCTCCCCTATCCTTTCTTTGGGGGGGGCGGAGCAGAGGCGATGATTGACAGGCAAAATCCCTCACCAGCGACACCCGCAGGCAAAGATTTCTTTTTTCATTGCAGTTGAAAAGGCTTTAGAAATGTGAGAGAAAAACACCTGCCATGGATCACTGGAATGGAATTTTCACTTAAAACTTTTTGTACACTTTTGAAGGACCAGGACAAAGACTTTGAATGTGGTGTAAAAGTGAATGTCATTAAACCTTTAAATAGACAAAATTGCAGATCTACATGCTCACATGTCGCGATGTGACATATTATTGTGAGTGAGTAGACTTAAAAAAAAAAGAATAGGGCTTAAGTGGGCACTTTTCTTTGCCACACTCTTGACTTCCTTCTTTCCTGAAATGACAGCTCTGGTCAGAGGCTTTTGGAAAGTGGATGAGCTCTAACCCAGAACAAATCACCCACTAGACAATGTGCATTTATCCCGGTGGACGGTTATGACAGTATTTGTCACTCCGACTCCCTTTGCCACGTCTTGTGCCATTGTGTGCTGTGTCTTTGGAAAAGGGAGCAACCCGGGTCCTGATTAGGAGCTCCATCAGGGAGCCTTTCCAGCGGCTCTTGGGAGCGCCGTTCCCATCGGCGGTCTTCCGGTAGACTCGTGCTTCGCGGTGTTGAGTGCATATTGACATTATGGGAGCCACTTGTCCCGGTCCTTGTGGTTCTCTCCTGCAAAAAATGACGTGGAGGGGTCAGCGAGATTGGTCTCAGGGTGATAGCTAATGCTCAGTGGTGGAAGAAGTACTCAGATATTTTACTTTACTTAAGTAAAATATCTGCTCACAACGCGTCGCACAGTTTGTTTTTGAAACTTTTGTGATTGTCTTTTTGTTGTTTTGGGGGAAACATTTAATAATTCATATAAAAAACGGGTCCCTGACCCAAAATGGGTCCTGTGTTGGACATAGATACTTCAAAAGCTGGTTTACAAATTGGGGCCCTATTTATTAACTCCCCAACTTGTGAATACACACACACACACACACACACACACACACACACACACACACACACACGGTATATATATATATATATATATATATATATATATATATATATATATATATATATATATATATATATAAACATGCCCCTAAATCATCTTTTTCTCTATTATTCTATTGCTCCTCCCATGTCCCGGCAATTTCCTGAGCTTCTCCCCAAGATCATGACAGCCAACGTGGGTGGCACACAGGCGGAGGGGAGGCGGTATCTATCATCTTTGATATCATGATAATTGACAGGACCAAATGGCGCTACAGAGCAAACGGCGGCTAATGCGCTAATGTCTGTATGCCGGGGATGGAAGGGAGCATATTGGTAAGCAATAAAAGGCCCAATACAACATGATGAATAGGCTGCGATGGGGAGGAGAGGCAATTAGATATTCATGCTCAGACAAAATGGATGTGCTCCCTGTAATGAGACGACATGACGACGTGTGTGTGTGTGTGTGTGTGTGTGTGTGTGTGTGTGTGTGTGTGTGTGTGTGTGTGTGTGTGTGTGTGTGTGTGTGTGGTGTGCGTGTGTGTGTGTGTGTGTGTGTGTGTGTGCGCCTGCCTGCGTGCGTGCGTGTCTGTTCATCATTCATACGTGTCATAATGCGTGTTGG
Organism: Gymnoscopelus braueri; assembly: GCF_963280865.1. Lineage (NCBI taxonomy): Eukaryota > Metazoa > Chordata > Actinopteri > Myctophiformes > Myctophidae > Gymnoscopelus > Gymnoscopelus braueri. Next base: position 14,826,301 of record NC_137623.1, on the reverse strand, counting down.
CGTGCACTCGTGTATGTGCATGTGCTATAGCATACATGCTTTGGTGCATGCAGTGTAGAAATCTATGAAGGCGCACGTGTGCGTGCGCTAGTATTATAGTATCCATATGCATTTGTGTGTGTGTGTGTGCGTGCGTGCGTGCGCGTGTGTGCGTGTGTGTTCTTCTTATATGCTTGGACCCCGTTGTCACTTGCAGTTTGTTTGTTTGCTTGTTTGTTTATTGTTTTATGTTTTTATTTAAATGGGATCACAGTTTTGTTTTTATAGGGCTATGTTATGTGTTCAGTTATTGTTGGTAGTCATGGTTGCCAGTTCCCGCCTGATGTCATGTCTGAGTCCAGACTGCTTCACACCGTACTGAATAACTGCTAGCTTGCATAACATCTTCAGATTGGGACTTAAATCTAAGATACACAGGTGATCAGATGTGTTGCCTCCTCCAAAGAGGATGATACGATCTCCCACCATGCAACAGCCCGGCCAAGACATCCTACACGGGGATTTCCCTTTGGGCTCAACCTTCTTCCATGAGAGGGTCTGTGGATTGAACTTCCACACACCATTGAAGATCTGGTTCAAGTTGTAGCCACCAAATATGTACAGCTCTCCATTGTAGGCAAAGGCTGAATGACCATAGCGTCCTTCTGGAAGAATCTGAGCAGAAGGTGTGTTCAGCCAGCAGTTGGTCTCTGTGTCAAACACTCTGATGATGTTGTAGGCCTGGCCCCCATAGCCCCCAAATATAAACATCTTTGTCCCGATGATGGTGGCAGAGTGATGTGATAAAACAGTTCCTCTGGTGTTAATTAAAGACCAGACCATTGTAGTGGTGTCCAACTTGTAGATGTCATTAGTGCATCCAGTCAGCTGGATGAATCCTCCATGAATATACATGACCTTCCTCAAGACACAGGCTGAGTGGTGGCTCCTCTGCTCCGGAACAATACCAGACATATTGGGTTTGGACCATCTGTGGTTGTCAACATCGAATGCATAAAGCACGTTACAGTAAGGATATCCCCCCCAGAGGTAAACAATATCTTCTACCAGAACAGCTGTGTGGTTCCTGCGCACGCAGGGAACCTCAAGGTGACGTTTTCCTCTTCCATTTGTCCATGGGGGCAACTTCCTCCAGCGCAGAGACACTGTGTTGAATATGTGGACATCAATCTGATCACTGTCGTTCCTGTTACCGTATCCTCCAAACGAGTACAGCTTGTGTCCGACTACCACAGCAGCTGGGTAGGAAAGCCAAGGTCCTCCTTTCAGATATATCGTCCAGTGTAACATTTCACACACCAGCACCACTTTAATCACCACTAATTTACAGAAGAGGTTGTTAGAAGGCAGGGCAACTTGCTGCTAAAAGCTCCTGAATGGTGTTGTGTTGGAAAATACAATAAAGACTTTCGAAGGACAATTATATAGATACGATGACGATGTTGTGATTGCCATTCCTTGAGGACATCATTATATGGAATAACTAATGGCGTTACTCTAACTGACTGTCCATTTTAGCTAAATATGTCAGTACTATGACACCAGTACTATGACATCAGTCATCCATATTTGGGCATATTGAGATGCAGTGGTGGAAAGTAACTAAGTACATTTACTTAAGTACTGTACTTAAGTACAATTTTGAGGTATTTGTACTTTACTTGAGTATTTCCAATTTCCAATACTTTTACTTCTACTCCATTACATCTCAGAGGAAAATATTGTACTTTTACTCCACTACAATTATTTTAAAACTTTAGTTACTAGTTACTTTTCAGATAATACATTATGATATTATGAAACATACATTAATCACTCTAGCCATATTTTATACATTTTATGCTATTTGAAAATAGCCGATCTACAAGCTCACAACGCGTCGCATCGCAACGTGTTGTGAGCTTGTAGATCTGCTATTTTCAAACATTTGAGCACTTTTACTTTTGGTACTTTTAAGTACATTTTCATGCCAATACTTTTGTTCTTTTACTCAAGTAAATGTTGAATCCTGGACTCACTTGTAACAGAGTATTTCTATATTGCAGTATTGGTACTTTTACTTAAGTAAAGAATTTGAGTACTTTTCGGCATCTGTGGACGTACAGCCATCTGACAGTTCAGGCTCTCAGTGTAACATCAATCTCATTCGGATACGGTGTGCCTGAAGTTGATACATGCAAGGTTGTTTTGTATAGGTCGTGCACAAGAGACTCTGCCTCCAACCTCAGATGCAGCAACGTTTCACATCATATGTTCCCACCATCAAGCTCTTGTCTGGAACTAAGCTCACTTGCCACATCCTGATCTTCCTCCAGTGACCGAAATGGGATGGATGGATGCACCTCAATGGTCAAAAACACGACTGCTTTCCCTGATCACGTCATGCAGTTGCACAAAGGTGTGTCTCAGCCAACGCTGCGGCTGCAGGAAAGTACAGTTTACAGTTTACAATTTAGGCATAATCCAGAGCGATTTACAGTGGTTACCTATTGACTTCCTCACCTCAGTCTCCCAAAGATTCTGAAAGGCAGCCACCATAACCTTAGGTTGTGGGTGTGGCTATGCCCTGGGGGAGTGTTTTAAGTTTTCATTTTTGTAATACAGTAGGTGGCAGAAGAGAGCAGAGGAAAGCAAAGCAAGGACACACGATAATACATCATAATACATCATAATACACATAATACATCAAATGCATAAAAATAGTAATCTAATAATAACGTAATACATAAGTAAACCGATAATCTAATGATAACTAATACATCCGTAATCCAAGAACCTATCATCAAAGAGCGCATGGAGTGCATTGAAGCGTGCAATTGCAAGAAACTTGGCAACACCTGCCAGAGCGCTGAGGATGACTGGGACTAAGTCCATGTGTCTGCTGCATGCAAAAACAAGTCAGAAACACACATTAAGGCAATTATACATCTTAAAGCTATTATTCATTACCCCCCCCCACCAAAAACAAAAACATTATTCATTACCAAAGAGGCCAGTTTTCACAATATAAATTAAATAAAAGTGGTTCCTTCACAATTGATCGTAAATCTGAATATTTCATTGTATTCCCCATATATGAAAACATTAAAAAGGACATTTCAGTCTATTTTCTATCTTGTTTAGTCAAACATAATGTGATTTATTATGTTTCAGCATAGTGGTGGCCGCTTCTAGAGAGAGAGAGAGAGAGAGAGAGAGAGAGAGAGAGAGAGAGAGAGAGAGAGAGAGAGAGAGAGAGAGAGAGAGAGACAGAGAGGGGGGGGGGTGGTATTACTGAAGGGAACACACACACATGCACACAGGAACAGTTTTGTCTTTGTCTTTCATGTGTTCATTGATTTTTAGGCCATTAACTCTTATGATCTGTGCTTGTATTCACTTTATTTCAGCAGTAATGTTCACCAAACATTCCTGCCAGCAACATGTACCCAATGAACGAGAGAGAGAGAGAGAGAGAGAGAGAGAGAGAGAGAGAGAGAGGAGAGAGAGAGAGAGAGAGAGAGAGAGAGAGAGAGACAGAGCGTGCGTGTGCGTGCGTGTGCGTATGTACTTCTATTATAATAAAACGTTTTTTGTTTTGTGGTTAAAAAAGTGGTAAAAACATGATTACAACTTGGCACGAGCTGTCTGCATTTTGTCACTATGAAAACACACATTACTACATTGAGAATTCAATGGGCCTTAGTAGTGATGTTGCTGTGCAAACTTAGCAATGGCAGGACATCATCAAACTCACTACTAAATTACAGGCGAAAGCTGAGCTTGACATTACGTATAGCTGCGGGATCAGGCTTCGGTCAGGCTTTCCAACTAATTTTGTTTATTCAGTACAGGCATACAAGAATAAAAGTTATTTGACCTCCCATCGTACGTTCTGAATGACGTCAGTTTGTAGTTATATCACCTCCCTTTCCGAACAATTGTTCAGACTTGGGAAGGATCATGTTTTGGGCTTTACAATTAAGGAAAAGATTCAGGTTTGGGTTAGGAACATGATTACACATTCAGAGGTAACGATTAGGGGTTGAAAAGAGCACCTAGAACTACCTAGAAATCATCCCATTGAATGGGGCTGTTATCACCTCTTGGTCCCAGTAGGTGCCTAATGGCCTGACAGGAGGCTCTGGCAGAGCTACTAATTTTCACCAAACCAGAGGGAGAAGCTTACAACAGCATGTGGCAGGCAGGCAGTGGTGTAAAGTAACTAAGTACATTTACTCTAGTACTGTACTTACGTACAATTTTGAGGTACTTTTACTTTACTGAAGTATTTCCAATTGTCTATACTTTTACTTCTACTCCACTACATCTCAGAGGCAAATGTTGTACTTTTACTCCACTACAATTATTTGAAAACGTTACTCGTTACTTTCCAGATATAAATGATTACAATATAAAACATACATTAAAGGGGTAGTTCACCCCCAAAATAACTTTTTTTCTATTGATTACTGACCATCTGGAGCCTTGAACTCATAGATATTTCTTTGTTTTTGTCACATTCCTAAGCCAATAATTTGATTATAATAAATGTGTCCCCATTGATTCCGGTAGGAGACACAAATGCATTTGTGTCTCCTACCGGAATCAATGGGGCTAAATTTATTATAATCAAATAATAAAGGAAGGAATGCGACAAAAACAAAAAAATATCCATGAATTCAAGGCTCCATGGGGTGAGTAATCAATAGAAAAAAAGTTATTTGGGGGGTGAACTACCCCTTTAACACAGGCCTTTTACTAATTTTTATATTGTGGTATTGCTATGGTATTGGTATAGCTTTTACTTAAGTAAAATATCACAGTACGTTTTCCACCACTGTGTATAATACAATAGTACATACCAAACACGGTGACAATGGTTACGAACTAGCAGTGAATGCACAGAAAGAGTCCGCTTGAAGTGGCCACAGGTGTGTAATGGTGGGCATGGCACTGAACGGCTGATGAGGGAGTGGGGTCAGGAGTGTAACTACTCTAATGGAAAGTAGGAGTGGCCGAAGTGGAAAGACAGACAGGAATGAGCAGAGGGAGAGACAAAGCAAGAGAGAAACAGACAGGTGGAGAGACCAGCGGCTTCGAATGCTATCAATGCATTGAATGGGAGATTATCACGTTTTATCAGACCTTTGAATGGGCGAGTAGGCGACGGAGTAGGCGCGATTTAGACCTACCCGCGAATGCCGCGATTTGTCAGACCATTCATGGGGCGTAATCAGGAGCTACTGACCTACTTGGAGGCGGAGCAGTCCCCACAACAATATTTACGATTCTGTGCCTATCGGTACATAACTCGAACGGCGCTGAGTAGGCACAGGCGAACGTCACACCGTTCAGGACGGCAACTCGGTCGCCTTAGCTCCCTCGGTGGTCCTTCACGGGGTGACAGTTCGCCTGTGACTGCGCGCCTCCGTCATGGTCCGAAACCAAAACCAAAACCGAAACTGAACTATTTAAGTCATCTCCGTTGGTAGGTCAGTATGTCTTGATAACACCCAATGAATGGTCTGATAAATCGCGGGTAGGTCAGTATGTCGCCTATTTCGGCCATTCAATGGTCTAATAAGAGGTGATAATGTCCCATTCAATGCATTGATAGCATCCGAATCGGGGCCAGCGTGCAGCGACAGACCGTGACATTATCAGCCATTCTATGGGTGATTCAGTGTTACCGCCTGTGCTGTCACGGGGCGGAGTCACATTGAAATACAGCACGAAACCCCATTGCAGCACCTGCCTCGACGGCGTGCTTTGCTAATCGTTAGACTTTCAGCCCTATAACCCCCTGGGATCGAATCACGTCGGAGGCGCGCCGCCCGTCAGAAGTGGACTTGAGTCACGAGAGGCGCCGCCGAGCCAGCTGAGGCGAGTGAGTGCCGAACGTTGCGAAGTATGACTTCTCCCGGCTCAGCGTCGTCCGAGTTATGTCTCGATAAGGCACAGGATCATATTTTGGGAAAAGCGTTCGTCCCAACTGCCGATCAGAGTGACTGCTGGCCAATCACGGCGCGTCTTTTACGGCCAATCACAGCGCGTCTTTTACGGCCAATCAAGGCGCGTCTTTTCCGGGACTTGGACAGGTCACGTGACAGCAGCACATGGGTTAAGTCTGATAACGGCCTCCCAGAGCCTCCTGGTAGGCCAGTAGGGACCTACTGGACTATAGATAGCTCTGGGATGATAACGGTGATATAACAGCCCCATTCAACGGGATGAGAACGTGACGAACGGCTGAAAAGAGAGAGAATTAAGGCGAGAATGGGGTCAACGGGTTCACGACTACTCCCCTGGGGCCAGTTGCACCACCTCACACTAAGTTCAAACTTAGCCTAGTTATAGCTTAAACACATTCAATCCGGGGACACATCTCTGTCACTTTAGATTTCTTTGGCTATTCAAAAATAGCAGATATACAAGCTCATAGCGCGGCCGCGCTATGAGCTTGTAGATCTGCTATTTTTTGAAAAATCGTGAAAATGTGTGCAACATATATATATATATATATATATATATATATATATATATATTTTAATATATATATTTAAAGATTTGCACAAATTTTCACATAAAAAAAATAGCAGATCTACAAGCTAGCAGATATACAAGCTCATAGCCGGCACCGAGTGCCGCGCTATGAGCTTGTATATCTGCTATTTTTGGCCAAAAACAGAGCAGTATGTCCCAACAGTCTCTGGATCAGGGACCACTTGAAAATCTCAACATTATTCGTAGCCCACCCATCTGACAGTGGTCAGATGGGTGGACCGCGAGCATTTACAAAGAACGTCTATTTTAATGGTCAATCGAGATTTTTTTTAACTTCAAGTTCCGATTTTAATCGGTATCACAATGATTTTTTTCCCCCACAGGTTGGGAATCGCTGAGATAGAGGGAATAAAGGAAAAAAGGAGAGGAAAAAAAGAAAAAGACAAGACTCAGCGGTATTCCCTCTTGGGCGCTCCCAGTGGTCGGCAGCTGGCCATCCCCTAATAATCCCATCCCAGTGCACCATGGGAGCTGGGAGTACCGAGGTAAGTCATGACACCATTAATACCACTTACCTACCTGCCACCGCACTAATTACACACCCAGGGGGGAGGGAGAGAGAGAGAGAGAGAGAGAGAGAGAGAGAGAGAGAGAGAGAGAGAGAGAGAGAGAGAGAGAGAGAGAGAGAGAGAGAGAGACACACACACACACACACACACACACACACACACACACACACACACACACAGGTGTGCACACATGCATCTATGTCTGTACGCATGTATGCCTGTACTGAATTAATACCGGTATATGCACAATTTACATTTTACACATTATGTACTCTAAATTCAAGATTTCAGGTTTTACATCTCATAAAGTGGTACAGGAGAGTTCAAATTTTTGGTTTTGGCCCCTCATTATTGTATTAATGAGACACATAAGCAACTAAAATAGCAATTTAAAGTAGCAGTAATAGTAGTCGAAAAATGGAATCATGTGCATTTGGGGAATGGTGTGACTCCAATAGGACTTAAAGACCAAATTAAATGTAATTATATTTTTCACACTATTAGAGAATATCTGTGGCCACAATGAAGATACTTAACAATAGATAGTAGAAAAACAAACTAACAAACAAACAAACAAAGAATCTTATAATTACTTCCTGTTTAACAAAAACACCCTTATCAATAATTATGAATCATGATTTCATTCACCTGTGTGATTTTTTCACGTTCCTCCACTCGCACCTGATTTTCATTAGGGAGACACCCTTGCTGCTACGTTCTTTATCCAACTCAAGATGAAGGCCAGACGTTGCATTACTCATCTTAACTCTTTGTCCGCCGTCTACGAGATTTATCGTTTTTCTCTTAATGGCGTTGCACGCCGCCGACGATAAAAACAATATTTTTATATAAACGATTATAAATAAACGATCGCGCTGTTCTCTGTACCATCCTTGATTATTTTCTCTTCCCACTTGCTTTCCACTCATCCTATGCAAAAATATCCGTTTCCTGTTTCTGGTTTTATCTTGAGTTAACTGGTTTTGCCCTGGTTTTGGCTAAGACATCGTAGTTTTCACATGGTGTAAAAACGAAAGGAAAGCTCCGGTTATATTTTCTTTTCTCTGGACGACGAACAGTTATCCCCTTTGTGTTTACCAACGGTCTGACGCGCGATCCTAATATATATATAAATGTTCTGTGGCCGGGGGGGGGGGGGGGGTGGGGGATACGTTCATTATTGCCGGATATGGTGCCTTCAGCCTGGCTGCGCGGGTGAAAACTACCTCACAACAACTTGCCTCTGAAAACGTAACCCTTTAAGGGTTGGTACATGGATCGTGTTTGTTTATACACACGATCCGACCATGGATTATAATGGATATAACATTTCTGTGACCGGTTGGAAAGCTTATAAAACACGAAAATCTCTCGCAGTGGGCTGACACTCTTCTGAAAAACTCTGGCAGTTACTTAACCATAAACAGTACACAAAAGCACTTGAGGGAAGAAATAGACAACACACACACACGCGCAGGCACGCACACACGCTCACGTTTGTATTCCTATACTTGTGAAGACATCAAGATTTTAAGAAGTCAATTTCATAAATGCCATTTTTGCCCTTATTAATCCCAACCCTAAAGCCAAAAATAGACAATCTACAAACTCACTGTTAACTTGTAGATCTGCTATGTTCGGTGCGTGACTCTAACCCCAACTCCAAAACC
>NC_137623.1:14762576-14812576 GCF_963280865.1 Gymnoscopelus braueri | reverse complement strand
AGCATTAATAATTACCATGAGCCACCGAGGGCACGTTGAGCCACGAGTTCAACGATGCTTGTAGGCAGCCGATAATATAACATTAACATTAACCTGATCAAAGCAGAACGTGAGCTTTTACTGGCTGACTTAATGTTCCTGCATGGTTTCTTTCCGACATACAGCTAAACATTGTCCAATTTTCTATTAAGTGTATAGCCTACATTATATTTTGGCTATATGTGATAAGAAGAAGAAGTGTAATAAAATTGTAGAGTGTGATTGTGAACGCTTTCCCGTGTCGTTCAAACGTCTTAATAAAGTGTGCGCATGAGATCCTTATGTTATTCCCACAATGACATCCTTATGAGAGCCTATATACTGCGTCCATCCTATTCTTTATTATGGTGAACGAATTGATGCTAATATTATAATACTAATAATTATTATTATTGTTTTGTCCTTGTTGGTGTACAGTTGGTTCTAGCTGTCACAGCATGATGCATTGTCAGCTTGTAGATCGGCTATTTTCAGTGAATGTAGGTTACCCCGCAAAATAGGGATGCTGGTAAAAAAAAAGAAGAAAAAAAGAGAGATAAACTGTTCTATATCACATGGATTTGGCGGACCCCCTGTAGTAACTACGAGGACCCCCTAGGGCCTAGGGGTCCCGGACCTCCGTTTTTACATCATATCAGACGGCAATTTATTTTGTTAACTCTGTCTTGCCTGTCTAAGTGACTCTATAGGTATAGCCTACATTATATTTCGCTTAATATAATGTTGACACTATGACGAACTCTTGTTTCCCTTAACCTAATAATGTAACTGTAATAAATAGCCGACATTTTGCAATGTGTCATTGTTATCCAAGTTATTGCTAGTAATCAGTGGTGGAAAAAGTACTCAAACTTTTTACTTAAGTAAAAGTATCAATACCGCAATACAGAAATACTCTATTACAAGTAAATGAAGACCGCATGGCTACTTAAAATTCACGAGGATATGCAAATGAGCCATGCGGTCTTACTTAGCCTACCACAAACAGCAGATCGCAGCATGAGGCGTTGTCAGCTTGTAGATCGGCTATTTTCAGTGAATGTACCCCCAGATGCTGGTTATAGTGGGGAAAAAAATGGAAAAAAGAGAGAAAATCTCAAATAGATTTGGCGGACCCCCTGTACTGTAGTAACTATGAGGACCCCCTTATGAAGACCCCTGTTCTAGGTTAACATATGGCTATGGTTTAGAACAGTTTTAAACCATAGCATGTCACCCTAATATATTGTTGATACCCTAACTCATAAACTCTTTTAGTTATGTAGTGATAGTCTACCTACATCATTGAGAGCTTATAGATTTGCTATTTTCAAATGGCTGACAATATGTATATAGGGCTGAAGTGGTTAATGTATGTTCTGTATTAAATAATAATCCAAATCTACAACTTAACTTAAGTTTTCAAATAATTGTAGTGGAGTACAAGTATAATATTTGCCTCTGAGATCAGATTTAGTGGAGTAGAAGTAAAAGTACTGAAAATTGCAAATACTTGGAAAACAAACGCCAGTCATGGATCATATGACGGTCGTCTGTCGGTCATGGATGAACTTCAACCTGGTGTTTGCACTTTCTCCCTTTTTGCTCCATACATCTATATACACGTTGAAATTTCAAAAATAAAGTGCTTAACTCATGGCCACACATGTTACAATTATGTACGGGCCCTCAATAAGTACCCGTATTTTCCGTATTATTCAATAAAAAGCCACCGATCGGATTAAAATATCCGATCGGTGGCCATTTTCTCATAGAGTTATAATGCACCAGAGTGCAATACACCTCCCAGCCGATAGGGTCACGTAGTTGAAAGCATATGAAGAAAATAAGGGGAAAATGGCCACTTCTGAGGAAACGTACATAGTTGTAAAATCCGTAGCCATGGGGTAAGCACTTTATATTTGGAATATGAACGTTCATGTAGATGTACGGACCAAAAAGGGAGAAAGTTTAAATACCAAGTTGAGCTCATCCATGACGGTCGGTCACGATATGACAGTCATGTTTCAGGGCTATAAACTCATACATGATCGGTTTTGCTGTTCTCAAATACATTACCCACAATAAATAAAATACTGGAGCACAGCCTGGGTACTTTGAAGGCAGTAAGATAATCAAAATAGAAAAGATTGTAACTTCCTCTTGCAATGAACAGCCAACTAATTTCCAAATGGACTGCAGGTTATGTAAAAAAAACGAATACAATTACTAGATCATGATGTACCATGGAATGACAAAAGAACAAGCTGACAAAGTGTACAAATCAATCAAATCAATCAAATCAATCTTTATTTTTATTTAATGCTTTCTGTGCTGTTTCTCCTACCATGCTCCTCCTTCTTCCTTGTCTAGGAATGGAGTCTGGGAGTTGAGGGAAAGATTTAACAGGTCAGTGAATTTGAGTGAAACAATAAATACAGGACCGAGATTTGCCGCTGCTGACGGGGGCGGGTCCGGGAGTTGAGGGAAAGATTTAACTGGTAGTGAAACAGTAAATCCAGCAGGGAGTTAAGGACCACAAGCAGTGACTGCAGGACCGTGATTGGCTGCCCAGAAGAGACGAAGAAGTTACTGCAGGCGCCACCGTGCCCGTAGATTGTATTTCTTTGTTGTTGTTGCACGATACCAGCACACAGTAGGTATAAATCAAGCATAACTCCCAACTTTAAATTCTAAACCCAATCTCTAAATGTACAGTATAATCATAACCTTAAAGGAGTAGTTCACCCTAAAAATTACTTACTCAATTACACACCCCATGAAGCCTTGAATTCATGGAGATTTTTTTTGTTTATATCGCATTCCTAAGCCAATCATTTGATGACCGTTGTATTTCCGGTAGGTGACTCTAAGAGACTCCTTTGAGTCTCCTACCGGATACATTAGCATATTTCCGCCGGTCAACAAATTGCAAAATGCTTCATGGGGTGTGCAATTGATAGAAAATAAGTATTGTTTAGGTGAACTACTCCTTTAACACCAACTTGAATCTTTCATATTTGTAACACACACACACACACACACACACACACACACACACACACACACACACACACACACACACACACACACACACACACACACACACACACACACACACACACACACACAGCATTGTGTTTATTTGTCCAACCTCTCTCCCATGTTCCCAGTGGGAAAGGAATTGTTGTTTTCTCTCCCGTAGGCTCATAATCACACTGAGATAAATACTGAGGCTTTGGTAATGATGTCTCTCCCCACTTTGTCTGCTTAAAAGTCCTGCTAGCAGGGCTCTGCATTTAGTTTAATTCTTTCAGTCTTGTCACTATTAGGGGGCCAAGCACGTAGTGTGTAAATAGGACCCCGTTTGTTTTTGTTAGTTTTATTCCTCTATTCCACTTTTTGCAGTTCTGTCCAAACCGTGCAGTCGTTTTTTACGTCGCCCTATAGCAATCGTTTGAAAAAAGGGGGCCCTTATAGCCACCTACAGTAACTCCACCTTTCTTCTTCAACATTGTTTTGTCTACCAATCAGAAATATTGTAACCAGAACCTGTGTGTCTGCTTGGTCATGCTTTAGCCTATTCACATGAACATGCCATCTATTAATGTATCCTGATCTCTCTATTGCACACACCATGGAACATTCTTACAGATATAACCATGACTAGTACATTTCAAAGTCAACCTGTTTGACCACTTGAATCTCCATATTGAAGTAACAAAAGAGTATTATCTCAAATAAGTCCATGACAAATACTACAATTTGGCAAACTTTTGTCTTGATAACTGACATTTTAAGAAGAGTTTGAAATCTGCCATTATAAGCAACATAATACAGACATGCATTTTACCATCCACAATCCCTCAAAACTCTGCTCAACTGTTTCCAAAGCTCACTTGTTAATTGCATAGTATTTTTATCTCTATTATGTTTCTATGGCTTATTGCGCATATTTTTCATTTTCTATATTGCATATTGGATTGATTGGCCCCGTATTGCTGCTAGCAGCTATATTTATGATTATGGTTATTATGATTATTATGATTATTTTGAGTAGTAGTCTTTTCTGGAATAGTGGCCCACCTATGCAAAACAAACACACATAAAACAAATCCCCCACTTATAAAGGGTATTGTCACTCCTGCGGTGTGACAATAAAGTCTCATTCTTCAGATTCTGATTTGACTTGACAATTTTGAAAGCTTTCACGGCCCACCTATCTGTTTTTATTGTAATGATCAATCAATCAATTGTGTTCAATAGAGCTAACATACACTTTAAGTTCCTATTCATACCTATCACAGTGAAAACTAACATTTTCAAGGTTTTTAAAGAAAAACACTTTTATGTACATTGTTCTTTATATCAATGTTATATTATCAATGCAATCTTAGTGTTTTGCTAATTATTTTAGGGCCACGCTTGCAATATCACGGCCCACGGTTGGGAATGGCAGATTTAAAGTTGGAGAAACAAAAGAGACAGTTGGAGAGGAGAGGAGAGGAGAGGAGAGGAGAGGAGAGGAGAGGAGAGTTTGTGGGGGGGCTGTCAAGCCCGACAGCTTTGGGGAGGGGGGTTAAGGAAGGTACAGTACAAGCCCCCTTTAAACACCCTCACCTGTCACCTTAATTGCTTTAAGTAACTGTCAAAGTTACAGACCAATTAGAAAGGACCCTTTATCAACCCGAGAGGTGAAGAGAGAAAAAGAGAGAGAGAGGAGGGAAAGAGAGGTGGAGAAAGAGGGGAGAAAGGAGGCAGGTGGGGAGAGAGAGAGAGAGAGAGAGAGAGAGAGAGAGAGAGAGAGAGAGAGAGAGAGAGAGAGAGAGAGAGAGAGAGACTCTTAATATTCAAATCAACCATTCAAATATTTCAAATCAAACACAGGCCACAATGACATTAATTAAGTGAAATAACAGCTATCTGGGAGGGTAACACATGATTAGATATGTCACTCTGCTGGCTTTAAATTAGTTTGCAGAAGTGGGGAAAGGGACGGCTCTTTGCAATTTAAAAGGTGGTCGAAAGGCGGGTGAAATTGATGATTAAAAAGTTAAATGCCCTTTTTTTCTTATTCAAACAGGCGCATAAAAAGGATATAGCTTCTTTTTTAACACGTTAATCCTTGCCATGTTGGAACAGTTCTCTCGAGCATTGTGCGCTTTACGGGGAACAGATGCATTGGCGTTCTGAGGCCCGTCATGACAACATGTCACAATGAGGTGTACAGTTTTTGTACACTACCTGAACCCCACAAGCCATGTCCCGGGGGGGGGGGGGGGGGCATTGGCCAAGAATAGCAGATCTACAAGCTCACAAGAGTTGTGAGCTTGTACATCTGCTATTTTTGACACAGACATTTGGTGTAGACAGAAAAAAGTATAGGGGGTTTAAGTGGTTAAATAATTTTGTGTGGCCAAGGGACACCAATGGGCCAGTCAAAATCTCAGTCTGTTAATCCCCCATAATCCCAGCCATTAGCACCCCGAACCAGAGAATACATGGGATCAGTCTATGCTGGCAGACTACAGTCAACAGGCATTTCTCTGGTTTTGAGTCGTCGATGGCTTTTTACTGTAACATTTTCACCTCGACTGAAACACGGCAAGCACTTTGATTAGGTGTAAACAAAACGATCGCCTGTATTGATCTAACATCTCTCTCTTGACTCGTCCTCTTGGCACAGTTACAGAGGCACCGCACACAACGGTAAGAGTAGCTTTGACCAAAGCTGCCTTTCTTTGAGGCCGTTATGATTCAGGTAACAGCTCCTCAGGGACAAATTGTTAAGACAGAGAGGGTCTTTGATACCGGTGTGGTTTGTACGCCAAGTGTCTGAGTCAGCAGAGTGCCCCGAGGTGGTTGATTTTGCTTTGCTTTGTTTTCATGTGACGGTTTAAGAAGGCAATCATAGATTCTGTCTGTATGTCTGCTTCGTAAAACAATCCCAGAGCTAGTTTGAAAAGATGAGAGGGGGAGAAAGAGAGAGAGGGGGGGGGGAGAGAGAGAGAAAACAAGGCCCCATTTTTCGATACCAAATGGGTCCAATAGCCACCCTCACCTCAAATTCAGTTCTTTTATACATATTTTCTCCACCTTTCTCAGTTTTTTGAAGATTCATCTGATTTTAGATCAGCGCTGAGTGCTTCTCATTTTCTTTTCTTTTCTTTTGAAATAGTGAAAATAATAGATCAGGAGTATTTCTCGTGAATACTTTAATACGCATAGCGGACCAAATATCTAGTTCTTCAAATGGGTTTAGCGTTTTTCTTAACCCTCCTGCATGTGTTCGCTGCACCCAACTTACTTTAGTGTTCCCGGTCAAATTTGACTGGCCTGTTTTATCTGCTTTTACGGAATATGTGCCTTGAGCCAGAAAAAAATCTAATTTGCAGGGCAACATGTCAGTTTAAAGGACCATACGAGTCTAATTTACACTTCTAGCCATTACTGGAGATTACCATGCAGTCTTCAAAAAATGTTGTGTGCTTAAGTTTATGCAATGTATACTTTAGTAGTTCTGAGCTTGCATTGTTCAATGTCATTCACTTGTCACTCGAAAATCCTGGAATTATTTTGTTTCCCTCCTAGTTAGTGCAGTACATTAGTGATTGACAGCAAATTATAGTGATTAAATGAATACATCTGTGTTTGTATGAGAAAAAAAAGCAAAACAGAAAAAAGCTAAAATGGTTTAGTGTGCCACTCAGATTCACATATCAATTTGCTTTGCATTTTGCACATCTGGTCTAGAGCAGATACAGAAACACGTGTGTGTACACGTGGAACACTGAACAGCAAATAGAAACCAGACTTTTCACAGGTGCTGAGTGCAGAAGCAAGGTGACGTTGCTTCGTCTACACAGGTTATCTCTAAATGAGTCGTCTAATGCAGCTAATAGTTGAGTGACAGCTGATGCTGTAGCAACTCCACTAGTCAAAAGACAATTTAATCAAGATTAAAACAAATAAGAAGAAGAAAGAAAGACAAATAGAAAGAAAGGGGAGGGAATAACTGAGGGAAAACAACACATTTCTTTCAAAAGAAAGATGAGCAGTGGTGTAAAGTAAATAAGTACATTTACTCAATTACTGTACTTAAGTAACATTTTGAGGAACTTTTACTTTACTGGGGTATTTCCAATTTTCAGTACTTTTACTTCTAGCCCACTACATCTCAGAGGCAAATGTTGTACTTTGACTCCACTACAATTATTTGAAAACTTTAATTACTAGTCCTTGGAGGACACTGTGGTACTTGGACTTCGAGTTAATGAATGTGAAGATGATCCAACCCACCACCTTCTATGACATGCAGAAGTCATACCTCGGTCCTAGCCTGGTATCCAGCCTGCTTCGCTACGTTCGGCGGACTTTATTTTCTCTCTTCGCTTCTCAGTCTGGAAAGCCTCCTATCTCCAAGGGAGGCGGGACATGGCCTAAGGTAGGAATCGAACCGTGGCTTCTGATTGGTCTGTGGTGCGGGGCGGGACAAATAAACAGTGTGATCGTTGTGATTCGTCATTCGTTTGAACAACATCCAATCAGCAACGACGTTGCCCAACGTAACATATGTAGTTCCAGTGTAGTTCTGCAAAACGAGTCAATAGGGTGCTCTCCAGACTGAGAAGCGAAGAGAGAAAAAAAAGTCTGCCGAACGTAGCGAAGCAGGCTGGATCCCAGGCTACCTCGGTCCTGCCATTGAAGGCCAATATGCCCTACAGAGGGACCAGATCCTGGCCAGACTCTGCATTGAAGCGGAGGAAGAGGGAGAACTATTTACGCCAGTCCACCTGGCCGGAGATGGAAGGTGTGTATGAAGAAAGTAAAAGAAACGGCAGAAATAGTACTAGTACATACAATGAAAACAGTACTAATCATTAGTTTTGAATTCATTGCATTGATTGGAACTTATCTTTATATTTTGTTTTTTACTTCATCAACTTCAAAAACACGTCGCGATAGATCTGCTATTTTCAAACATTTTAGTACTTTTACTTTTGGTACTTTAAGTACATTTTGATACCAATACGTTTGTACTTTTACTCAAGTACATTTTGAATTCCTGACTTTTAATTGTAACAAAGTACTTTCTACATTGCAGCAGAGGTGGACAGAGTACTCGACCCCAGTAACCAGGAGTAAATTTACTCCACTACAAGTAAAAGTAAAAGTAGCTGAGTCAAAATGTTACTCAAGTAAGAGTAAAAAAGTAGGCCTACTTGCTTTTAAATATATTTAAGTATTCAAGAGTACTTGCTTTTAAAACTTAAGTACAAGTAAAAGTTAAATTAAAAGTACAATTCTTATTTTTCACATCAATGAATTGCTGTATTTCTTTCTATGGCTTTTTTTTAATCACAAGTCAAATTAGTGCAGCATTGGTTCAAAACGAGTAAACTAAATTAATATCTTTTTAGCCTAGTGGTGCAGCACAAAATAACCAAAATTACCACAAAATATGAAATGTATATATACTGTCTTGAACAAACTAAAATATGTCTAAAACCTCAGCAATTCCAATGCAACAAAATTACTCCTCATCTAGCAGACAGTGATGTTAGGTTTTCCATTCAGGACCCAGGAGTGGTCATTTGAATGGGTCCCAGGGACATGTTGTGATTCTATTGGTCCTAATAAAATAAAAACGTTTCCCCATGAATGCATTGTTTTCAAGGCGAAAAACAAACCATGTCACTCTCTGCCTTTCAAGAATATTCAAGGCAAAAAAAAAACATATGTCACTGCTATGTGCTAAATACTAATGCTAGCCAAAACCCCGGTGAAATTGATAGTTTTAAACTCTCTAAAGGGATCTAAAATGTTATGCTTACCAGGTAAGCACAACAGCGGCAGGCCTGCCTGCAGCCTGGACTGACACAGACTCTGACACACATGGATGTTTTGTGTAACATCATTGTGGAGCACACTAAGAAAACAAAAACATTTGACCTGCTAACACGAACAATGTGGGCAGCTTTCTAACACAATGCAAGGGTTAAAATATGGCACAGAAGTTAATCTACTCACTGTACAGTATAAGTAATCCTGTCAATGTGCATGGGTGTGTGTACACCTGTCTTTAACTATTCAAAGAAGCAGGGGGCGAATTGGAACTTTCTGCCTTCAGGCAGATGGCCAATCAATTTGGAATTCAGCTGAGGAGGTGGTAAAGTAAACAACATTGACCCAAAAAAAAGAGCTCTGCTAATTGGCAGAAATTGAACTCCAACAAAGTCTAAGTATGTTACACGGACTGCATTTCTATCGCGCCTTTATACAAAGTGTTTCACAATGTGCATTACTATATAATTATGGGACTCCACTGTGAGTGCTCTGTTGTTTTGGAGTTCATGAACAGATGTTTTATATAGTTTTACTGTTGTTAAAGGTAGGGTAAGTGAATTGTGGGGTGAAAACAAAACGTTTTTGGTTATTATTATGATTATGGATTATTTCCCATGGAGACTTGAATTTGATGCCGGTCATCAATATTTTTGATGACCGGCAGTGGTTCCTGTAGGAGACACAAAGACTCTCCTTTGTCTCTCCTACTGGAACCGCTAACTACCGGTCCGCTGGTCATCAAATTATTGGCTTAGGAATGCGATAAAAACAAAAAAATATCCATTAATTCAAGTCTCCATGGGTTGACTAATCGATAGTTTTAGTTTATTTTTTTGGGTCAACTATCCCTTTAACTCCTACTTTGAGTAAAACTAAGTACAAACGTCATCAAATATGTTCCCTCAGTCCTATGTTACCTCAGTCCTATGTTACCTCAGCCTTATGTTCCGTCAACACTAAGCCCAAACATTAACTCCAGCCCCATCCTCAACCCTAAACTGAGGTAACATGGGGTTGATGGAACATATAGGGCGCTGACGGGAATATTTTCAGCGAGGGGAATATTCACAGTATTGTCAATTTGCATAATGCCGTACTTCCTTCAAAGGCACGTTTTCAATTTGGCTATCCGCGGGCCTGTATGGCGTTTTGATAAAGACATTCATCCCATTTCAGAGGCACACCGCGAGCCTCCCAAAATATCTAATTTCCGCTGGAACATATTTTTTGTCCTTTCATCTTCCCGGTCATTTGGTCCTTCATCCAGTATTACAGTGTTCGACATGGTGGTGGGGGGGGGGGGGGCTCATTCCACCGCTCATTTTTCACATTCAATCTCTCTCTCCCGTCACATTCTCTCTTCTCATCTGCCTCTCTCATATCTCGCTCGTCTCTTTCTTCCCGTCTCTCTGAAGCCTCAATTTATACTGTATACTGCTGTGTCACTGCTGCTTTGTAGCTGCTTTGTACCGCGTGCCGAAAGTGGCCGACCTATAAGCTCGACGCGATCGTCGAGCTTATAGATCGGCGATCGGAGCATAAATTAAAGGAGTAGGTCACCCAAAAAAGTACATATTTTCTATCAATTACACACCCATGAAGCCTTGAATTCATGCGAGTTTTTTTGTTTTGTTTTTGTCGCATTTCTGAGACAATCATTTGATGACTGGCGGAGACTCAAAGAGTTCAATTTGGCTGAGTCTCCTACTGACCGATGACCCGGTCATCAAATTATTGGCTTAGGAATGCATCAAAAACAAAACAATCTCCATGAATTCAAGGCTTCATGGGGTGTGTAATTGATAGAAAATAAGTCATTTTTTGGGTGAACCACTCCTTTGAGCATCAGTCCTCCGTCTCTCTCTCTCTCTCTCTCTCTCTCTCTCTCTCTCTCTCCCCCCGTCTCACTCGCTATCTCTCCGACGGGAAAACAGGGTCACCTCACCCCAATGAAGTCACTCTGCGAGCTTTAGAACATCATTTAGGGATTTACCACTTCTGATCCGGCACCGTACAGTGCCGTTATTGGCCGGATTTATGCTCCCGCACTTTCCATTTGGGTGGAAGGTTTACGGGGGGGGGTGGGGGAGGGGCGGGGGGAAAGGATTTGAATATAATATGAAAGGGTGGCAGTGTGAAGCACACATTGTTAACTCAGCCTATTACAGAAGGCAAGGAGGGGGGGGGGGGGACAGAGAGAGAGAGAGTAGGTTAGGCCAGACATGAGATTCAAAAAGAATAGAAGCTGTCATTGCGTGTGTTTTTCCTAAAATGCAAAGAGTTTGTTGAGATTCAAGAGGCCATGATTATGTCTGACCTGGGCACGTTGTACTACTATAAAAAAAATATCAGACAAATCATTTGGTCAAAAAAGGTAGTACTGCTTGATTCCAAAAAGGTGTGAATTGCAGACTTGCAAAGAAAATGATTCCAAGGCACTCCTCCGTCTTTGATGAAAAAATATAGGATTTATTTTGAGCAAGGCAACAAATTATGACCAACGCGTGTCGACCTAAAAGGTCATCATGGGGGTCTGTCTAACATTTTGGCTAATCAGTCACACTTAAATGATTAAAATAATTTTGTCATATCTCTCCAAGCGTATGATACATCGGGCAGCGAGGTATGCTGTTTTTTTTGTTTTGTTTTTTTACTTCTCGGTATGAGGGACACCAAATCCTTCATGCTGGATAATGCCAAGCTCAGTGTCTGAACCAAAGGTTAAACCTCCTGCGCTGGAATTGAAGCTCTCTTCCGGGTTCTCTTACAGCAAGCAGTTCCTATCGATGGCCCAGCAGATGACGCTATTTCACCTTTTACCGGTCGCAATAAGATATAATCTCAGTACAAGTGAATGAGGTTTTGTGCGGAATTTACACTTCATTTTATTACCTTAGTAAACCTTTTCATAAACACTTTATGTTTTCAATCGCTAGTTTAAAGTATTTTTTAAACATCATGATATGCGTTTAGTAAATGATGGTCCTATACATGTTTTAAATGAACGATAAAGTACTTTCTACGTTTTCTGCCGAGTGAAGACACGCCCTTGCCGCGGTTGCAGCAAATAGCAGTCGTTTCCGGTAGCATTTCGGGACCAGAAGTTCAAAAGATGGCGGATTTGAATTCGCCGAAAAAGTGGCTTCAAAACGGGGCTGGCTTTGTCCATTCTTTTTTATGGTCTATGCAATGAACACATGGTGAAACTCTCCCTTCATCAGCGAGAGGGACAGGGTGTGTTCTCTGTGAGCAGTAAACACACGCACGCACGCACGCACGCACGCACGCACGCACGCATGCACGCACGCACGCACGCACGCACGCACGCACACACACACACACACACACACACACACACATCAAGTCCACTCAGTGTCATTGCCGTGTGTTCACGGACATGGTCCCGTTGATGGATGCAGCCAATATGCAAAGCAAACAAGACGTGTCAAGGACTGTCAGAGGATTGCCCACAACTCATTTAGCTCCATCTCAGTAATCACACACACTGTGCTCTCTCTACACCACAGCACAGGAATGCACCATGCAGTACAGTTCACTTTAGTGTCAATAAGCCACGTGTTCCTCTACCAGCTGACCGGCACAGCATCCTGTGTTTCAAACTGTTTGTGCCCACCGTCGGCCAGTGGTGGAAAAAAAGTACTCAACTGTTTTACTTGAGTAAAAGTATCAACACTGCAATGTTACAAGTAAAAGTCCAGAATTCAATATTGTACGACCTACAGTTCAAGAGTTGACGGTTAAGTGGGCTGTTTTAGCGCCACCATGAGGCCGATGTGAAACATTTGGGGTGGAGGTGCGACGTGGGTGTAATTATCCAGCCTGATCGCCAGAGAATTAGTATACATTGCACGGATCCAGTGCACGTCATTCCGTGCATAGTCGCCTAGAAACCCCGAAATTCCGTGCATATGTACGGCGAGTCCCACGGTGGGCGTAACCAGTCGCAACCTGGAAAAACCCGGAAGCAGAGCAGTCCCCACAACAAAATTTACGATTCTGTGCATATCGGTACATAACTCAAACGGCGCTGAGTAGGCACAAGGGAATGTCGCAACGTTCGGGACGGCAACTCGCTCGCTTTAGCTCGCTCGGTGGCCCCTTACGTGGCGACAATTCCCTTGAGACTGCGCGCCTCCGAAATGGTTCAGTCACAATGGGGGAGATGCGAGGCGGCTATGCACGGATTTTCGGGTTTTCCAGTTGTATATGCACGGAATTTCAAAAACGTTCAAAGAGAACGTTTCCTCTGGCGATCGGGTTGAATTATCATATAAAATTCATAATTATAAATGTTGTTGAACCCACAGCTTTCTTTCCCTTCCTGACGCATGTAACCCATGACTTGCAAAGTCTTGGCTAGGCAACCCAGCCCATGGCAGAGATGTGCGCTGCATGCAGAAAATGCAGGATAATACAAGTTTCTCTGAAACTGAAATATTGATTCTGAGGGGTCCACAGACCCCGTGCTTTGTTTTGGAAACGCGCTCCACTTCTGAGGTCTTGGCCAGGCACGTGCGCGCATAAACATCAAAGGGGGCTTGAGCCCTTGCCCTATTATCCGTCTGTAAAAAGTGCTCTTGCCAGACCATGAATGCAGCTTTTCCTATGATGGTGAAAGAAATGTAAATGCCCCCCGGGGCCCTTTCCATGCCAAACCCGAAGGCAGCATTCAAGAGAATTGCCCTTTCAGAACTCTCTTGAAATTGAATGCAGCATTTTATGTTGAAAGAATTGCCCGCTCTGTGTAGTCATCCATGTCGTACACCGTATCTCCAGTGGTGTAAAGTAACTAAGTACATTTACTCAAGTACTGCACTTAAGTACACTTTTGAGGAATCTTTACTTTACTTGAGTATTTCCAATTTTCTGTACTTTTACTTCTACTCCACTACATCTCAGAGGAAAATATTGTACTTTTATTCCACTACAATTATTTGAAAACTTTAGTTACTAGTTACTTTTCATTATATTAAATTAGATTAAGAAACATACATTAACCACTTTAGCGCTATTTTATACCTAGGCTATTTGAAAATAGCCGATCTACAAGCTCACAACGCGTCGCATCGCGACGCGTTGTGAGCTTGTAGATCTGCTATTTTCAAACATGTTAGTACTTTTACTTTTGGTACTTTGAGTATATTTTGATACCAATACTTTGGTACTTTTACTCAAGTAAATTTTGAATTCCGGACTTTTACTTGCAACTGAGTACTTCTACATTGCAGTATTGATACTTTTACTTAAGTAAAACATTTGAGTACTTTTTTCCACCACTGCGTATCTCCAGTAAAAGCTGCGAGGCTCGAAGTCCATAAAACAAAACAAACCCCCGACGTGCACCATGTCCATGTGAGTGTTCGGTTTTAATTTGAGACAGATAAGGTGTCAAAAGCAGGTGGGTAGGCAAAGAGCAAGAGAAAAGTTTCACTATCGAAGCTACGCTTGGTTCGTGGAGACCTTCCTCAGACCCTCTAACATTCTCTGCGCGTCCCTGGTTTTGGCAAATAGGACCAAAACACCAATTAACCAGCTCTCTGAACGTGTTGCATCAGTCTCAGGCTATACCAGCAAGTGGTCTTGCTCAGTAAATAAACCCTTCGTTTCATCAGAGATAGTCTCACACACACCCCCCCACAGCTAAATCCTTGTCTAATTCCTTTCAAGACTTGAATCCTGTCTTTCATCATTTTCCCTCCCTTGCAGCTATACGTCTCCCCTTTGTGACTCCCGGTTGAACAGGTACAAATCAATAAGTAAGAAAATCGTAGCTTTCACCATGGATGATCAATGTCTCCTTGGTGCACGGCTTGTTTGAATGCTCGATTCTGATTGGGCAATCACAGCATTCAGCGGTTGTTCCTGATAGCAGGAAGCTGATATGAAGAAAAGACCACTGTTATGAACATAAGTCTAAAGTAGCCTCGTTCCCAGCCCTTACCCATCTGCGAAGAGAAAAGCTTGGTCACGACCTAATGCAGAGAGTGTCTATAGGGGCGGGACTTACATCATACTGTACGTATTTCCCCTGGAAACGGTCTTTTTCGACCAATCACAACACTCGTTTCATTGAGGAGAATGTAAACTGATTTGTAAAGTGTCATCGTCATTTCCTTTGGGCGGTACTTCTGCCTTATTGCGGTACTTCCGTTTAGACACTCAACCAGCTTGGTCTTGCCCAGCGTGGGTCTAAAGTGGATCCCATCCTTTTCTGGAAAAGGGCCTATACTTGGTTGTGTGCATTTTCAGTTTATTTTAATGATCAATCAATCAATCAATCAATTGTGTTCATTATTAGTAAGTTCTTATCCCATTGTTGTTGTTTTTTAAATATATATTTTTTAATTATCAATACAATATTTGTGTTTTGCCAATTATTTGGTGGCCCACTTGCAATATCCTCACAGCCCACCAGTGGACCCAGGCCCACAGGTTGGGCATCACTTGTCTAATAGACTCCACACCTGGATCATATCAATTTGCGTTTACGGCTAAACAGTACACTAAAGAATGTTTCTGAAATGATCCGTGTCATGTTCTGTTTCCCTGTTGTGTTTTCTCGTGTTCCTAGTTTCCTAGTTATAGTTAGTGTTTTACTCGTGTCCAGTTAATTTTGAAGTAAGGTTGTATTCCTAGGTTTTTCTTTACACTTGTGTACCTTATTTTGTAGTAATGTTATAGTGACCTGGTTTCCTGTGTTGCTTCTGTCACCTGTCTTGTCTAACCAGTCCTGTGATTTGATTGATTTATGGTCACAAAAGGGGGCATGCCCATATATGAGACAAGGACTGACAGATACAGACATCCTATTGTCCAGAGCCACAGATCCGACCGCTATGACCACATATGGTTATGTGCATATATGGGGCCGACCGACTTCAAACTTGGCGCGCACAGCGGCAAGGGCTCGTCTCCTGTTTGTGTTTAATTAATGTAATTGGTTGCATATTTGTGTTACAATCAGCTGCAGCTGTTTATGCCGTGCTCGGACGGACGGACAAACACACCACGGTCACTCTTAGAAGTGGCTGGCACCGCTTAAAAAAAAAAAAGGAAGATAGAGTTAATATCCACCCAGAACACTGGGATAATGTACGAAACAATTAGACAAAGATGAGAACAAAGGCAGTTTCAGGTTGTTGTTTTTTCAGCTTTGGTTTTCCTTAACTATAATAACCTTGACACACACACACACACACACACACACACACACACACACACACACACACACACACACACACACACACACACACACACACACACACACACACGAGTCACAAGGTATGGCGGTGCATAAGTGCAGAAGGCACAGATCACATACTGCGCCCGCAGCCTTTGATGTCGAACATGATTCATTTCTACTTCGAAGCTTGGATCCTTCATAGGAAATAAAGGATGAGAGGGGGAGAGGGGGGGGGGGGGGGGCATTTAAGATGGAATCCCAATCAGAGCACGGCAGGCAAGGGAGGGGAGGGGAGGGGAGGGGAGAAGAGACTCTCCCAGATCATCGACAGGCTGGATGTGGACTTTTTGCTTCCTCACGGATATACCTGTGGATTATACCAGCGACAGTTACCTTATGTGGACTTTGCGGTCAGACCTGACACCCGCGCGGACACTTTGCACCTTAATCCCACTTACAACACGCTGATTTTTATTATTCTTGCCCCTTAAAGGAGTAGTTCACCCAAAACGTTTATTATTTTCTATCAATAAATATTTTGTTTTTGTTTTCATCATCATCATCATTCGAGTGCCCTCGAGATCTGCGACACAAGCTGCTTCCACTGGTCTCTGTTGCTCATTGCCACCCCAAGTTCATTCACAGTCAGTCCTGTATCTCTACTCAGAACATCTGGAAATGTGAGTGGTCTGGTTCCTCTTGATGGGCAGGGTAGTCTCCACAGAAGAATATCCGAAATGACCTGGTCTTTTGCTCTGTGACAATGTCCAGCAAAGCGGAGTCTTCTTTGTGCCACAACAACTGAGATGGAGGGGATGCCACCATAAATCTGAGCTTTAGTGGGATGGTTCCTCCATGAAAGGTTCTGGACACGCATGAGGAGTCTTGTGTATGTTCCGTCCAGACGATCCCGTAGCTCCTTATTCATTGTCCATGTTTCGGCACCATACAGAAGGATACTTTCCACACAGGCTTTGAAAAGGTTGATCTTGGTGGTTCTTGAGATGTCTGACTGCCATATTTGATGTAGCTTATTGCAAGCACTCCAGGCCTGACCTTTCCTAGTCAGGAAGTCCTTTCTGCTACTGACTACATACGATCCAAGGTACTTGAAATCCTCACTTTCTTTGATGTCACTGCCGTTTATGGAGCAGATGGTTGGGTGATCAGAGTCTTCATTCAGAAGCAGGCATTCTGTCTTTTTGGCGTTCAGCAAAAGGCCCACTTTGGCTGCTGACACTTCTAGTGATGTTAAAAGCTCTTGAGCCGAGGATATGTGTTCAGCTATCAATGCGATGTCATCCGCGTAGTCAAGGTCAGTCAGCCACTTCTGACTTTGACGACCAGATCTTCTGCCTATTGTGAGACCTTTGGAGGCGATGGTGTCTAAGGCTTGCCTGAGGACGTAGTCAACGACAATGACAAAGAGAAAAGGAGCAAGTGTGTCACCCTGAAGGATGCCTGTGGTTGTCTGGAATTCCTTTGTTGGTCCGTCAATGCTCTGCACAAAGCAGACAGGGTTCTCATACATCACTGCTATTGCTTTCACCATTTCTTCTGGTAATCCATAGTTGAGCAGTATATGCATCATAGCTTTCCTGTTCACGCTATCGAATGCTTTACAAAAATCTACAAAAATGATGGAGGCTTTCTTCTTTGATACCCGAATTTCTTCGATGATTCTCCTTAGAGCAAGGATCTGTGGTAGAGTTGATCTTTTCTTACGGAAACCGTTTTGGTTCCTACAGAGAACTGGGTCGATATGAGGTGTTATCCGGTTAAGCAGAAGAGAGTTGTAGATTTTGGAAGCAATGGCTGACAAGCATATACCTCTGTAGTTCCCAGGCTGCTGGAGGTCGCCTTTCTTGGGTAAAGGTATGAGGCTAGATATGGAGAAGGCGGTGGGTTTGTTGCCCTTGCGTGTTTCGTTGCAGAACATGAGGAGCTCTTCATGAAATAGTTCATGCTTCCATATAAAGGCAGGAATACCGTCCGGTCCAGGTGTTTTTGACTTGCCGATTCCTTTGATGATGGACTGCAGTTCATCCATTGAAAAGGGGTCTGTCCTGATAGGCAGTTTGTCGGAAACCTTAAGGTTATAGAATGGAGCGCTTAAGTCGACAGGCTGCTGATCGGGATTACCAAGGAGTTTACTGAAGTGTTCATACCAGGTGTTCAAGCGATCTTCTGGGGTTTTACCTCTGATCTTGATGACAGGGGAGGACTTATTATTGGTCAGTTCTCTAAGAACTTCCCAGGCAGCAGAGTGTCTCTTCTCCTCGTGTGCCATTTCCAGTTCAGCTGTTTTAGTCTTAATGTGATCATCAAGTGTTCTGGTGTAGGCGTCATCGAGAGCAGATTTGGCTGCCTTCAGTCCTGCTTGAGAACCTCTGGTAGGACGCGTTCGATGGGTCTCTGAAACTTTCTTCAGTGCTGTTCTTGCCTTGATAATTTCAGGGCTGTCAGAGATGGACTGGGCACTCTTTTGCTTCATCGGTAGAGTTTTCAAAGCTGTGTCTTTAGTCACTGCAGCTAGGAGGTCATATTTGGCACTTAAGTCTGTCTTGTCAACCATATCTTCGATGAGCGAGGAGTACCTATTGTGGACTGCCACTGTATATGTGTGACAGAGAGTGGAATCTGCGGCGACCCGCTTCCAGTCCACCTTTTTCATCGGGTCCTTTAATGGGACCTTGGTCTGCCTGTAGCTGATTTGGCACCTACAGGAAACGATCTTGTGGTCAGATCCCACACTATCAAATGATGTGTAAGCTCTGCAGTTCTTCAGACTGTTTTGCCACTTCTTTCTGAACAGTACATAGTCGAGTTGTGCACGATGTCCAGTTGGATATCGATGCGTCCACAACCTGCCTGGGCGGTTCTGAAACTTGGTGTTAGCGGCTATGAGATTGAATTGATCCAGAAAGTCTGACAGATGTCTGCCGTTCTTGTTGCTTGCTTTATGGAAGGTGAAGGGTGCTTTTTCAGGTCCAAGCTGTGCATTGAAATCTCCTCCAATGATTAGCAGGTTGTGTGCTGGGACGGCTGAGACAACAGAGGACAGATCCTTGTAGAAATTGACAACATCTGGCTCATTCCTGTCCTCGTTGGTTGGACTGTAGCAACCAATGACAGTAGTCTCTGGATTGCCAATGAGTGTCATGGCTATTATCCGTTCGGTGTGTTTAATGATGTTGTGGCATGCTTTCATTGCTTTTGGGGACAGAAGAAAACCAACACCTCTGATGGTAGAATTTGTACTGTTCTTCTCAGCTGAGGCTGTGATGAGCGTGTGGGTGTTAATCTTCTCTTGAACAAGTACATCTGGATGGTGCACTCTGTGCTCTTGAATGCATATGACATCAATACTGTGATGGTGAGCGAGGAAAGCTAACTCGTGTTAGCTTTCGTGCAGTTTTTGTTTTTGTCGCATTCCTAAGCCAATAATTTGATTAACGGCGGTATCACTCCCATCACAAACGAAGTCAGATGGTTTTCTCACTGATGGTTTTTATTAAGCACACTTGCGGCTCACTGGACCAACGTCAAAACTGTTACAAGACAAAAAAATAAACAACGATCAGAATGACAAACATGTAACGCATAAAAACATAATGAAAGAAAATACACTTGAGAATAAATATTGGCGAAACTAAATAATTACAAAAATAATAAGTTATAGCTGCAGCTACACTCCCACCAAATCAACCTTGATTTTCATTGTAACACTTAATAAATAATTAATATCTTCATTTAAAAATAAAATAGTTATGACCTTGCTTCAAGCAGTATGATGATATTTCCCAAATCAAAACCCTTTTCCGTTCAAACGCGTACAATATAAAACAAGACCTTTGTACAGCTTTCAAATCAATGTATTATAAACTCTTCAAGTAATAACAATTCATAGCAAATGGCTCCACAACACTTTGACCTTAATTGTTTGAGACCTTTGACTTATCAAACAAAGATGTACAATGACTTTACCACTCTTTCTAGTCAGGTGGTCTGCTACTTTTGCCTCCCACCTTAGCACCTCTTAAGAGCATCCTTTGTTACCTTTGCTAGGTTCTTGTTAGGTTCTGGTTGCTTAACAAACCGCTCATTTGGTGGAACCACTTCCTTCGTCCTTGCTGCAGCCTTTATTGTTGAGCTCATAAGAAATTGAAGCAAACACCTTTTTGCTCTCCTGTTGCTTCTTCTTGCTCATTTCGTTGTGCTGGGTGGGTGATTGGACTCCTCCCAACATAACTTAGGATACTCCAACCAAGATCTGTCCTTTGTATTTGCAATCCAATTTGTGGAGCAATTTGGTTTGCTATATGCTTCAAATGAGGCCATGCTTTGGCAGTTTGGGGAGTGGGGATATGGGACCGGATAGCTGGGATGAAATGACTGGTGTAGACTGTGGGTACTGTGATATTTTTGGGAGAAAACAAACCCCTTACTTGTAGGCCTTTAAGTCTTTCACATGGTATGGTTGTCAATGTGGATGACAAGGTGGACAATTTTAATTTGACTGGTTCTGCAGGTGTATTCATAACATCTGCTACTTCCTCTAAAATGAATGAGGTGTTACTTTGTGAATCCAGTAGAGTGTAGATGAGCTCTTCCGTTTCCGCATCATCTGGAGTTGATAAATAAATTGGGACGATTGCTGATGTCTGGGGGTAATTGTCACTTTGTACAATGACGACTCTGTTTTACATGGCTTCTTCAGTGAGGTCTTGTGGCTGTGGGTTTTTTTCTGTACTGTAACTGGTGTCTTGGGTTGAGCGGTCTTCATGGATACATGTGGGGTGACGGTTATTGCAGGTGTCACAGACCATTATTTTATTGCACCATTTGGGGGGTGCTCCTTCCATTCCGACATCTCACTACTCCGACTAGTGGCTTCCGCGTGCGGTTAGGGTTAGGGTTAGGTATAGGGTTAGTAACCATCGGAAAGGTGACATGTCGGAAAGCTGACATGTAACCCACAATTTGGACTGATGACCAGTTAGCAGGCATCCACAGCACAAACTCTCACTCTGTATAAACTTGTTTCGTTCATCAATAGGTCTTGCTCTTGATTTAGCCTGTGAGATATGCATGATATGGGGTATCTTTCTTTGGTAGTGGTGGTGAGTGTTCTGACATTAGTTGTTGAGTTCTTGAATTTACTGCGATCATCATACTCATGTTTTCGCAGTGCAGTATATGAATACGATTGCATGCTATGCTTGCTTCGAGATTGAGGAATGTGACACAATAGGTGAAATTGGGAAACTGTCCATATTGCAATTGATACGTGGTTGCTGAACGGTTCCATCGAGTCATTAGCCAGTCCGTAATATCTTTTCCGAGCATTTGATTTTCCATGGCATCTTTGAGATTTTTAAATGAGCATTGTGCACAATAGCTGATTCGCAACTCCGTAAAAAGTCGACACATTTCCGTAGCTCTTTACCGTCCCTTTGGGTAATCTTTGGCCAGGTATGCAATTTGTCACGATGGGCTTTGGAAATGATGAATGGATCACCGTATCGTTCATCCAATAGATTCCATGCAGCATGATAGCACTCTTCCGTATCCATTAAGAAATAGCCTTCGATTGCTTCTTTAGCTGTTCCTCCAATGTATTTCTGAAGAAAGGATATTTTTTTCCACTGTGGGAATATTTTTCCTTTCAATTAGCGTGTGAAAAGATGTTTTCCATATGTGAAATTTAAGCGGATCTCCTGTAAAGATTGCTGGTTCTGTTATGGGTAGCCTGTTGGATGTGATAGCTTCAGCCAAACATTTGATAAGATTAGCATTATAGTCTTCAGGTGCATTTTGAATTTCAGACTTCAAAATGGTCGGCCTTTGATTTTGTTCGGCTTCATAGATTTGCAGGTGTGCTTGTGCAGCATTTCGCTTTTTCAGCTCCTCCAACCGCTCAAGTTCTCTTTTGATTTCCTCCACAGACTGCTTCCTTGTGACGTCTTCTGCTACCAGATACTTTAGTTTTGGCTGCTGGTGCTCTTGTTCTGCCATGATTTTTAAAACTGCTTTGGTGGCGGTGAACTCAGCTGCAGCCTCTTTTCCTTTAACTGAAAGTACCTTGTACTTGTGAGTGATCGGAACGATTTGAGGCACTGGAGCTTGTGAAGGTGTCAAAACTGAACTTACATCAGGCCGCTCTCTTCCACTGTTCCTTGAATCTGGGTTTGAGCATTGTGAACACATTTTTTTGTGACTTCAACACATTTATCCAACCTTCGACGCGCAGGTCACTGGTTGGCATCTCAATCTTTTGATACGCATCGTAAATACCATTTCATTCGACCAGATCCCTTTCAACAGCAGTAATGTAGCCTTGCAAGTTACTAAGTGGAGCTTTGTTAATGACACCCTTTTTAGTTAGCTTCCAGTGTTGGTACACACAATCGAAATGATACATACATACAAATATTGTTTTGGTTTGCAGAACTTTTCTCTTTTCAGTTAGTGTGCATGCCCTCTCTCCTCTGCGAGGCTGCAAAGAAACTCTTTACTTTTTACTGTTGGTTGTGCTGGTTCTTTAGCCTGTGCAGGCTCTGGTTTTGTGCAGGCTCTTTAAGTTGGGCAGGCGCTTTAGGCGCCTTTGCTTTCCCACTTGTATCAGACATTTCTAAGTAGCCCACACACTTAACCATGTAAAACCATTTCAACAGTCACCTTGAAGTCAATTTAAGTTGCATTTAAATCAACACACAGAGTATGCAACACTTAAAACCATCAAAACCTCTACCAAATATAAAGATGTCCTTAATTCATTCAACTCATTTGCATAACAATGTGCTTTTTTCGTCTTATTTTTCCTTTTCCAAATGTCTTTTCAATGTCTCTTACATGCACCTTTTAGCACAGTCTTTTTCATTTCAGAACACTCGCTGTGTAGTGCACTAACCTGTTTGTGTCTGAACAGCAAAACAGTGTGGGTTTGTTGCGTTCTCTGGGCACTGAAGTGTCTTTAAACAGCCACCGGGCGTCTCCGCGAAACGGCGAGAAGGGCTCGAAACGGCCCGCTTGGTCCCAGTTCGGCTGGGCTACTGTCTGGTAGACCTCTATGGAACTGCCGTGGGTCGGTGGTATACATGAGTTTTGACTATGACTCCCTTCACAAACGAAGTCAGATGGTTTTCTCACTGATGGTTTGTATTAAGCACACTTGCGGCTCAGAATGACATAAACATGCAACGCATATAAAAAATGGAATTTACCTCACTGGCTGCATATTGCAGTGAAGAGAATGAATGCGTCCAGGATCTCAAAGAAATAATAAAACAAACAAACTGAAACAAGAAACAAAACGATCAATGAAAGCAATAATGAAACATAACAAACAACTTACATATTGACATAGAACTTTAATATTGACATTCAAAAACAATCAAACAAACCTTCAGCGCTACGCTGCCTACAAACAAACGTCCGCTTGCTTTACACCACTGCCTACGGTTCAAGAGTTATATGACAGAATGTGAAATACTGGACTGGCGGAGAGAGTAATATTAATCAATAAATATCCTCCCACTTTGGAGGAATCAATAATACCAATTATTGAGTTTCCTCCAAATTGAGCTAAGGCAGGAGAAGGAGGAGGATGGGAAAAAAACAAACCCTGATCACTGGAGAGGATGTCTATTTCAGAACTACTGATTTCCTTCCTTCTCATGATGTCTGACAAAACAGTCTTGTTGTGTACTATGGTCATCCATCGCAACACGACACAGTGTGAGCTTGTAGATGGGCTATTGGTAGATGGGGATGTGGTGTATAGGGGGAATAGGAGGGGGTGAAGTACAGACCCCTGGGGGACCCCGGTCAACTAAATACAGTACATGGGGTTTTAGTGGTTAACGGCGTATGTCTCTGGTCTTTGGAGACAGTTAGTAGGACGACTTAAGTATCCCCCCAAACAACAAAAACTGTATATGTTACTGTCATGTGTTTTATTTTGTAATGTATGTTTTACTTATTAACTGTTCATTGTGAGAGGACCTTTATTGTTATTTATTGTGTTATCCTCGAACTGCTGTAGCCATGTGGTTTTATTGCATTTCAAATACATCAAATCAAATCAAAAAACAACAACAACAACAACACCCTGCCCTGGTGGAGATCATGTCAGAAACAACACTGGCATTATGGAGAGAGAGAGAGAGAGAGAGAGAGAGAGAGAGAGAGAGAGAGAGAGAGAGAGAGAGAGAGAGAGAGAGAGAGAGAGATACTAGACCATTGTACGCCATTACAAGTCAGGTTACATCAGAGCAAACTTCACAATCATTCGAAGGTTAAGGCATGATAAGAGATAGTACTAATAAAAGGTTTAAATGTTCAACACAAAAATATAGCAGAAAATGATTTTGTTTAATCCAGTGGTTCTCAACCCTTTCTGGATCAGGGCCCACTCCAAAATCTCAAAAGCATTTGCAGCTCACCCATCTGAGCACTTTAACACGGCAGCCCATACATTGATTTTAGCGATCAATAAATCGATTATGTTCCAGCTTGGATCAATGGAATCAACAGCAGTACCACATGTAGAAATACCATATTATTTTTTAATATCATTCAAATCCAGTGGTGTAAAGTAACTACATTTACTTAAGTACTGTACTTAAGTACAATTTTGAGTTATTTTTTACTTTAATGAAGTATTTTCAGTACTTTTACTTCTACTCCACTACATCTCAGAGGCACATGTTGTCCTTTTACTCCACTACAATTATTTGAAAACTTTAGTTACTAGTTACTTATTTTGATTATAATTACAAAACATACATTACCCACTTCAACCCTATATATATTTCGGCTATTTTCAAAATATTTCTTTATACATGTTGAACTTGTGAAATGGGACATTCTGCACATTTTACTTGTGGTACTTTAAGTATATTTTGATACCAATACTTTTGTACTTTTACTCAAGTAAATATTTGATTCCGGACTTTTACTTGTAACAGAGA
This sequence comes from Gymnoscopelus braueri, assembly GCF_963280865.1. Classification (NCBI taxonomy): domain Eukaryota; kingdom Metazoa; phylum Chordata; class Actinopteri; order Myctophiformes; family Myctophidae; genus Gymnoscopelus; species Gymnoscopelus braueri. The sequence goes on along the minus strand of NC_137623.1, from coordinate 14,787,532 downwards.
ATTTCTACGTCGCTGTATTGATACTTTTACTCAAGTAAAACATTTCAGCACTTTTTCCACCACTGGTCAAATCTTGAGCAGGAAAGGGAGAGAATAGAACAGAACACCAAGGGCAAAGAAATGGGAAGGAGAATTGAAGGAGGGAGTGTGGATAACAGAAAGAAAGAAACAGGGGGGGGGGGGGGGGCAGCACACGCGCCCATAATCCGGACTATATCGCCGTTACCAATTAGCCGGCTGCAGCCGCTTGTAATTCTAACAAATAACGGGCGAGGCCCCGCCGGGGGAATTCAATTAATTGCTATTTTGTATTATGTTTGCCTGTCCCTCATGACGCATTTATCTCTGCGCTCTTTCAATTTCTCCAGGAATTATGTTCATTTACATGCACCTCCTGTTAATCCGCCGCTATCTGGTTTAATGAAGCTAAGGAGATTAACAGATTCTCTCTCTTTCTCTCTCTCACACGCACGCACGCACGCACGCACGCACGCAGAATGTTTGTGTATGTCTGTTTTGGTGGTGTTATGTTTTTTGGTAACATCTGTTATACACTGGAGAGAGTACAGTGTACTCTCTCCTGTCTTGACACAAAAGGTAAAATTATATTTAAAAAACTACTATAAAAAAAGAATACAAATAAAATAATAATGTTTGTGGCTACATAGGTACACACATTAACACATAATGGTAGGGACACATGTGCATAGAGAAACACAAACACATTTACTGGTGCATGCGAACACTCACACACGCACGCACACGCACACACACACACACACACACACACACACACACACACACACACACACACACACACACACACACACACACACACACACACACACACACACAAACCTGCACGCACACACCTGACTAGTTCTTAACACATGGAGCTGTGTCCCTTTAAGTTTTTGTTCTTTCTCTTCATCCTCCCTTTGTCTATTAACCTCTGTTTCTTTCAGTCCGTCTTCTCCGTCTCTCTCTCCCTCTGCCTTTCTCCTCCTCCTTTTCTCTCGTTCTCTCTCACTCTAAAGCTTTTTCTCCCTTGCTTACCTCCCGTCTGTCACCCTCTCTTCCTGTCTTGTTCTTTCTCTGTCCCTCTGTTGGTACAATATGTCAAACTCTTCAGTCAAACCACATGGTCTTTTTGTATTTTAAATTATGTCTCTCTCTCTCTCTCTCTCTCTCTCTCTCTCTCTCTCTCTCTCTCTCTCTCTCTCTCTCTCTCTCTCTCTCTCTCATGGCTGTTGCTATGGTGACTGGATGATGATGGGGGGGTATAGTACCTCAGGGCTTCACAGGGGCCACCACGTTCACGCGGGGGCAAAACTGTTCTCCAACTTACACTTCACAGAGAGAGAGCGCAAGAGAGAGAGAGAGAGAGAGAGAGAGAGAGAGAGAGAGAGAGAGAGAGAGAGAGAGCAGAGAGAGGGACACGGTGACAGAGAGGAAGGAGACAGAGAGAGAGAGAGAGAGAGAGAGAGAGAGAGAGAGAGAGGCGGATAGAGATAATTTGAGTTCTTTGAAAGTTCAAACCTCATTGCTTCAGTCAAAGTAGACATGTTGGCTTAACATTAAAGTGCGTATTATCGGCACAGACTTCAGCGTTCCGCGACTGCCACATGAAAAGTGATGTAAGGCAATCCCCAAGCTAAAAACATCAAGGGGGAGGGGCAGGAGAGGTGAAGTACAATGGCGTACAGCGCAGTAGCATGGTTTGAAGGTATGAGTTGCTGTTCATTGCTTTTGAAACATTTGGGCTGCTTTGACCATGTTATCTTATTGATTGGATACTTTATTAACCCAGCAAATACAATTTGACAAGCTATGTCAAACAGGATAACACAAAAAGCCCTGGGTGCATGTTTCCATTGTGGTCCTAGGTGCTCAATTCATCACCAAGACATACCCTATCATCAGCTAAACCAAGAGCAACAACAGGTATATACACTGGGTATATACACCCACTCCATGCATTTGGACCTCTCGCCGCTGACGCCATACCACAGCATTGATTTGGACTAAACACAACAACTACATATGACATCTCACCACAACACCAGCCACAACGTGCACGCTGAATTTACGGGTGGCGTAGGGTACTTCTCATTGCTCACTACACATTTGCCTCCACGCAACATAATTAATTCTACTCACCACAACGGACGGGGAAACACTTTCGCACCGTTTACCGTGCGCACCACCGAACGCCGACGGCCACAGCCGAAGCAACACGACACGGCGGCCATTGAAATCTCTGCATCGCCACAACAACAACAGAAGCGCGTCCTTCGTATATATATATATATATATATTATTTTTTTTACTTTTCTTTGGGAAATTTTTATCCCACGATTTTGGTACCCCAAAAAAAGCGCGCCCTCACTAGAGCCCTGTGCGCGGTCTAGTATTTACATAAAAGGAGAAGAGGGGGCAGAGGAAGACTCTTGTTTGACTCTCCGGGGGATAGATAGTAGGGGATAGCCTTTTCTAAGTCCCATTGTAGTTTGCAGACAGCTGCTTTTTAGGTCGGTTTTGAATGTGGATAGGGAATTGCGAAGTTTGATGAAACATGAAAACACTGCAACAAAAGGATTGTGTCTTATATTGTTATATTGTGTCTGTTTATGGTAATTGGTCTGCATTTCTAAAGGCTTTATCCATACTGCAACTGTGTATATTGCAGGTTAGTGTGTGTGTGTGTGTGTGTGTGTGTGTGTGTGTGTGTGTGTGTGTGTGTGTGTGTGTGCGTGTTTGCGTGCGTGCGTGCGTGCGTGCGTGCGTGCGTGCGTGCGTGCGTGCGTGCGTGTGTGTGTAACATTGTGTGTATCTTACAGGTTACTGGTCACATGTCCCTCTCAGAAGGATGTCAGTTCTTTGTGTCTTCAGAGGATCCATCAGCACAAATCTGTGTGTTCTAACCTAACCTTCATTATGAACAGCTCTACTAATGGTATCTCTAATACTATATACAATACACTGTGTTCTAACTAGGGTTGTAGTCGAGACCACCTAAAGCGAGTCCAAGTCAGTACCAAGTCCGAGGGGGGGCGAGTCCGAGTCAAGACCGAGTCCGAGAGGCCAGGGAGGGGGTCGAGTCCGAGTCAAGACCGAGTCCGACGGGAGGCGAGACAGAGTCGAGGCCGAGACCGACCGGAGGCGAGACCGAGTCGAGACCGAGACCAGATTTTTTTTAATTTTTTTTTTATAGAAAATGTTCAAATCAGCCTCATGGTGGCGCTATGACAGGCCACAGGAAACTTTGCACACTCCCTAGAGGCCAAGGAAAAACCTGCATCTGCCTGTTAGAGCGCCACCAGGAGGCTGACTTTTGTAAAACAAATTAGTTGCTATTACTCCTTCAGATTCTATCCAAAAATCACGCAAATCAGTACACAGTATCTCTATAGTCATGTGATCAAGACGGATGTGTCCGATATTTCATATTGCATCCTAATTTGCTAACATTAGCTTCCAAAGTTTGCAGGATAGATCAGTTTGGAACAAAATGCCTCAAATCATGAACGCAGCATGCGATTTCCGTGAAATTTTCCACACACATTCCCACTAGAGAGGAAGAAATGCCGCCCTTTTCACATTGGCCTGTTATAGTGCCACCAGGAAGCAACAATAACCTACCTGACCTGGCGGAGACCTGTGCTCCGAGGAGCACTTTTTCTAGTTTTGTTTTGTTTTTATTTTGACATTTAAAAAATTATTTGCATCTTTTAATGAATGGCAGAGCAATTAGCTATTTAGTTATTTTTACTGAATTAATTACATCTCAATGGTAAACCTAGACCAAACAACAATGACCAAATTGACCAATGAGCCATTATCATCATTACACATTAATGTTCCTTACAGACAGAACAATGAAAACTACTCCCCTTTAATGACAAGGAGCCATCATTACATAGCACATCGATATGTGCTACTTTAATGACTGAATTACATGTGAATGGTAAAGTTATTGACCAACCAAGTCTCACACCCCAGCAATGAATCAGTGTTTCAAACACTGGTGAGACATTCGATTTAAACGCACTGTCATTCAATATGCGTTTGCATCTTCAGTTTTAAAATATGTAAACGTCATAATAACAGGCTACAGTAGTTATATATATTTTTTTTTAAAAGCAGATCTACAAGCTCACAATGCAACCCATGACGCATTGTGACCAGGCCTGGAATTTCATCATTTTAGGCCAGGGGCAAGGCCACTTGGCCTTTTGTCATTTTCTAGGGCACAATGGCCAAATGCCAGGGCATTTTTTTTAAAGTCCACGGACATAATGAATTTAATTTGAAGGTTAAGGATGATTTTATTTTAATATAGTAAAAGAATAGTATATCTATCTGTGTAATATAACCCATATTGGCAAATGACCAATATTTTTACTAAGTTATATTGGTCTCAATATTTGTCACATTCAGCCCTGGACTTCACTGACTGAAGTAGGGGTCATATGAATCACATTAGATTCACAGATTTTATGTATTTCCCCCACAAATTATTTTCATTCAAATTAAATGTGATTGAACTTGCACTAACAATGACTTTAGTTGATTTTGCACTATTTAAAATATAATATTTCTTAATTATTAATAATTGAAGCTTGTAGATTGGCTATTTTCACCAGTTTTTAAATAATAATAAAAAAAAGGAACATACAAGGTTTCCACCCAACAGCGACGGTTCTGTATCAGTACATGAGTCAGTTTTAGCATATTTCATTCTAATTGGCTACGATGACTGCCTATGAATTTCATGGCCTGGGTAGGTAAACCTGGCCTGGCGGAGATATGCCCTGTTGCGCACAGCAGAACAACAGGTGAAGGCAATGAACTTAAACAAGGACTGTACTGCACAGCAAAAATTGCTCAAACTATGTCAAACTGTCACATAGCTGAAATAAACTTTCCATTTAGATCACTGTTGACAAACAAACAGAACATGGATGTTGTTTGCAAAAGGATTATTTATTTCTTGTCCATTTGTTTGTGAGGTGAGATCACAGCTTCTCTCTACTTTTGTGTGATATTGATAGCCTATAACTTTGAATTTGTTTGCAGTTCATTTCTATTGCTTACTGGATATTAAGACTAATAATTTTGGGATTTCGCTGTATTTTGTCAAATGTATTAATCTATATTTTTCTGTTGATCAAGCCTCGGGTTTTGTGATTAGATGCGCACACGCGCTGTCAGCCACTGGCAATCAATAATGTGCGCAAGGAAACCTTACTGAAAGCCGTCTCGAATCATCTTTAGAGAATCTCGTTTATTAAAACAACCACAGGCTACACAGTGAACACACAATAAATAAATAAATAAACACCTGGAAAGCTTGCGCTGTTAATGGAAATAATTTAAAAATAATATAAACTAGTAGTCCTTGGGCCAAACCCCAAAATCTCACATATCGGTACCACCTGGGATGGCAAATTCTAGTTGGGATTTTTGTATTCCTATACAGCCCTAGATATTATTTTTGTATGATAGACCTTCCTGAGGCCCAGCTAAATTGGGGTTATCAGCTGCTAAAGTTACCACCCCCCCCATTGAAAAATGGCATTTTAGACACATGTGCATATCTTGGTATTGGCTCACGTTCAGGACATATTACAATGTTTTATATTTTATGTTTGGTATCATTTTTAAGGGGACACTTTGAGCTTTCATTCAAGCCCTTTGGTGACTATGTATGATAAGTACTGTGGTCACTGGAGCTCTTCAAACCTTTAATAACCTTTTTTTTCTCACAATTTCCGCCTAAACCATATATTTTCTTTTAGTTCTGTGGCATCAAGAAACATCAGAGACACAAAACACAACAACTGGAATACTGACATGACCCTAAGGATTCAGGAAATGTATAATTTACCCATAGTATTTCATTCTGAGGTGGTCATTTTCAGCCTTATCTTAAACAAGCACTTTTTATGAGAAATATACCGGTCAATAGGCATATAAGAAAGAGTACCACTAAACCTCCCTAAACATTGATACAAAAGGGTTTTCAATTGATTCTGGTACCTTTAGGCATGCTTGAGAACATCCCAAATATCCAGGAAAATATACTTAGCAGAAAGGCATAATTTTCAAGATGGCATCCAAGATGGTTGCCAGGAGCTTAAAATGTCTATATCTCAATTACCATTCAACCTAGAAAGTTGGTTTTGGTGTCGTAACCCTAGGTTTTGGCGACCGGTGGGGGTATAAATACCATTGTGTCACATGGACTCGCCCTCTGAAACCTTCCACTCTGCACGCCACACTGCGCACAGAGGGGGTTAAAAACATAAGTACCTTACTTACGCTATTAATAAAACCTGTGTTACATACGTAACCTAGGGTTATTATAGCATAGCTTCGTAAGGTACTTACTATGGGACACGTAAACGTCCCCCGGGGGAGCCCATGTTTAACCAACCCTACCCAAATGCTTGCCCAAGGCCGCAGGTCCTGCCCTCGGCAGGACCATGGCCCCCAGGCAACCCAGACCCTGTGGGTCAGGAAGCAAAAGGATTTATGGTAAGACCTTGACAGACATAAGTCCTGTCCCTAGTCACCAGCCCAGACAGACCCTGGTCTGACCGGCTCGTGACAGAGAAACCAAGGCCTCCTCCTCCCGGACCATGCCTAGCAGGTCCAGAGAGGGCTTGAGGGGCCAGCCAGGCAGAGAGAGAGAACATGCCCCCAGGCATGTCTTGCATTCCCTGGCCTGATCCGGCTGCTGCCCACAAGTAGGAAGAAACCACATGCCCTTAGGCATGTGTTCACCTAGCTTGAGCCAGCTCCTACACCCAGGATCGTGCGCGCCATCTCAGATGCCGCCACGTCCAGGCTGTAGAAAGATGCAAAGGTCAAAGGTGACGACCAGTCAGCGGCAGAGCATATCTCCTGCATTGACACCCCTTTGCAAAGGGCCCAAGATGCAGCTACACTCCGAGTAGAGTGGGCCCTCAGTCCCAACAGGACAGCGGCACCACTACTCACATATGCCAACCGAATCGCCTCCACGATCCATCTGGACAGAGTCGGTCTAGCCACCGCCTTCCTCTGACCCCGGCCAAAGGAGACGAAAAGCTGAGATGACTCACGATTGGCCGCCGTCCTCTGACAGTAGAGCCTTAAGGCCCTCACTGGACAGAGACAGTGCAACCGTCTGTCCTCCGCCGAAATGAACGGTGGAGGATGGAAGGCCCCCAGTTCTACTGGGGCCTGGGCAACCGCGCCGGTCTTAGACACAAACGTCAAGTTGGGTTTCAGCAAAACCCTCTTGCCGTCGTCTGAAAACCACATGCAGTCCTCGCTCACAGAGAGCGCTTGCATGTCACTGACGCGTTTCGCCGTGCAAAGGGCCACCAGAAGCACCGTCTTGAAACTCACGATCTTCAGATCTAACGTTTCAAGAGGCTCAAAGGGGGGCCGACACAGTGCGTCCAGCACCACAGTCAGGTCCCACTTAGGGAACAAAGGTCTGTTCACTGGCCTAGCACGCTTGGCGCCGGCCATAAACCGTCGCACCAGCGAGTGCTTGCCCACCGACTGGCCATCGAACCCATCGTGGCAGGCGGTGATGGCAGCCAGGTACACCTTGATGGTGGAGAAAGCCAAATCATGATCCAATCTGTCCTGCAGGTAGATCAGAATGCTTCTCACAGGGGCCTGAAAAGCCACCACCGGAGGTGATTGCTCCAGGCACCAGGTCTCAAACATATTCCACCTAACGTCGTACTGACGTCTGGTAGAATCTGCCCTAGCCCCCTGTATAGTGGCCACCACTGCAGGGGGCAGGCCTTGCGAGTTTAGACTCGACCTTTCACGGGGTAAACCCACAGATGCAGAGCCTGGGGGTTCTCGTGCCAAACCTCGTCCCCGCCTTGCCTCAGAAGGTCTCTGAGCAGGGGGAGAGGCCACGGCTCGTCGTAGAGGAGGGAAAAGATCTCAGTCCTCCACGTGCCCCATGCTGGTGCTACCAGCAGAACCATCCCACCCCGGGTCCTGATCCTCTCCAACGTTGGACGGATCAGACCCAGGGGTGGAAAGGCAAAAAGTAGACCGCTCGGCCACTCGAGCTCTGGGAGGAGTCCCACAACCCCCGGGCTGAGTAGCCTTCGTGGACAGCCCCCCAACCTGAGAGGCTGGCGTCCGTGGTTATCACCTTCCAGGACACTACAGCGCCTATCTTGACCCCTTCGGACAAGAAGGTCGCCTGTGTCCACGGTTGGAGTGACAAAACACAGCGTGGTGACACTACCACTTTCCGAGAGCCCATGGAGTGCGGTATCCTCAGAGACCACATCCATCTCTGGAAAGGTCTCATGTAGAATCTGCCCAGCTGGATCAGGTGTATGGCCGAGGCCATGAGACCCGCAGCTTGCATGCATGTCCTGTACGACTTTGCGCCCTAGGCGCATGCATCCAACTCTGTGTGGAGTTTGCATGTTCTCCCCGTGTCTCCTAGGGTAGTTAATACCCTCACAAAAACATGTAGTAATCCTGGTCGCTATACCGCCTCCCCCATGACAGCCGGGGCGCCTGATGGAGGGGAAGGGAACTGGTTGGAATAACGTGTTCCTTCCACGCGCTACGTCCAACCAGGGAAACTCCCCCCTGTCAGGTGACAAGAAGGTCAGTTGGCTCTCATGCCTGAAGGAAGCATGAGCTCGGCCCTGGCCTCCCTACTGTGGGGGACTGGTGTAGTGCTGGTGTAGGGCTGGTGTAGCGCCCAGGATCACTTAGGAAATTGGCACCGGGTGAAAAAAATGGGTTACAAAAATCGCGGGATAAAAAAAAATTTAGTTAAAAAAAAAAAGAAAATAGGCATCCTTGAGGTCTATACTCGTCCACCAATCTCCATGACGTATCGTTTGCAACAACGTCGCCGTTGTGAGCATTCGAAAGTTGAAGACCTTCAGAAATCTGTTCAAACCCTTGAGGTTCAGAATAGGTCTTACGGATTGTGGATTTGGATTGTTCTTACCAGTCAGCTGTGACAGCTGTCCCCTTCAGCTTTGATTCCTGAAAAAACTGCTCCACCACCAAATAATAGGCCACACCCACTTCATCAACTACTTTAATTGGACACAGGTTTGTTTAATTTATTAAAAAAAGGAGCAGTGTGATGTCCAAAAAATGTGTTATATAACTTTTAATATGTTGTTGGCTATGAATGAAAATCCGCCTATAGAGAAAAATAACAAAATGTCAAAAAATATAAAAAGCTGCTCCAATGGAAAGGCTATCATATTTTTATTTACTTATATTGGCCCAAAAAACAATTTAGTATAAGTAAGGTTTTGCCGACTTAGTGGTACCGATATCTGGTCTGGCCCAAGGACTATAGAGGGACATGGCAGAGTGTGTTCTGCTGCTGCTGCTGCGCTGTCAACCACGAGATGATGCGCTCCAAGACAGCTGTCCATAAGCGCCAGACAGCTCTCTTAGAATGTTAATGTGAATAGGCTCCTCATAATATGGGTATAATAAAATTATTTCATTGCATTGTAGTGACTTGGTCTTGGACTCGAGTGGACCCGAGTCCCTTAGTCCGAGTCCGAGTCAAGACCGAGTGAAATTATGGGCGAGACCGAGACAAGACCGAGTCAAATTATGGGCGAGACCGAGACAAGACCGAGTAAATCAAAAAGCGGTCTCGAGACCGAGACCGGTCTCGAGTACTACAACCCTAGTTCTAACCTAACCTTCATTATGAACAGCTCTACTAATGGTATCTATAATACTATATACAATACACTGTGTTCTAACCTAACCTTCATTATGAGCAGCTCTACTAATGGTATCTATAATACTATATACAATACACTGTGTTCTAACCTAACCTTCATTATGAACAACTCTACTAATGGTATCTATAATACTATATACAATACACTGTGTTCTAAACAGTATATTAAAAGATTTGCAAAAATGTTCACGATTTTTCAAAAATAGCAGATCTACAAGCTCATAGCGCGCCACAGAGTGCCGCGCTATGAGCTTGTATATCTGCAAAAAAGGTTGTGCAAATCTTTGAATATATATATTTTTTAAAGCGAACATTTGTAACTCAAATCTGTGCTTCTGGGGGTCCCTGGAACAACATATTTTGAGATGGGGGTCCGTGGCTAAATACTTATCATTTTGGGGCTCCTTGACATGAAAAGGTTTGAGAACCAATGATTCTGTTTTATTCTTATTTAACTTTTAATTTAAAATGTATTCTCTAATATTGTGTTTATTTCACTAATATTGACCAGGCTATATTGCATTTTATGATTTGTACTCAAAATGATTGATTGAAAACATACTTGAGTAAATGTACAAAAGTATCGGCATCAAAATATACTTAAAGTACCAAAAGTAAAAGTACTCATTGTGCAGAATGTCCCATTTCACAAAGTTCAAAATGCATTAAAAATATTTTGAAAATAGCAGATTTACAAGTCGTAATGCAACGCATTGTGAGCTCGTAGTTGTTGTAATAATAATAAAAATCTATGAAGTAACTAGTAACTAAAGTTTTCAAATAATTGTAGTGGAGTAAAAGTACAATATTTTCCTCTGAGATTTAGTGGAGTAGAAGTAAAAGTATTGAAAATTGTAAATACTGAAGAGAGTAGACCATACCTCAAAGTTTTACTTAAGTACTGTACTTGAGTAAATGTACTTAGTTACTTTACACCTCTGTTAGGACTCCTCCCATCCCCCCTCCCCCCCTATTTTAATTATCTCTATAAACCCCATCAATAAAATGATTAAATCACATCTTGTAACAGCATCATAACAGAGTGGAACCGTAACCATCTTAAATGGGTGAAGTCGTCCTTTAAGTATTTTTAAAAGCACTTGAATACTTAAGTATTTTTTTCAAAGTGTGCACTCTGATACTTCACCTCAAGTATTCATTTGACAGAGTCACTTTTACTATTAATATTTGTCCAGCAGTATTTATACTCTGACTCAACCACTGGGGTTGATTGAGTACTTTTACTTGTAATAACTCTTCTAGTGTATGATCTGCTGAATGCTGACTGTTACAAACACACGTCTGACTCACTTTACTCTCATCATCTTTAATAAGATCAAAAACCATCAACAGACATCATCACTGTCACATAGAAACTGTAGAATTCAAACCTGATCCATAAATGACAAACACTACAATATAAAACATGTTATCAGTAATAATCATATCAAACATGTCACCATTATACCAATAGAATTACATGTCTATCTGTCTATGAAACCAAAGTCATTTGAAACTGAATGAGACATGAATTAAATAATCACTGCAATCAATTTATAATAATAATTAATGACCTGCCATAAAATATTAGCCCTTAATCAATACCAGATCAATATATTCTGTAGGTTTCTTATTGGACGCCAGGCGTTCTAACTGTGGTTTTCCAGAGTGACACAGATCTTCCCTGGTAACATCTTCAGAAACTGACCATCATCATCAACAGTGCAAATGTATGGAAACAGTGTCTCAGTGAAAGTGTGTGTGAAGGTGTGTAGGTGTGTGTTAGAGTCAGGATCAGAGAAGGACAGCTGTCCTCTGTCCCAGTCCAGCTGGACTCTGATCCTCCAGGGTTTCTGATTCACCGAGAGATCAGTCCTCTTAACCCCGGATTCAGCTCTGTATTTACCCTCATATAACCCTATAAACCAGTATCCACTCCCTGTGTCTCCCTTCCTCTGGATAGACTCCACACACACACCTACTATCCAGAATGTATTGTCTCCAACCTGAACATCCCAGCTGTGAGACCCTGAGTTAAAGCCCTCAGAACCCAGGACTTGCGGCCAGTAGTCAAACCTCTCTGGGTTGTCAGGAAGCTGCTCATCCTCTTCTTTTTCACCCCTCACACTGGTCAGATCATCAGACAGCATGAGCCATGGATTAGCAGTGTTGGGGTCCAGGATGACAGGAGTGTAGGAGACAATGTCCTTCATCTTGTCCCAGACTCTGAAGGTCAGGTTCTTCAGGTGTTTGGCCTCGTCTATCAGCGCTCCTGAGACCGGTGGTGGGTCCTGCAGGGTGAGCTGGACTCCCTCCATCGTGGTCTTGTAGTTCTGCAGGAATGAGACGTGGTCGTCGGCTCTCGGCTGATCCTCAGCAGCTTGGCTTGCATTGGAGAGGGTTTCCATTTCTCTGCTCAGCCCCTCAATCCTCTCCTTCATCTCCTGACTCTTCTGAGCCTCTTCCTCCCGCAGAGCGGCGATCCTGGCCTCCTCTTCCTCCTGTAGGAACCGACGAAGATTCTGAAACTGTTCCTTAATCTGCATCTCTGTTTTCCTGACCTGAACCTTGATGTGATTTTCTATTTCGTTGCACTCGTATTTAAATCTATTAAAATGAAATTTCTGTATTTCTTTCCTTAAAGCCTCCAGTGATTCCTGGACCTTCTGTTTGCAAGGTCCAGACGCTTCGTCCACGGGTAAGAACTTGTGTCCGGCGTGTTTATTTGAATTGCGACACACGAGACACATCGGCTGTTGGTCTTCCAGACAGAAGAGCTTGAGCTTCTCACCGTGTACGGTGCAGAGGACCTCAGAGCTCACCGACAAGGAGCTCTGGCCTTCCTCCTCCAAAAGGTTCTCACACAGGTCCTTCACAACAACATTTGTAAGAGGATGGTCTCTGGAGCATCTTCTCTGACAGACAGGACATTCTTTTGTTGGTCTTTCCGTCCACCATTCCTGCAGACAGTCTTTGCAGAAGCTGTGGCCACAGGACAGCACAACGGGATGTTTAAAGATGTCATGACACACGGGACAGGTCAGCTCCTCTTTTGGAACAGTGAAACGGGAAGCCATTTTCTCTGCTGCTCCCTGCCGCTCCCTGGTCTGGAATATACTCTGAGGCTGTTACACCAGAGGAATACAAGAAGACAAAACAACGATAACATTATGAGCATCAATTGTACAATTATCTACCAATCACACTTCCTATGCAATAGATGTAAAGGGTATCTGTTGGTTGTCTTTGATGGTTTTATTATACTAACACACAATACAAACAAATACTAACAGTTTTAGACCAGTAAGTTATAAACATAGAAAAGGAAACACAAACAACAAGTTACTGACATGAAATGTACACACAGAACTATAAAACAAATCAGAAATATATACATTTATCGTCGTGTAAACACGCTCTCAATTCTTACCGCCAATCCTTCCGAGCTTGCAATGGAAAATGACGAACGCAGCAATAACACCCTGGTAACTAGTAACACTGATGCCTGCTTAGAACACTTTGTCCTTTTGGTGAGCTTTCTCTCTGTTTATATGGGTTTGGTCTACCCATGTGGGCGTAACCTTCTGTTGATTAATCATGTGACTTGTGTATTGTCTTAAAAGTGGAAACAAAGGCTTTAGCACTGTTCTATAACAGTAGCCACTGTCCCCCAGCTCCTCATCTGACCTAATCAATCAACACTCTCATGTGACTCTCATGTGACACATGCAAGTCCCCCGCTGTGGACCCCAACACCACAGGTCAGAGCTGTGGCCTTTAGAATCTGTATATATGTGTACCTATTATGACTAAATATTAGGGGTGTAACGATACATTTTAACAACGATTCGATACGTATCACGATACTTGGTTGTCGATACGATACATGAACGATACAGGTTAATTTAGAACGATACGATATGTTTCGATTCAGTGATTTAGTCGATACGATACATGAACGATACAGGACAGGTTAATTTAGAACGATACGATTCGATTCAATGACTTAAAATCGATATAGTAACTATTTATTTACCCAAAAATTCTGTGTGAAAAATAAATACCTGGATACTGGATATAAACCCCTCTTTCTCTTTTTTTCTTCTTAAAAGTACTTAGTTTGATATAATTGATTATTTGCATTGCAGAACGATTCGATACGATTATTTGCATTGCAAAACGATTCGATACGATACAAAGTCAAACGATACGATATTTAGCTGTTTGCATATCGATATAGTAGATCGTTGAAAATTCAAAACGATGCATCGATGCAGTTACTGTATCGTTACGGGCCTACTAAATATCCCTCTGAAAATAAGATAAATATATAAATTCTACTAGAAGGCCACATGTGCAGGTAACATGTAAATACAAACTCCACCGTTACATCATAATAATGGATTATTCTACATATGCAGGCGTTTACCTCTTCATTGATAACTTTGGTTCATAAACTAACACAAATAATAATGATTACAATAATAACCGCAAACTTCACGCGCTTGAAAGCCCTGGATCATTCTACACACAATGTTATCATAAGACAATGAATCAAAGTAAATTTTCTTGTAGATGACTGGTTGTACTGTTGCTCCCAGTCATAAATAAATGTCGTTGTTTGTTGTGCCTTATAAGAGCATTCGTAATCAATGGATACTCCCTGAATAATAACTGTTTCAAATACACCACTAGAAGATGTGGTTTGGTTGGTATTTTCAGATAGACAAACCAGTTTTTTTTTTATATTCTTAATATACTTTTAATGTAAACTGCCGTCTCAAATGTTGTGTTAATTTCACTAACATTGACCATGCTGTACTGCATTTTATGATTTGTATTGTTTGTTTCTGCCTGGACCCCAGGAAGAATAGTCTCCACTACGGTGTAGACTAATAGGGATCCTTAATAAACAATAAACAATGTTCTGAAGCACAACTGGTCTGACGGTGCACATTAGAACTAATTCAGGGGGTTGTGGAAGATAGACAGCTAGATCAACTATTTGCAAAACTTGCTTCTGGGGGTCCCTGGAACAACATATTTTGAGATGGGGGTCTGCGGCCAAATACATATAATTTTGGGGGTCCTTGACATGGAAGAAGTTGGAGCACCACTGATATAGCAACATGCTGTTAGGATTTAAAAAACATTTTTAGATTATGTATCTATCCCAAGGACCACTGGTTGAAAACCACTAGGCTAGACAAATAAAGGGAAAAAACGCAGTAGTAATGTGTCGAGGGGAGCTCAGATGGCCCTCATACCTACGTCACACCGCCGATCCGACCGACATGCCCATATTATTTGGAGATCCCCGGCGTCATCATTAGTATATGCCCATATATGGGCATGCCCCCTTTTGTGCCCATATATGGGGATTGTTCTTGAGCTCCATGGAGCTGACTGATTTGTTTGCGCCTGATGCCGTGACGCCACAGTGAGGTTAGACATACTCCACATTTGGGCGTATTTGTCACCATGACTCAGCCATAACCATATAAAGAGTTCCCAATGCAGATTGGGAACTCCTTATATGGTTATGGCTGAGTCATGGTGACATGAGCGTGATAACGTGTATATGGAGCTGACTGATTTGTTTGCGCCTAATGATATGATGACATAATTTGAGGTTAGAAAAAATGCTTTATAATGTGTTGTGATTATATTTCTGAGTGCTTATAACTATAGTTATACAGCGTTATAAGTGTTAGACATGATGTATGGTGGACAGTAATACATTTACTGTATTTAAAGGACCACTTTACCCATTTTCAACCTATCTTAATATAATTGGTCCTAATTAATCCTAACTAATTCATTCACGTCACTTCATTGATGGGGTATCCAAGCTATTAGAAACGGTATGCTTTTTTATTCCTGATAGGTTAGCATGCTATAATAGAAGCCATTGTTCTTGCATTGGTACCAAATAAATGACAAAACCATGCCGATGATGTCACTGGTAGGTGGATT
Source organism: Gymnoscopelus braueri (assembly GCF_963280865.1). Classification (NCBI taxonomy): domain Eukaryota; kingdom Metazoa; phylum Chordata; class Actinopteri; order Myctophiformes; family Myctophidae; genus Gymnoscopelus; species Gymnoscopelus braueri. Next base: position 14,771,796 of record NC_137623.1, on the reverse strand, counting down.
TCTGAACTGTTCACAGACCGAGAAGACAAAAATGAATGAAGGATTTATGTATTATTATTGTGAAAAATATGTTTCATAAAAAGAAAAGAGATATTTACTCACGACCCAAAAGTCGGTCCCGATCCACTGTTTGGGAACCACTGGTAACATTTACTGCAGGCTATGTATCTACCCCAGGCCCTGAGGACACTGCCACTGTTTCATATCCAGCAGCCTATACCGTGAATATCATTAGGATGGCAAGTGTGTTTTACATAAATTATGTACCATTATAGTTGCGGGAAAAGCGCCTCAGTAAAGCATTAGACAAAGGTCGCATGTTATATAATGCACCATTATTCTAATCGGAGTCCTATTACAGCATCAATATCTCGTGTCCGCATTTCCCCATCCATAAACCAAATATTCTGCAAGGAGAGGCGTTCCGCTAAATCTGCACCATTTGCATTTATCCGGCAGACGACCCAGGCAGTAGCGTCTCTCGCAATAACTCTGCTGCCAACTCTCGTAGACGTCATCAAATTCGGCAGAATGCGGCCAACCGCAGTGGTTTCGAAATGAAATTCGACTTCATCTAATCACAACGCATTAACGGAGGTTTCGGGGTTTTCATTCATTTTTGTCTTTTCGTGCTGTGTTGTTTTTTTCTGACCTTTAATAACCAAATCGTATGGAAATTGATAATTATTCTGCATGCGGTATGCACGCATGCTCGGAGGGGACGGAGATTTATTGAACATCTAAGACGATTTTGGATATCTTTCACAAGCAATTTGTCTAATACGGTTTGTGCTTCATTTTGTTTTGATACTTCCTTTGTACCAGAGGCGGCATGACATTGAAATGCTGCCGTGCTAGACGTGTAACCCGGTAATATTACAATAACACTGTGATTGGTCGTTGAGGTGTCGGCAGGCAGGCTGTTGATAACGAGTCTTTCAGCTCCTGACCTCCTGGCATAAGATCTAATGCAGGAGAACAGAACCAATAGCTTCAGGACCCAGCCTCCTGGCTTAGCATCTAAAGGCTGCTCTCTACCGCACCGATATCGGGCCGACTCGGCGGCGGGAGGCGTTAGAAAGCGTCTCCTGCCGACAACCTGTCGTCGATAGCGCTGTGCCGTCGGGTCGGGACACGAAGATTACCGTCGATGACCAACCGAGCAGGTCCGGTCGTTGGGCCGACCGGTAGAGCCGATAGCCGATAGCCATGGGGTAGTGAAGGGGGGGGGGGGAGAGAGGGGGGTAAAGGTTTGGTCCGAGCTGCAGTCCGAGCTGGCTCCAGTGTTGCCAGATTCCGTGAGTGAAACAAGCGACCAGGTCTATGAAAACGAGCCCAAAAGAAGCGACCAGTTTCACCACTTGAGCCCTATTACATCAGCTATTTTCAAAAATAATCTTGAAAGCAAGCCCAAATAAGCAAGTACACTTCAGAAGCAAGCCCAAATTAAAGCAACCCGCAACTATGAATATGTTCAAGCGACTTTACAGGATCGTAGTCCGTTTGGTGGAAAGTCACCTAATGCAGGAGAATGGAACTATAGCTTCAGGACCCAACCTCCTTGCATAACATCTAATGCAGGAGAACAGAAAGCGATACTACATTTTTGTGTAGAGGATATTGGCCACGTGGGGTGCGAGCAGGCCAACCTAACTTTTTTCTCAAATACTGCAGGCTCCACCCCTATAGCCGCTGCTAATTGTAAGTATAGAGATTTGGCCCACATCTGAAAATGTCTTGTGCCAGGGACCCCTAGAAGAGAAGATTTGGGTTAAAAATTTATAATTCAAAATTAATAATTCAAAATGTTTCAAATACTTTGAAGCCGTGAGCTTGTATATCTGCTATTTTTGAATAGCCAATGTATAAAATATGGATAAAGTGTCTTGAAATTCTTGTGATGCCGTATTAACAACAATGCTGAGGGACCCCCTGGAACCCCCTCAAGAACCCCTGGGGGTCCCCCACCTTGACAACCACTGACCTATAGCTTCAGGACCCAACGATGGGGCAAATCGCACTGGATTTTATTATTATCAATTTTACGTAGAAAAGCCAACACAATAAATAAATAACATATCACAGCCCTCTGGGACTTATGTGGGTATGAGTCAGGTAAATATTTTAAGATGCAATGAAACGAGACGACTGAAAATATGAATTAAAGAAATATTTCTGCACAGTTTCTGCACAGTGTAGGAATTGAAGTAAAGCAGAGAGGGATATTTTCCCTCATTGACGACATGAATGACAAAGTACTCAACCCCAGTACTACTTGAGTCAAAGTAAAGGTATACTCCTGGCCAAATATTAGCATAATAGTGGGTCAAGACCCCGGACACAGTGGGTCAAGACCCCGGGGTCTGATCAGCCTCGGTCGGGTCGCCTGGAGGAGGGTGTCCCGAAACAGCCAGTGACTCCAGGTAACACTGATGGTGTGTCCAAGTTTGTGCAGTCAGTAGATGTAGATGTATTGTTAACTAGGGACTCCTGGCCAAATATTAGCATAAATAATAGTGGGTCAATGCCTCTGCTGTTGATATCCCTTTTGTTATCTGTGTGTGCGTGCGTGCGTGCGTGCGTCTTTTGAATGACACAAGCATTTGAGGGGAAATGGACTCTTACAGGTCTGTAACTCTGAAAGTGTACAAATGGTACAACTTGTACACTGTCAGAGTTATGGGGGTCCTTGAAATTAGAACGTTTGAGAAAGCACTGCAGGGTTAAAGAGAAACCACAGCAGAGGAGTCGGAGATAACGGAGACACCGATGTTATTGTGTAGTTTTTTTTATCTTCTTTTTTTTTCTTTTCTTGTCTCAAGATATATTCATCTGTCTTGTCTTTATCATAAAGGCTGTGATGTAGTGCATGTTGGAGACTGCAGAAAACCCTCCATATGGCCTGGGTTACACACACACGCACGCACGCACGCACGCACGCACGCACGCACGCACGCACGCACACACACACACACACACACACACACACACACACACACACACACACACACACACACACACACACACACACACACACACACACACACACACACACACACACACACAGCTTGGGGGGGAATTCCCTTGTGGAGCGGAACCCAAAGATTAGCTTGTCATGTAAGATTTATGAATTTTCATCCAAAATAACGGTGATTAATATGGGCTATTAGGAATGCTGATATGATGCTACCCCCACCTTTATGTTCAACATATCCCCCCTAACCCCACACACACACACAAGCATACACATACACACGCACACACACACTCACACACACAACATTTTTAACACAGATATTGTGACATGTATGCATGCATATGTATGCAAGCCATAACCAACACAAACACACACACACACGCGCACGCACACGCGCGCACACACACACACACACACACACACACACACACACACACACACACACACACACACACACACACGCATGCACACGCACATGCACACGCATACACACCATTTTTAACACAGATATTGTGACATGTATGCATGCATATGTATGCAAGCCATAACCAACACACACACACACACACACACACACGCCCGCACGCACGCACGCGCACTCACACGCACACGCACACACACACGCACACGCACAAACACAATTGCTGGCTAATCTACTTAAGCAAAGACATCTAAGAGCCCTTTAGGAACATATAAAAACAGGGTATTATTGTGTGTTATTAAAAAAGTGTGAAATACAAATTCCAGTGGTCTTAAATAAATTGATTGCTTTTCATGTAAACAACATCAGATAGCTTAGACTGTTTTATTTGACAATTCAGATTAGTCTCTGCCTCATATTTCGTTACTGTCGGGTGGACACCATGTGTCCAAAACCATTCCTTTTTTATTATAAAATATAATTAAATAGTTGTGAGCTTGTAGATCTGCTATTTGCACTACATTTGTGCAAACAATGTTGTAACAATTTTTTCACGCAGTGCCAATTGTCTAAGTAATCCTGGGCTCTACACTCCCTCTGCCAGCCTAGGGAGAGCCTAGAGCCGAGCTCATGCCTACTTCAATGCATGAGAGCTAGCAAGTCGCTTCTTATCACCTAACGGGGGGGGGGGGAGTTTCCCTGGTTGAACGTAGCGTGTGGAAGGAACACGCTGTTCCAACCAGTTCCTTTTCCCTCCATCAGGCACCCGGCTGACCAGGGGAAGGCAGTATATTAAAAGAAAAAAAAAACGGTAAAAAATGGGCTTGTAGATCGGCTATTTTCACCATATTTATCTGTGGAACCGAGTCAAACTAAATGTTATGCATCAACTCCTACATTTCCAGGTGCTTGTCAGGGTCGGGGGTCCCCAGTTTAAATCAGATTATTTTTGGGGGGGTCACAGCCTGAAAAGTTTGAGAACCAGCTGGCATAAGCTATGCCTGTGTTTGGCAGTCAGATGAGACAGAGAGCTTACGTGAGGAATGTGTCAGGAAGTGGGTTTTGGACCTAATAGCAGAATGTGTTGAACAGGGCTTTCATAAATGAATTACACAGTTCAAAGTCCACTTGATAAAAGAGTCTTTTAAAATATATATATTTTAACACAGGTGCATCACAGTCAAAGTCACTGAGAATGAATCTTTAGATGTCCATCAAAGAAGACTTTTCTGTCTGTGAAAGTAAAATATAAAAAGACAAGAAGAAAAAAACGGATCAAAAAACAAACCTGCAGGCAAAACACTAAGAAGACGCTCGGGGACGAGTACAAAGGAACACAGGCAGTGGTGTGAAGTAACTAAGTACATTTACACAAGTACTGTACTTAAGTACAATTTTGACGTAGGGCCCACTTTTAACTTTACTTGCTTATTTCCGTGTTTCAATACTTTATGCTTCTACCCCACTACATCTCCGAGGCAAATATTGTTCTTTTTACTCCACTACAATTATTTGGCAGCTTTAGTTATTAGTTGCGTTGCAGATTTGCATCAGTACGGTGTTACGAAACACACATTAACCGATTACTATTTAAAACATAACTGATCTACAAGCTGACACCGTGTCACGGTGTGATGTGTCGCGAGCTTGTAGATCTGCTATTTTCAAAAATGTACAAACATTGAACATGTTGTACTTTGCACCCTTGTGTAGTTCCTTTATAGAATGGGAAGCTCCAAGCAATGTTCCTCTTCAAAGATGATGCCAGATTTGGTGAAAGGCCAGTATTCTTCTACTGAGTTTGTGATGTTTCTTGTCCTATTTTTGGTTATCTGTTCAGCACATTTCACACAATACTACTCAGTAACATAATGTTCCCTTGTTTATTTTCCACCGATGGTACATGTTCCATCACAAACATATACAAATGCATGAGTTAAAAATAAGGTAAAATTATTTAGACAGTGGATATTAGTCCGTTGCACAGCATTTCTTTTTAGATGCAATTGTTTTACATTCTAAATTTGCAACAGAGTATTTCTACATTGCGGTATTAATACTTTTACTTAAGTAAAACATCTGAGTACTTTTTCCACCACTGGAAAGATGAATCTGCTCCGCCCCCAGCATTCAATAATCACAGTTAAGTGATGTCAGGAGTGGAAGAGGTTAAACCTGGTAAACGATCACATACAGTATGAGTCTACCTGTTCACCATCATTTCAAAGCAATGATTTATCATTTGAACTGAGTACTGTACCGACCCGAGTGTGCTGACATACCATAACACACACACACACACACACACACGCGCGCACACACGCACGCACGCACGCTCAAACACCCTCAGGCTGTTCTGGCAAATATTGTACTTTTACTCCACTACAAATATTTGAAAACTTTAGTTACTAGTTACTTTTCAGTTATAAATTATGATATTATGAAAGATACATTAACCACTTTAGCCCTATTGTAAACCTAGGCTATTTGAAAATAGCAGATCTACAAGCTCACAACGCGTCGCATCGCGACGCGTTGTGTGCTTGTAGATCGGCTATTTTCAAACATTTTAGTACTTTTACTTTTGGTACTTTAAGTAAATGTTGAATTCCGGACTTTTACTTGTAACAGAGTACTTCTACATTGCAGTGTTGATACTTTTACTTAAGTCAAACCTTTGAGTACTTTTTCCGCCACTGCTTGACGGTGGAAAAAGATGGTGAAAAGGGGTAGCTCTTCTGTATGGCCTATACTCATCCATATTAGTGCTTTTTTAAGTGCTTTCTTTCTTTCTTTCTTTCTTTCTTTCTTTCTTTCTGTCTATATCATTCTTTTGTCATTGTATTCTCTTATGCCCCTGTTTATTTCTACTTATTTCCAATTTAGTTGTTGTTTTCAACTCTCCGTTAATAACTTGTTTATTTATGCTCTGTGTCTTGTTGTCTCATGTTTTATGTAAAACACTTTGAATGACCTTGTTGTCGATAAAAATGTACTTTCACTGCCTTACCTTACTTTTTTGTTGTTGTTGTGACATTCAAATAATTATTGGTATGGTGCTCGATGATGCAGAAAATTATGCAAACGTGTCGATGCAAAATTCTGCCCCCAACATCAACGTGCTTGAACTGAAGCGAGACTCATTTGAGCGGTTGTTGTTAATGTTGTCACCACCAGTGGTGAAAGTATACTCAAATGTTTTACTTAAAGAGGTGGTGCCATGGTTTTGCACAATTTCTGTTTTTCATGTGTCTATGAGGTTGATAGAACTTCATTAAAACCCCTGGTGGTGTTTTTATGGTGTTTTATGTCTTCTCTGACTATTTTGAGTTTCTTCCTGGAGGCTGAAACCTTGAGGGTCAAACGTGCCAATAGAAAAACAGCCATTTAATGACACAGTCAAAATAAACCCTCCCCCTCATTATCATAACACAACAGGTGTGGGCATGAGGAGGAGGAGGGACTAGGACAGGTGGGTGGTGCTAAGGTGGTGGAGGAGGTGCTAAGGTGAGAACCAGGTATACTTAATGAATTGGAGGCGTGTCCACATAAAAACATAATTTTAACACTTTCTGTACACTTTTTTGAAAAAAATCTTCCTCCTATAACCATAATACCTGATGATTATGTTTTAGGGGGGGGGGGGGGGTCACTGAAAATCACGGCACCCCGTCTTTAAAGTACCAAAAGTAAAAGTACTTACATGTTTGAAAATAGCAGATCTACAATGCGTTACTTTGACTGAAGCCATACGGTTGAAAGTTGCTCTAATTGGATTATTGTACCGTATCTTCTATGTTTGCTGTGGTATTCCACAGTAGTGGTGTACTTGTTACAACCTTTCCATCTGTCCTGACATTAATTCCACCAGCCTAGCTGTGTGGTAATAAAATAAACATTGTAAGTGTGTGCGTGTGCGTGTGCGTGTGCGTGTGCGTGTGCGTGTGCGTGTGCGTGTGCGTGTGCGTGTACATGTGTGTGTGTGTGTGTGTGTGTGTGTGTGTGTGTGTGTGTGTGTGTGTGTGTGTGTGTGTGTGTGTGGTTTAACCCATTAAGACCGGGAACGCATCTGTGTCATTTTTAGATTTCTTTGGCTATTCAAAAATAGAAGATCTACAAGCTCATAGCGCTATCAGCATGTATATCTGCTATTTTTTTTTAAATCGTCAACATTTTTGCAATTCTTTGAATATGAATATATATATTTTTAAAGCGAACATTTGTAACTCAAATCTTTGCTTCTGGGGGTCCCTGATGGAACAATATATTTTTCCGCTTTTGAATTTTTTCCATAAATCAGTGCTATTGAACACCCTTTACACTTGTGTGTTGGTAAAAAAAATATTGAACCAATGAAAATTAAAGTATTAAAAAGCGCTTCTGACAAAACCAGCTAACTCCATTAGATCCTCAAACTTTCTGCTAAACCAGCTAACTCCACCAAAGGGGGGTGAAGTTAGCTGGGTTTAGCTGACTCCAGGCTCCACCCCCTTTTGACCTCCAACCTCATTCAGCCGTGCTTATCAATGATGAACAAAACCTCCTAACTCCATTTTTGTTTTTGTCATTTCCTGAAAAATGAACATTTTGGAGTTAGCTGGTTCCTGCCGGACAGCAGAGATATATTTAAAGATTTGAACAAATGTTCACGATTTTTCAAAAATAGATGATCTACAAGCTCATAGCGCGGCACTCGGTGCCGCGCTATGAACTTGTAGATCTGCTATGTTTTAGTAGCCAAATAAATCTAAAACTAGAAAAAGTGCTCCTCGGAGCACAGGTCTCCGCCAGGTCAGGTAGGTTATTGTGGGGCAGCAATGTTCGGAATTAGCCAATCAGGATGGAATATGAAAAATTGGATGGAACCATCTTGATCACTTGACTATATGTGTACCGATTTGCATGATGTTTGAATTTGTAGGAGTAATATAAAAAATAAAAGTGTTGCAAAATTGGCCTCATGGTGGCGCTATAATAGGGCAATGTTAAAAGGGTGGCATTTGTTCTTCAATGTAGTGCGAATGTGCGTGCAAAGTGTCGCAATCGGACGCTGCATTCATGATTTGTGGCATTTTGTTCAAAACGGGCCACTCCTGCAAACTTTAGATGTCAATGTTAGCCAATCAGGATGGAATATGAAAATTTTTAAAGATCCATCGTGATCACATCATCGTGATCACATGACTATAGAGATCAAGTGTACCGATGTGCGTGAAATTTGGATAAATTCTGAAGGCTTAATATCAAAGAATGTGTTTTACATAAGTCGGCCTCCTGGTGGCGCTATGAAAGGCAAATGTGAAAAATGCAGGTCAGTTGTTTTTCCTTGGCCTCTAGGGAGTGTGCGTGCAAAGTTTCATGCAGATCGGTGCAGTTATAGTTAAAAACATAAATCGTCCATTTATAGCGCCACCATGAGGCTGATTTGAACATTTTCAAGTGGCATTTCTTCCTCGGCCTAGTGGGAATGTGCGTGTGAAATCTCACGGAAATCGCAAGCTGCGTTCATGATTTGAGGCATTTTGTTGAAAACGGAGCAATCCTGCAAACTTTGGAAGCCAACCTTAGCCAATCAGGATGAAATATGGAAAATTGGACAGATCCGTGTTGATCACATGACTATAGAGATACTGTGTACTGATTTGCGTGATGTTTGGATACAATCTGTAGGAGTACTGTCAAGAAGTGTGTTTTGCAAAAAGCGGCCTCCTGGTGGCGCTATAAAAGGCTAATTTGAAAAATTTGGGGCAGAGGTTCTGCTCTGGCATCCAGGGAGTGTGTGTGCACAGTTTCGTTGCGATCAAGCCAACGGTGCCGGAGAT
>NC_137623.1:14750076-14760076 GCF_963280865.1 Gymnoscopelus braueri | reverse complement strand
TTTGAAAAAAGCTGATCTACAAGCTCACAACGCGTCGCATCGCTTTTATTTTATAGAAATAAGATGTATATAGATATATAGATGTATATATATTGTGAAAATAAACATTAAAAACGGAATGTCCTTCTAATGTGTGAGGGGGCTGTGCTTTTGACATTTTACTCTCTCTCGTTGCACCCCACCGCTCCCCCCTCCAGTTAGGATCGACACAGTTGCTGGTGGGATTCTGCCTCGTTGTGAAAAGCCTGAGCTGGTGCTGAGATCCTATGACTCTCCCCATATTGCCCTTGTGAAGTTGCTTTGTCTTTCAGGTCTTTTTGTTTTGAAAAGTCACAATTTACATGCACGGGATCTGCAAGCTCGAAACGCGGCCCGAAGCTTTGATGCTTTTGTGTGATGCTGTAGTGTGATCAAGTGGGGCGTTAAAGTACCAAAAGTAAAAGTACTCACATAGCAGATAGCAGATCTACAAGCTCACAACGTGTTGCGATGCAACGCATTGTGAGCATGTAGCTTGCATGTATAAAATAGAGCTAAAGTGGTTAATGTATGTTTTATAATGTAATAATTTATATCTGCAAAGTAACTAACTACAGTTTTCAAATAATTGAGGTGGAGTAAAAGTACAATATTTGCCTCCGAGATGTAATGGAGTAGAAGTAAAAGTTCTGAAAATTGGAAATACTCTAGTAAAGTAGGCCTACCTCAAAATTGTACTTAAGTACAGTACTTGAGTAAATGTACTTAGTTCCTTTACACCACTGCTGAAACACTGCTCAAAATATGTATGCGATACCATTTGAGGTGATATAGAGTAGGTAAAGCAGTACATGAACGTGCATCAGCAGTGCCTCTATCCCTCTCTCTCTCTCTCTCTCTCTCTCTCTCTCTCTCTCTCTCTCTGCTTCAGTGCACGACAGCTGTCAGCTGCACTCTTGTAAAGCCCCAGATCCCATAGCTCGAGGGGACTAGGGACCGTGGGCTGATATGGTAACTGTCTAAACAAAAACACACCTCTGTCCCAGTGTTGGTTTTGACGGCACATTTTGATTTAGTTTTAGTCATAGTCTTTTCAATAAAATTCCATTTAGTCATAGTCATATTTCTGTCATCTGATTTTTCTTGTTGTTTTTAGTCTAGTTTTAGTGGACTAAATATCATAAGATTTTAGTCGACTACAGTTGATTTAGTCGACTAAAATATACTTTGGCGGTGCTTTGTTTTAGGTAGATTTTACACTTGGTTGCATGCTGAAAATAGCAGATCCACAAGCTCAGAACGGGTCGCGCTGCGACCCGTTGTGAGCTTGTAGATCTGCTATTTTCAGAGCGCAACATCCGAGCGCAACCAAACATAAAATGACTTGTCTTTTAGTTCTTCTCTCTCTCTCTCTCTCTCTCTCTCTCTCTGAAAGAAAATTAATAAAATACATAAAAAATATTAAAAGTCTGAACCCGGCATGCACATCCAATTTGTGGATTACAAAGTGAAATGGAAGGTGCAGATAACAGGGAGAGACAGTGAAAAGAGATGCAGAAGGCAAGTTTTTTGCCAAAGCACTTAAACCGTCACGCGAGAGACGCCGCTCAGCCGCGGTTATCAATATCCATTACCGCTCCAACTCAAACGAACCCACGCTCGCTGTTCAACGCACGGACGGGCAAAAAGCATCAATTAAAATTCTCTCCAAAAAATCTGAAATATGTCATTTTGTTTTAACAACGCTGACAGGATAACCACAAGCTTGTCAGCAGAAATTAGCGCGACAGGCTAACCATTTCAGCTGCACATAGCTCTGCTTTTGGTTTGGATTTCTCCAGAACAGAAATTAGCAGAGTTTTCCCGTAACCACTTAAACTACTTATTTGACCGGGGTACCCCAGAGGTCTTTACTTGGGCCTCCCTATTAGTTTTGTTTTTCTCTCTACACCAAATCTATTCACCGAAAATAGCAGAGTTACAAAAGCGCTAATTGTTTCTCTACACACTGAGGAAGAATAGCAGTAGAAACACACATCGTTGCTGTGGGGCAGAAACCTCTTATCTCCATATTCAATATTTGTGTGTTATCTTTTTTTTCGTAAATTAATGCCTACTTCGCACCTCGATTCCAGCTTGCAGATCTGCTACTTTTGATATTTTTGAATTTGAATCCTGAAAAGTAACAGTTTTGGATAATTCCCATTTGGATTTCCACCCGCGAGAGACGATATTATATTGTTATTATGTTTGCCTTCATTCAACATCTTTTGCCTTATGATATGATCTGATATTTGCTATAAGAATCAAGATGTCTTCGCTTATAGGCCTGATAGGTATTGCTTTGGTACAGCTTGTTTTTGTGACACTAGAGTATAACTCTCCTGTGTTGGTTGCGGTGGTGTAAAGTAACTAAGTACATGTAGCTATACTCAAGTACTGTACTTAAGTAAAATGTTTAGGTATTTTTACTTTACTGGAGTATTTCCAGTTTTCAGTACTTTTACTTCTACTCCACTACATCTCAGAGGCAATTTTTTGTACTTTTACTCCACTACAATTATTTGAAAACTTTTTACTAGTTACTAGTTACTTTGTAGATTTTGATTATTATTACAAAACATGCATTACCCACTTCAACCCTATATACATTTAGGCCATTTTAAAATAGCCAATCTACAAGCTCACAATGCGTCGCCATGCGACGCATTGTGAGTTTGTAGATCTGCTATTTTCAAAAGATGTTTATACAATTTGCACATTTGAAAACTTGTGAAATTCTACATAATGTACTTTTACTTGTGGTGCTTTAAGTACACTTTTATGCCAATACTTTTGTACTTTTACATTTTGAATTCCGGAATTTTACTTGTAACAGAGTCATTTTTATATTGCAGTATTGATACTTTTACTTAAGTAAAAAAAAAGAAAGTACTTTTTCCACCACTGGTTGGTTGGTAGAACTACCTTACCACTGGTCTGTACGTCTAATGTAACGTGACTTCATTTGATTAAAGCACCACCACCTATATATACAAGCGAGTGTCTCCGACTCCTCTTTGCTTCATCGAATATCGATTGATCCACAATTCCCGAATCCTCCATCAACACCAAAACTCTTCGACGAAAATGGCTTACAGATCGGCTGTTTTCACCAAATGGTTCGCCCCCCAGAATAGGGACGCCAGGGGTTCATGTAGTTATTCCCCAAACGACCCCCCCCCCCCCCCCCCTCGCCGTGACATGCAAATCATTTAACGAGCAATCCGTCTTCAAGTAGGCCGACGATGTCAGACATGATCCATTTAGTTTTATCTGCCAATGATGGAGTGGCGTGTTCGCTCCTCGCCGCGGCCACGCTCACATTGCTTCCAAAATGGTGACACATAAACCTGGCACAGCCCTTAATGGGAGCTCATCCATAATGCTGAATGAGGGGCGCAATTACTTTGTATGAATAGATTAAAATAAATATTATGTATGCCCTCTAATGAGGGCTGTCTTACTTGCTTCTCCGAGGCCTAATAAATGGGGGAATAAAATGCTTTGGACAAGCCGATGTGATTGTCTGTCATGAAAATGATGTTGTATGGTGAATATATACGCTATTATGGAAAGGATACTCTATAGCGGCCGTTCCTGACCTTTTCTGGATCACTTGCCTGTGGTAAAAGTACTCTAATTTTTTACTTGAGTAACGGTATCAGTACAGCATTGTATAAATACTCTGTTATAAGTAAAGGCTTGAGTTCTAAAGTAAAAGGCTTGAGTTCAAAATGTTACTTGAGTAAAAGTACAAAAGTATTGGCTTCAAAATATTCTTAAAGTACCAAAAGTACTAAAATGTTAGCAGATCTTCAAGTTCACAACGCGTTGCGATGCGACGCGTTGCAATCTTGTAGATTGGCTATTTTCAAATAGCCTATGTATACGGCTGAAGTGGTTAATGCATGTTTTATAATATAATAATTTATATCTGCAAAGTAACTAGTAACTAAAGTTTTCAAATAATAATAATAATAATAATAAGGAGTAAAAGTACAATATTTGCCCTAGATGTAGTGAAGTGAAAGTTTACTCCAGTAAAGTAAAAAATGACTCAAAATTGTACTTAAGTACAGTACTTGAGTAAATGTACTTAGTTACTTTACACCACTGGTCTGTGGCCCACCCACCTGGCCACATGGCAGCCTATTAGTCAGACGGGTGGGCCACGTTCATTTTCAGAGCATGTTTATTTTACAGATCAGTTCCGGCCTTGGATCAAGGGAACTAACGTGTAATATATCAATTATATAAATAAGTTCCTATTTATCTGTATCCCATAATTTTTGGAGGTTTTAAAGAAAAAAAGAAAACCATTATTTTCTATCAATTACACACCCTATGAGCCTTGAATTCATGGAGACGTTTTAGTTTTTGTCGCCATTCCTGAGCCAATAGTTTGATGACTGGTTCATCGGTCAACTGGAGACTCAGATGAAAATTTAAACATCTCACTGAACTCGGGGCTTCATGGGTTGTGTAATTGATTGAAAATAAGAAATGTTTTGGGTGAACTACTCCTTTAACTATATGCTTACTTTCTTTCTTGTTCTGCATCAGGTAGGATGACTGTATACACGAATCCACGGAGCGCTGCCCTGTAGGTGGCACAGCAGCCATTGCTGCGGTGTCAGACTCGGTCAGCTGCTGACACTGACTGCTCACGTTACTCTTTTACCTGCTTTTGACTAACTTTTACTAACACTAACTTTACAAAGATGTACAGAAAATCGGGACGAACCTGTGTAGTTTATGGCTGCTCCAACAGCCAAGTAGGTAAAGAGTAACGTCAACAGACGGACAGAACCGTAGCAGCAGCTGACACCGCAGCAATGGCGGCGCCACCTACAGGGCAGCGCTCCGTGGATTCGCGTATAGGGTGCATACGTTTGTATAGTTTTTTTTATTAATAATTGATGCTGCTTTGTTTTTAAATTGTGACTCTTCCTAAGAGTGTATCTTACTGTACTCCCAATATCCTGTATCTGTAACTTTAACGACTCTGGCTCTGGTGCCAAAATCTCCCTGGTAGGGGTGAATAAAGGTATATATGCTCAAGAAGTAGGAAATAAACAAAAACAACGCAAATCCGTCAGGATTTTCTTTTTAATTTGTGGCAACAGAAGGAACAGGGAAATGATTGCTACATTGCAGATGATAGAGAAAAAAAACAATGACTGTTGTACGAACGTTGCATCTAATTTAAGCAGATCATGACAATGAACGTCAGATACAAAAATCACTTGCTTAAGATTAATTTCAATCAAGTGTCATTAAAAAAAAATTGCAGATCTCGCTGCAGTTCATGATTGAACCTTGACTCTGACCAGAGTACTGAATGGTAATTATAAAAGGCAATTTAAGATGGTTAGCAAATTCCAGACAAGATTCACTTATGAAGATTTCTGCACTTTTTCCCCCTCTATCCACCCCCGCTGCCTATTTAAATGAAAGAAATAATAATTCCCATGCTTTCATCAGCACTCATTAAAGCAATTACTTTCAGAGGGCTAATAAGACTCCCCCAGCCCCTCTTTCACACCAAAGACCTTACATTCACACACACGCACACGCACACGCACACGCACACGCGCACGCGCACACGCACATGCACACGCACACGCACACGCACACGCACACGCCCACACACATGCACGCACACGCACACGCACACGTACACACACACGTACACGTACACGCGCATGTACACACGCGCGCACACACACATACACACACACACACACACACACACACACACACACACACACACACACACACACACACACACACACACACACACATAGACACACACACACACACACACACACACACACACACACACACACACACACACACACACACACACACACACACACAGAGAGAGACTAAATGCCTTACTGTACCCGTGTGCTGTTCACATTTCAGACTAATAAAGTATTCAATCAATCAGAGAGAAAATGAACAAAGAGTGCGTTACAGAGAAAGGGAACAGTATATAACAGTACTCTGTTATATACTTCAACTTAACATTTTGTCTTTTTTATTTTAGTGGTTAATGTCAAACCGGGGCAACAGAGGTGCAGGAGGCAGAGCAAGCCGTGTGTCGAAGTGTCCTTGAGCAAGACACCAAACCTATACATGCTTTTTTGGGACCTTCGCATGGTCTCCTCTGCTGTGAATTTAACGCACACAGTAAAGCAGTGTGTGTCTGTGTCTGTGTGTGTGTGTGTGTGCGCGCGCGTGCGTGTGCGTGTGCGTGTGTGTGTGTGTGTGTGTGTGTGTGTGTGTGTGTAACATTATATATAACATTAATATAACGTTAATATCTAAAAGGATCCCTGGCTAATAAGCTAAATATGCCAAATATGCCAAAAATAGTAGGTCTACAAGCTCATAGATCTGCTATTTTGAGCAGCTACGTTGCGCTATGAGCTTGTAGATCTGCTTTTTTGAGCAGCTACGCGCCATGAGCTTGTAGATCTGCTATTTTGAGCAGCTACGCACCATGAGCTTGTAGATCTGCTATTTTGAGCAGCTACGCGCCGTGAGCTTGTAGATCTGCTATTTTGGAAAAATCGTGAAAATGTGTGCAAATCTTTGAATATAATATACATTTTTAAAGCGAACATTTTTTTACTAAAATCTTGCTTCTGGGGGGTCCCTGGAAAAATAATATTTCGAGATGGGGGTCGGCGGCCAAATCCATATAATTCTAGGGGTCCTTGACATGAAAAAGTTTGAGCACCACTGGTATAGCAACAAAAACAAATCAGAAAACTGATTTAGAAGACATTTGTAGAATCGTCCTCAGGTCGGTTAATTTTTTCTCTAACTCGGCAGATGAAGATATGGGAAGTATGCACCTTATGTGTCCCTGTGCTTTGACACATTGCTGAGGCCTGGAATCGAACCTGGGACCTTTGCCTTCCCAGGCGATTCAGCTATGGCCCGCCCCATGTTGCCATGGTTACCCGATATGTCCAATCACAGTACGTTGAGGTGGGTCTGGAGTCACATGGAACTCCATTTTTGGGAAATTGACGTCATATTTGATGAGTGGAGATTTGAGGAGCTGTATTTAAAGCCTGATTCCACACAGTGTGAGGACATACGTGAAAGAGAAGCAGGCTTTACATCCTCCTATTGAAGCCATTAGAGCACCGAGTGGAAGTCAAAACTGGCCGTTCCTGGATCGTAAACTTGAGACGTCACTGTTTGGGACACTTGTAGACAGCTGGAGAAGACGCTCAGTCAAGAGATGGAGAACAAGCTGTGTGATGCTGTGATGAAAAGGAACCAGCAATATGAGGTGGATGTGACTCTGGACCCTGATACAGCACACTGCAAACTCATCCTGTCTGAGGATGGAAAACAAGTGAGTCATGGAAACGTACAGAAGAATCTCCCTGACAACACAGAGAGATTCTCTTATAATGTCTGTGTCTTAGGAAAACAAAGCTTCTCAGGAAAGTTTTACTATGAGGTTCAGGTTGGAGGGAAGACTGACTGGGGTTTAGGAGTGGCCAGAGAGTCCATCAACAGGAAGGGAACGATCTATCTGGGACCCAACGAAGGTTACTGGACTATATGGTTGAGTAATGGAAATAGGTACGGGGCTCTTGCTGGCCCTCCTGTCTTCCTCCCTGTAAGAGAGGAGGTCCAGAAAGTGGGAGTGTTTGTGGATTATGAGGAGGGTCTGGTCTCCTTTTATGATGTGGAGACCAGAGTCCATCTCTATTCTTTCACTGGCTGCACCTTCACTGAGAGACTTTATCCATTCTTCAGTCCATGTATGAACCTTAATGGTACAAACTCTGCTCCTCTGATCATCTCCCCTGTCAATCACACCGATTGACCGGATTAATCCTTACATTTACAATGAGGGTTGCATTTACAATAGAATGTGTAAATTACACAGTATAATTGTATCTCTTAACACATTGAGTGCCAAAACCGTAGATCTACGGTTTTGCAAATATAGCCTACACCCGTTGAGTGCCATAACAGATTTTTTAAATTTATTTTTCCACACGAGGCGCTCTAACACGACTTTGGGATGCTCTACGGAGCCTTTAAAATGGAGAGGACGGATGTGGATCCGTGCCAAAGAACCTACCTCCCGTCCACTCCCATTATAACTCCTTGAGAAAAAAGCTTCATCTCATTATCCTTTTTTTACCGTGGTGGAAACGAGCCATTTTCGATGGGCGAACACTCTGCAATGGCGGATCGCGTTTAGAAATATTATCGTTCCAGGCGATAGTCGGGACCCTCCACCATCGTGCACGCACCCTTTGTTTACACCCGCGTCCTCGCCGTGTCGTCTACAGCGCTAAACATATCAGCGTAAACGGTAGGAAAGCCAGCACTAGATGTACCCTGTTTTAACCCATTAAGGCCGGGAACGCATCTGTGTGCCATTTTACGATTACTTTGGCTATTAAAAAATAGCAGATCTACAAGCTCATAGCGCGGCACCGAGTGCCGCGCTATGAGCTTGCAGATCTGCTATATATATATATATATTTTTTTTTTGTGCAAATCTTTGAATATATATATTCTTTTAAGCGTTAGGATTTAGGAGGGAAAAAAAGTAATCGGCCTCAGGTCTTAATGTGTTAAGTGACCGGATGGGTGGGCTGCGAACACTTTTGAGTTTTTCAAGTGGGACCTGGTCCAGAAAACGTTGAGAACCACTGTCCTAGAGAATGTCCCGTCACGGGATGACGGGAATTTAGATGAGCAGTCTTTCTTTCTTTCTTTCTTTCTTTATAAATGCTTTTTTAGTAAAGCCATGTTTTTGCTTTCATTTCTGTTGACTCAAATGTTTTCAAAATGTCTGCGTTTGTTAAAAATTGTGCATTTATATAGCGTTTTTATCCAAAGTGCTTTACATTCACCCATTCACACACCGATTGACGGAGGAAACCATGCAAGGCACCAACCTGCTCATCGGGAGCAATTAGGGGTTCAGCGTCTTGCTCAAGGACACTTCGACACTAACTCTGGGGGAGCCCGGGATCGAACTAGGAACCTCACAGCTTCCATCCATCCGGCCGCTCTACCCCTGAGCCACTGCCGCTGCCATAGGCGGAGGCAGAGATTTCTGATCGTCTGTCAATGCAAGACTATATTTGCTCAGCATTTAGGCCTATATTTGAAACAGAGTAGAACTAGACTGTACTTCTGAGTGTGTGCTTTTTTTTTTTTTTTACAGAATAAACAGATTAGACACGGTCGACGGACCATAAAATCATATGGACTCATGAAATAATAATTGTGTAAGCTTGGGGAAATTAGAAATGTTTATGGAAATCGCTGGAATGATTTGTTTGTTGTGCAGTGCGTGTGCTCAGCATATAATACAATGTAACCCAGAAAGGTTTGCTCAGCAGAGCGCAAACCTCTGCCAGGAGGCATTCCTTAATAATAATCAATGGTGGACAAAGTACTCAACCCCAGTACTTGAGTCAAAGTAGATACTCCCGGTCAAATATTACTCCACTTCATCTCCATGTGACATTTTACTTAATGGACTTAAAGGGATATTTCACTTTCAAACATGTTTGGGGTCATTTTAACGGCTGCTCATGCCTTTGTGCTTTTTTTGATGATAAATCAGTCATCTCCACAACTCTTCAGAGAGCCACTGTCCGGACAGAAGATAACCATCTGCTCTCCCGTGTAAACGTTATTTTGTAGCTACATGATTTTTTAGATCTAGTACCACAGCATGACAAGCAGCATGTGATTCTGTTTGGCTAGAACTGTGTGATCTTGAAACCTCGGCGGTCGTCTGGCCTACAATCGAGCGTTTGAAATACTTGCGGTAATGTGGTATTGCTACTTTTACTCAAGTAAAACATCGTTTAGTGCTTTTTCCACCACTGGTTTACAGCATACATACAGCATGGTGGGCTCAGTAAATGATGCGGGTGACCTCAGTGGGATGTTCCTTGACCCCAACAACAATTAT
>NC_137623.1:14722576-14745076 GCF_963280865.1 Gymnoscopelus braueri | reverse complement strand
TTACTAGTTACTTTGCAGATGTAAATTATTACATTATAAAACCACTTTAGCCTTATTTTATACCTAGGCTGTTTGAAAATAGCGGATCTACAAGCTCACAACGCTTCGCATCCCGACACGTTGTGAGCTTGTAGATCTGCTATTTTCAAACATTTGAGTACTTTTTACTTTTGGTACTTTAAGTATATTTTGATGCCAATACTTTTGTACTTTTACTCAAGCAACATTTTGAACACAGGCCTTTTATACTAGTAAAAGAGTATTTTTATAATGTGGTGTTGCTACTTTTACTTAAGTAAAATATGTGAGTACTTTTTCCACCACTGCAATCCGCCAGGCTAAAGGGAATTGTATGAGCTATGGATAAAGGGTTTTAGGACAAAACATAAAGTGGGCCGGTATAGCGCCACCATAAGGCTGAATAGAAAATACGGTAGCTTGAGATTCCTTGTCCTACACAGGCAGTGTGCACAATGCGTTTTGTGCTGATCGGTGTAGTGGTTTCCAAGATTACACTCACTGTTTGAGAATCACTGCACTACGCTCTAAGCATCCATTTAGAAGAGATACTGTGACTGGATTAAACACGCACGCACGCACGCACGCACACACGCACGCACGCACGCACACACACACACACACACACACACACACACACACACACACACACACACACACACACACACACACACACACACACACACACACACACACACACACACACACACACACACACACATACACACACACACACACACACACACAGAGGGAAGGGCTTTAGGTAATGTACTTGTGTCAACTTAACGTGCAGGCTATCAGACTCCAG
Organism: Gymnoscopelus braueri; assembly: GCF_963280865.1. NCBI lineage: Eukaryota > Metazoa > Chordata > Actinopteri > Myctophiformes > Myctophidae > Gymnoscopelus > Gymnoscopelus braueri. Next base: position 14,744,250 of record NC_137623.1, on the reverse strand, counting down.
TGTAATCAATGATTTAGAGACAGCCATGAGGATTCAGGCTGCCACTAGCTCAGCAATCAGCAGCCTTCCCTCTTCACACCAGGTAAAGGTGGAGTGTAAAGTAACTAAGTACATTTACTCAAGTACTATACTTAAGTACAATTTTGAGGTATTTTTTACTTTACTGTAGTATTTCCAATTTTCTGTACTTTTACTTCTACTCCATTACATCTCAGAGGCGAATATTGTACTTTTTACTCCACTACAATTATTTGAAAACTTTAGTTACTAGTTACTTTGTAGATTTTCATTATTATTACAAAAGGTACATTAACAGCTTCAGCCCTATATACATTTCGTCCATTTGACGAATAATGACTGAATAATGGAGATGAAAATTCAGGCTGAATATCAAGCTAACCCAACCCCTATAGCCTAATCAAGAAATGCCTAATCATATACCTAATCCCAACCTGAATCTTTTCCGAATTGTAGGTCTAACACGTTTTTTTAAATTTATTTTAAAACAACCATTTATCTTGTGAGGACCAGGACAATTGTCCTCACGATGTCTACGTCTCAAATGACCACTATACTTGTGGGGATATTTGCCCTCACAAGTATAACAAAACAAGTACGCACGCACGCACACACGCTTATGAAGGCCATTTGTTGGGGCTCTTTTAAACCCCCAGATACCTATTATAACAGTTACATGTTATGTTTCTTCTCTGCCGCTTGGGTTGCAAAGAGCCAGTGAACCACACGCAGGGAAAGAGATTCAGCACCAAGGCCAGCTCCAGCCCACTACAGCATGGGACAGAGATTCAGCACCAAGGCCAGCTCCAGAACCAAAGCCAGCTCTGCCATACTCAGTATCATATTCCATATTCAATAGCATGTATATATATATATATATATATATATATATACACACACACACACACACACACACACACACACACACACACACACACACACACACACAAATAAAAACAAAAATCAGCTAACTCCACCATCCTTTGGTGGAATTAGCTGGTTTAGCAGAAAGTTTGAGGATCCAATGGAGTTAGCTGGTTTTGTCAGAAGTGCTTTTTAATTTCATTGGTTCGATATTTGTTTTACCAACACACAGACGTGTTCAATAGCACTGATTTATGGGAAAAAAAGCAAAAAAACTGAAACATGGAGTTAGCTGGTTTCTGCCGGACAGTAACGATATGTACAGTATGTTCTGGGGGAGAGCAAACAGTCCTCACTTTAGTCTACCGAATCATCACGACCAAAGCCAATCAGTAGCAAGCAGCATTACACATCAACGGTTTGGCCCTTTTTGGCCTAGCTCAGACCTACCCTGGAGTGGTGCCAAAATTGGCACCCTTTTCGGACCCCTTTGTCCCCACTAAGCTCACTATGGACAGCAGCGGAAACCCAGCGAATGTGATGTCTGTCCAACTTTTCCTACTGTATACGCACGCGTGCACATAGATTGGTGACGCAATAGGGAGGGGCGTTGGCTCCCAGCGCTAGGTTTGGATCCGCCCCTCTAGACCTTGGAAAGCCTGCGTTCCCCCAGCCTATAGTGACTCATTGACTCACACAGTTCAACAATGCACCTACGTGTGTTATATTTAAAGACGGGTGCCGTGATTTTCAGTGATTCCCCCCACCCCCCCTAAAACATAATCATCAGGTATTATGGTTATACCAGAAGGAAGATTTTTTTCAAAAAAAGTGTACAGAAAGTGTTAAAATGTTTTTATGTTTTTATGTGGACACGCCTCCAGTTCATTAAGTATACCTGGTTCTCACCTTAGCACCTCCTCCACCACCTTAGCACCACCCACCTGTCCTAGTCCCTCCTCCTCCTCATGCCCACACCTGTTGTGTTATGATAATAAGGGGGAGGGTACAATTTTACTATGTCACTAAAGGGCTGTTTTTCTATTGGCACGTTTGACCCTCAAGGTTTCAGCCTCCAGGTAGAAACTCAAAACAGTCAGAGAAGACATAAAACACCATAAAAACACCACCAGGGGGCTTAATGAAGTTCTATCAACCTCATAGACACATGAAAAACAGAAAAAGTGCAAAACCATGGCACCACCTCTTTAAGTCAGACACCTGAACTAACACTCCATTATCCGTATTGTTGAATCATTCGCTCCAAGCTCTTTGAACCATCTGTACTTTGGGTTACTCTATGATTCACTGCTCAGTTAAAAGCATGTCTGCATTCAAATGGAAGGCTGTTCCACTGCACTTTTCAAACATAATTATACGCCAACAAAACTTTTGTTGTGACACTTGAAAAAAAAAAGATCTTCTATTTATTTATTTATTTTCTTCCATATTCAATATCAACATCAGTGTGATCAGGGGAATAACTCTATACCAACGGTTCCCAAACTTTTGGGCATCAGGAACTACTCGGAAATCTGGAAAGCCGTTCGGCTGCCGTGCTAAGTGGTCAGATGGGTGTGCCGCGTGCATTTTCAGAGCACGTTTATTTTAATGATCAATCAGTCGATTGTGCTCCAGCTCGGATCAATGGAAATAACATGCTATACTTCAAGTTTCTATTTATTTGTATCAAAATTAACATCACTTTTTAAGCTTTTACAGAAAATATAACATGACTTTTGTTTTAATATTAGTGTATTGCAGTGGTGTAAAGTAACTAAGTACATTTACTCAAGTACTGTACTTAAGTATACTTAAGTACAATTTTGAGGTATTTTTACTTTACTGGAGTATTTTTAATTTTCAGTACTTTTACTTCCACTTCTACTCCACTACATCTCAGAGGCAAATATTGTATATAAATATTTTGATGCCAATACTTTTGTACTTTTACTCAAGTAACATTTTGAACAGTGTATTTTTATATTGTGGTATTGTGACTTTTACTTAAAGTAAAATATGTGAGTACTTCTTCCATCACTGGTGTCTTATCAATTATTTGGGGGCCCACATGCAATATCCTAACTGCCCACCAGTGGGTCCCGGCCCGCAGGTTAAGAATCACTGCTCTGCACACTCACATTCACATCACAAGTACAAGTCACACCTTGTTAATGCATTTGGGTTATTCATGTCAGCCGTGTATTAATCGGCTAAATCAAGGATTTGGTTGATTTAATACACCATAATATAATCAAAGTTTGAGCTCTACAGCTCATGACACATTATTTTTTTTGTATTTTGTTCCAGCTCAGCAAACTCTTTTCTGAGAAGCAATCACGTTGTTTGTGTTTGTGTGTTTTCTCTAGCTTATGTGATTGGCTGAGGTACAACATCACCTTTTGAGCTGTCCTGTCCTGAGTCTGTCCTGCAGTTCTAGGTAAAGATTTCTAATACATTTTCAATTCAATTTAATTCACAACAAGTTGTCTCGAAACACTTTACATATAGAGCAGAGACCCGACACTGTCCCACCCGGGCAAACAATGTAGTGACAGTAGTGGCAATGAAAAACTCCCCCTTAACTGGAAGAAACGTCAGGCAGACCTGTAATTGCAGGAATTGTGGTGGAAAAAGTACTCAAATGTTTACTCAAAAGTAAAAGTATAAAAACTGCAATGTAGAAGTACTCTGTTACAAGTAAAAGTCCGGAATTACAAATTGACTTGAGTGAAAGTACACGGCCCCTAACTGTGGATAATGCATTATTTAAGGGGGGGGGGGGGTTACTTGAGCCCTTCTTCTTAAGAAAAATAGGGTAAATAGTCAATCTACAGTGAACTTGTAGATCTGCAAATGTTGCTATTTTTGTAATTAAAAAGAAAAAGAAAAAATTGCTAAATGATGTGCCCAAAATGTGCCCAAAATAGGGAAGCCAGGGTTAACATAATACACATATATATATATATATAGTGTTAAATTGTTAAATTGAGAGTAGTAGTAGGCCTACCACACACAAAATAATCAAAGATATCAGAAAGAGTCGACTTTTTTCCCAAAAGGTATTTATGTATTTAAGTCAGTCTAATCTCTCAAGAACAGATTCTGCTCTGCGTTGGAATCTGTCGTGAAGGTTTGTCATAACGTGTACACACTGGGCTACAAGTGGGCGTGCCTTCAGATCAGGAAGCAGGCCGCGCTTTACCCAATCAAATGTAGTGGGCGGGATTTACGTGTCCGCCGATCATTCCCCACTCGAAACCAACCGAAACTAATTTAACAATAGCGTCCGCGGAGCAGACAAAACCACGAAAAGATATTCACATTTTAACTTGCTCTTTTATCATAGAAACAAGTGGGCTTATAACCAAAACGATCCATGTTCTCTGGGAGAAGTGGTGTTAGTGTTCCGTGTAGACATATTGTTAGTGGGAATGAAAACATAGTCGCACCACCGGAAGTGAAACGCCGAAGGCAGACCAAAACCCCGGTTTCCTTGCGCACGGGTGCTACGTCGTCATTGTCCCAGAGCCAAGTGAGATAGTACAAACAGCAGAGGGCGCTGTTTTTCCTTCTCATTTGTTCTGGGTTCCCAGATTGAAGTCAGTCTGACCAGAAGCTGGGAATTAAACTTAATGAGCAAATCCAACCCTGATCTCAAGCGTACACAATCAGGTATATCCAACTCCATTAACAGCCCACAGCTTAAGAATCAAAAGCCAGGTGGTTTACCATGTTCACATGTGGACAGCGGAGTTAACCCGTTCAATCCGGGAACACATCTGTGTCATTTTAAGATTCATCTGGCTATTCAAAAATAGCAGATAGATCTGCTATTTTTTAAATCAATTTTTGCAAATCTTTGAATATATATATATATATATATATATATATATATATTTTTTTTTTAAGCGAACATTTGTAACTCAAATCTTTGCTTCTGGGGGGTCCCTGTAACAAAACATTTTGAGATGGGGGTCCGCGGCCAAATACACACCTAAAAAATCCTAACGGTATGTTGCTATATCAGTGGTGCTCCAACTTTTCATGGTCACGGACCCCCATCTCAAAATATGTTGTTGTGTGTGTGCGTATATATATATATTTATATATTCAAAGATTTGCATGAATTTTCCACAATTCTTTCCAAAAGTAGCAGATATACAAGCTCATAGCACGGCACTCGTGGCTATTTTTGAATAGCCAAAAAAAAATTGTGAAATGACACAGATGCGTTCCCGGTCTAAAGGGATTAAGAGATTACTTTTGATTAACGCTGATGATGTGTGTCGGCGCACCTGTGGTGGACGATAATTGAATACAATTACTTGAGTACTGTCTGTTGATTAAGCACTTTTTTTTTTTTTTTTTAAAGCTCATGATGTTTCAAAAAGAAATATTGTGCTTTTGACTCCACTGCATTTTTAGGAAGGTCACTTGTGTAACCCAAACTTAACAATAATATATTATGTACAAGTAAGACGCGCGAACGCTGGAAGCGAACGCAACCCTATTTATTAATTTTTTTGTCTTTTTGAAATTGTTATGTTGTGTATTTACGGACTTCCGTGTTAATAATCCGTGTTATTTCACCGTGATGGGGAGAGCGTAGAGAGAAAGTGACGTGACTGCCTCCGCCTCGTATTGAAGTTAATGGGGGGGATATGGTTCTCCTATGCACGGAGTTTCAGAGTTCCTACTCATCTATGCACGGCTCCACTATGACATCTGTCAGCAGGCAATGAGAGCGTGAGTCACATGGGGGCGCATGTCAGCAGCCAATGAGAGCGCGAGTGACATGGGGGCGCGGCTGCACACATACTGCACACAGAGAGACACACACACAGACAGACAGAGACACACACACCCCGAGCACGGTGGCATAGTAAGCTGCACTTGGGCGGAGTTGCCACGCCTCCTTCCGCGTTCGCAATTAATCCCTTAAGTCCTATTTCAAATATAGTGAAAATTGCCAAACTACAAGCTCACTAACACATCATGGTGTGACATGTTGTGATCTTTTAAATCGGCTATTGGCTCTTTGTTTCTTCTTTTTTTATCTGGGGGTGGGTTCTAAATTTCAATACAACAAATGCATCAATATGAAAAAAGAAAATGAACTTTTGTAATTTGTACTTTTGAATACTTCGAGTATGTTCTTGAGTAGCCTATATCACCTCTGTCGGGTGGAAACCTCATGTTCATTACTTTTCAGGATTCAAATAAAAAAAATATCATAGTAGCAGATCTACAAGCTGGAAACTTGTCGCTTCGCGCCACATTTCGAGCTACTACAGATCTGCTACTTTTAATACTTTAGTTTGATGATGTAGTATGATCAAGTGGGGCGTTAATTTGCGGGAAAAAAAGACCAAAATATGGAGATACGAGGTTTCTGCCCGACAGCAACGAATTTTGTCCACCACCGTGGCCCGCTGACGAACACAAGCCTGATTTCCCCTGCTGAGGCGAGGACCGTCCAGACGTCACACACACACACACACACACACACACACGCACACACGCACACACAGCACCTATCATCACCCTATTAGTTCTTTCATTTCACAGTTAATAACAGTGTCGTCAGACGCCTCAGCGGGCCAGGTTTTTGGGGGGACGGGGGGGCTTTTGTGTGGTTCTGATGAGACTCGGTGCTCCTTGTTACCCTGCTGTGACTCTGTGTCCCTGGATAAACCAAGACAGGCCAGCTCAGTGATGACGCAAAATGGACAGAGTGAATAGGCTGTGGTGGACAGTCACTTTTTTACTTTTTAAAGTACATTTATTTGAGTGCCAACTGGAACCAAAACTCAGAGTGATGACATAGAAGAAACATTTTTGGTTCAAAAAAGAGCCTTTCAGACCATTTTTTGTTTTGAATGGTTCTATAAAGATCCCAAACCCCTTCAAACGGATAAGCTTCATCAACCGGCTAAAATGCGGCTGTCAAAAATAGCAGATCTACAAGTTCAAAACACGACGCGTTGTTAACTTGTGGATCTGCTCCTTTCGATGAATGCCATTGAGACAAGGCAAAGATATCTTTTTTTCATTGCAGTTGAAAAGGCTTTAGAAATGTGAGAGAAAAACACCTGCAATGGCTCACTAGAGTGGAATTTTCAGTTAAAATACACAGTTTTTATACACGTTTGAAGGACCATGACAAAGACTTTTAATGTGTTGTAAAACTGAATGTCAAGAAACCTTTAAGAACCATTATTTGTCTGTGTGTACCATGCAAAAGTATATCGTTGCTGTCCGCCAGAAACCTCTTATCTCTTACTTTGTGTGTTTCTTCATAAATGAATGCCCCACTTGATCACACAACAGTGTCACACAAAGTATCAAAAGTAGCATATCTTCAAAGCGAGCTTGTAGATCTGCTACTTTTGATATTTTTGGACATGAGGTTGCCACATGAGACAATATACTCATGTAAATAGTGTCAGAAATTGCCAGATAATTTCAAAATCATCACCTTGCTAAACTAATGGCCTAAGTAATTTTTCCGAGGAAAATGCTATTTTTGTCTAAGTCAGCCCCTCATGACACTGGCCTAACTCCCTAGTGTGACTTAGGCCAAAATAGGCCTTTTTTTTGGCCTAAGTCACATGGTTTTGTGACTTAGGCCAAATTATTTACTGATTTAGGCCATAGGAAAAAAAATGGCCTAAGTCAGATTTAATCCTATTTAAACCTATTTAAATCTCTTACCGGTATGTTACATAACTGTCAGACAGTGTTATTTCTATTTAAATAGTCATAATTTGTTATAAACATTTTGGGTGAAATGATTAAGAAATATAGTTTTGTTTTAGATCAGTTTTTTATTTTTCCTGAAAAACTTTAAAAAAAAATGACATAGGCCATTAGTTTAGCAAGGCGACGACATGAGACAATATACTCATGTAAATATTATCAGAAATTGCCAGATATTTTCAAAATAATAGTGAAAATAACAGATCCACAAGCTCAAAAGAGCTGCTATGTTTTGCAATTGTTTTAACATTTTGTGAAAGTGGTCTGTCTCTGGGTTTGGTAAATATCGATCCAATGCAAAGTATTTATAAGAACTTTTGACTAAATAATAACTGCATTGGATCCTCTGGTTTTGGACACACTGTACAAGGTTTCCTCCTGAGAGAGACAATATGGGGTGAAACGTGCCAGCGAGCAAACACACACTACCATCACTGCATACTTTCTATGCACAAGTACTCACATGTTTTACTTAAGTAAAAGTATCAATACTGCAATGTAGAAGTACTCTGTTACAAGTAAAAGTCCGGCATTCAACATTTACTTGAGTAAAAGTACAAACGTATTGGTATCAAAATGTACTTAAAGTACCAAAAGTGAAAGTACTAAGATGTTTGAAAATAGCAGATCTACAAGCTCACAATGCGCCGCATCGCGACGCATTGTGAGATGGTAGATCGGCTATTTTCAAATAGCCTAGGTCTAAAATAGGGCTGAAGTGGTTAATGTACAGTATGTTTTATAATGCAATCATTTATATCTGCAAAGTAACTAGTAACTAAAGTTTTCAAATAATTGTAGTGGAGTAAAGGTACAATATTTGCCTCTGAGATGTAGTGGAGTAGAAGTAAAGGTATAGACAATTGGAAACACTCCAGTAAAGTAAAAGTACCTCAAAATTGTACTTAAGTAGTACTTGAGTAAATGTACTTAGCTACTTTACACCACTGCACGCACTACCATCACTGCATACTTTCTATGCACGTGCGTAACTTACGCTGCACCTGATTTAGTCCAAATAGGAAGAATCCAAGCCTGCACACTGGGACTGTTACGTTTTCTCATCAAATTTGGCACAACGTTAACTTATGAAAACCGAACTGAGAAGATTTGATTGAACTTTGAATTGATATGAATTAACCTGTCCAATTCTGATCCCTCATACTGGAGGGATATTCATAAAAATATATACGTTTTTGGAAGCTATCCTCTTCCAGTTTGACACCTCGATGGAGCACATTTAATTTGATTTGTGGGACAATGACGATAGGACATTAATACTAATACTCGCAAGAAGGCTATCACGAGAAAATTGTCAAACCAGAATTACCTACTGTGGATGAATGGGTTGATATAATTTGGGACATAAATATATAATGGAAAAGTTATCTTTCTCCCTTAGAATTCGACTAGATGGAATGAGCATGATAGAACTGTAACGTCAGATTTAGTTAAATGTTAAATATCTTTTATTCTAACTTTTGTGATAAGCAACAATACTTTAATGGAGTATTTCCAATTTTCAGTCTACTCCACTACATCTCAGAGGCAAATATTGTACTTTTACTCCGCTACAATTATTTTAAAACTTTAGTTACTAGTTACTTCGTAGATTTTGATTATTATTACAAAACATACATTAACCACTTCTGCCCTATATACATTTCAGCCATTTGAAAATAGCATACAGGCTCACAATGGGTCGCGATGCGAGCTTGTAGCTCATTAAGTGAAGGTGGGGGCCACCAGTTGCCCATGTATGTGTTGGTTTGTTAGCGAATGACAATGAAGGCAGCTGAATGTGGTCGAACGTGGTTAACTCGTTAGCGAATGAGAGTGGAGGGAGAAGTGTGAGGCTGAGTATGTACACCTCCTGCCTTCTGTGCGTACCTGAACTATCGCTGGGCTGTATTAATCCATTTAGACCGGGAATGCATCTGTGTAACCACTTTAGCCATTATTTTATACTTGCTCTGAGCTTGTAGATCTGCTATTTTTGAAAAATCGTGAAAATGTGTGCAAATCTTTGAATATATTTTACTTTTACTTTTTTAAAGCGAAAATGTTTAACTCAAATCTTTGCGGGGTTTGTGGAACAACATATTTTGAGATGGGGGCCCGCGGCCAAATACATAGCATTTTGGGGGTCCTTGACATGGAAAAAGTTTGATTACCACTGATTTTAGCAACATAGGTTTTTAAAAAAAAAGGATTTAGAAGACATAATTATGTAGAATCCCCAGAAGCAAAGATTTGAGTTACAAGTGTTCGCTTTTTTAAAAAATAGCAAAATATATTCAAAGATTTGCACAAAATGTTCACGATTTAAAAAAAATAGCTGTGCCGCGCTATGAGCTTGTATATCTGCTATTTTTGAATAGCCAAAGCATAAAATAATGGTTCTAAAATGACCCGGATTGAATGGGATAATGGTGGAATGAATATAATCTGGCTCCCTATTGCATCTCTCTCTCTCTCTCTCTCTCTCTCTCTCTCTCTCTCTCTCTCTCTCTCTCTCTCTCTCTCTCTCTCTCTCTCTCTCTCTCTCTCTCTCTCTCTCTCTCTCTCTCTCTGGCGCTGTCGTCCAGAGGCAATATGCAATCACAGCTATCCAACCGGATGATAACTGTTTTGGGATTGCTTTGTGATTGTGCAAAGGCATTGGGACTGTGGGGGTGTGCTGTGTATAATAGATTCTGATTACATAAAAGTTTGAATCACTTTGAACAAATTCTCTCTTACTTCGGAATCATTCAAGCATATGGGCAAACATGACAGCCCTGCTGCAGACGTTGCAGACCTTTCCGACGTTTTTGTGTATGTGTGTGATCAGTGGTGGACAGTAACGGAGTAAATGTACTTGAGTACTGTAGTACAGATTCTGAGGATCTGTACTTGAGTACATTTCCAAGACAAATATTTTACTTTTACTCAAGTACATTTCTAGGAAAGCTGTAAAGTACTGAGTACAAAAACGAAAAGGGGATTGTATCTCATTTCAGTTCGTTTTCGTTAGTTTTATAAACACACAATACTGTTTCATATTTTTTTGCAATTATTACAGTTTGTATTTGTTTCAGTTATAAAATGTTTTTTTTTGCAATTAATAGTTTATCTTTCTTTCAGTTAACGTTTTTTTTTTGCAAGTTCAGTTTTCTTTTATTTCGTTAGTCGGTAGACCATCTCCAATTTTATTACAACAGGTGCATAATCCCAAGTGATCAGAAATGACCAATGAAAACACGAATGCAGATTCAGGCACCTATTTAAACCAGCTTTACAGTTATCAGATCTCAACAATGGCAGACCTGGCTCTACTAAAAGAGGTAAACGCATTATGATGATAATGATGATGTTGACGACGACCACCATGAGCGCCTTAGGGCTGATAGGGTCTTTAAAGACCGAAGTGACGTCTTGGCAGAGGATGACGCCTAGCTCATGAGTCGTTTCCGTCTCCCAAGGCATGTCTTAATCGAGCTGTGTGCCCGATTGGATCCTCTGTTAAGGAGGGAGACAACGCGCTCACGCGCAATTTCAGTACCCATCCAGGTTCTCTCCACGTTGGAGTGTTTGGCCACCGGGGCCTTCCAGCGCGAGATAGGGGATAGGTCTGGCATCTCACAGCCCACCATGAGTCGGATGATGCCCTCAGTGCTGGAGGCCATCAAGTCTCTCACTGAGGAGTACATTAGATTTCCATTTGACGACCAACAGCAAACCGTGATTAGGAGAGATTTTTATGAGATTGCTGGTTAATGATTATGCATACATCAATCGCAAAAACTATCATTCGATTAATGTGCAGGTCATTTGTGAAGCCAACCTATCCCTGCTCAATGTGGTAGCCCGGTGGCCAGGGGGTTCCCATGACTCCTTTATTTTTCAAAATAGTACCATAGGAACGGAACTGGAGGCTGGCGCATTGCGCGGTCGTGGTCATCTCCTAGGTGAGTAGCCTAGTAGGCTGTGTTAAATATGAAATACGTTCATTTGCATTTATTCCGAATTACTAACATTTCGGTGGGCCTCCTGCTCTAGGGGACAAAGGTTATGCTATGTCCGAGTATTTAGTTACTCCAATGGCAGAACCTGAAACTGCACAGGAGCGCAGGTTCAACAGAGCGCACATCCACACCCGTGGTACTGTGTAGCGCCTCATTGGCCTGTTTAAAAGTGAGATGCCCATATTGAGGTTACATGTGTAGCTCTTTATTTTCTGCCATCATTTCTTATTTTTGATCAAATATTAACGTTTAATCCACGTCTGCTTGTGTCACAAAGGCAGGTGGCTCTGTCTCAGCCAAACCGGGGGCACGCTTTTGTACAAGCCAGTCAAGGCCTGCAATATTGTGTTGGCAGGTGCGGTGCTGCACAATATTGCGCAAGCCAACGGCGTGCCCCTTGAGGAACCACTGCTGATGGATGACCCAATGCCCATTGACCCACCTGAAAATCCCTACTCGAGGGCTGCACAGAGGAGGGAGGACCTCATTAGGCGTTTTTTAAAATGTAAGTATTATGACCGTTAGGCCGAGATACGCTACTCAATAATAATACATTTGATTTAGAATGCACTTGACATTTTTTTGGCAAACCTCAAACTGCAACAGGGTTTCAAAACATTGGCATAAAACAGCAAAGGCAACGAAACAACTAGGCTACATGGGACCCTATAGGCTATGTTCAATTTAAAAACTAGGTAAAATCAAGGCAGAGAAATAAAAAAATCACACCCAGTGTGAAGTGGGCGGTGTGGTCACAGTGGTCATCACAGTGATGGAAGTTCACATAAAGAAAAGTAATATTGTGGACCAACCATTGTACACCCCTAACTGGCCAATCACAGCGCAGGGTTGGGGGGGTACAATAGGAGGGGAGGGTACAATGGTGGCCAATCACAGTGCAGCGAATGTCGATGACCCAACCCCACTTATAGGGGCGGTTTCACCGCCCAAAAGACAGCTCAAGAATAAACAAGACGCTTTGCACAAGTTTCACTCACAATTCTTGTTTTAATTCACCGCTGGGATGCTGGGATTCATCAGGCTGTGTAGATCGAGTCTGCAGCGCGCTGCAGACTCGATCGACACTCTCCTGCAGATTTTTGATGGATTGATTGATGTCCCTTAATGCTTGTACGATGCCGTCGTCATGTCTTTCCGGGACCGCAGCTGTGACGACCTGGGCCCGTTCGGCAGCAGGGACAGAGGACGGGCCCGCTCTCTCACCGCGTGCCCCCCCTCCCGCTCCACTGCTGACCGGTTCCACTGCTGGTACAGTGGAGGACAGGCCCGCTCTCTCACCGCGGACCCCCCCTCCCGCTCCACTGCTGCCAGCTGGTTCCTCCTCTGGTGCCACAACGTCTGCCCCCCCACCAGAGGGGCTCTGTGACTGTAATGTTCGGGGGAGGGAGGTTTGGCGCGTTTGGGTGCCGCTGGAACATGCAGGCTCTGAAATAACAAATTGTACAATGAATAAAAAAACAACAAACTGTAAACGTGTGAACGGTGTACTCATTTATATATATATATGGTCCAATGATAAGCTATACTGGTATCATCATAGGCTATGAACTTACCACCACCGTCGGCGGTGTCGCCCCCTGGCACGTCCAGGCCCTCAGTGGTCTCAGGTCCCATGAGGGAGGCTATCCTCTCCTCCACCTCGGTAAGTTTTAGGTCCGGATCAGTCTGGTCAGAGGATCAGAATGGAAATAATCTATTATCTATAGCTCCTTATCTATATATAGGCTATTCACCTGTTTCCTAGGCTGTGTGTTTTCCACTTCCTGTCGATTTCATTGGATATCATTGGTCATCTGACCAGTTTCATTGGATTTCATTGGATCAAATCGACAGGAAGTGGAAAACACACAGCCTAGGAAACAGGTGAATAGCCCAGGTCCAAGGCAATATAGTGCCCACCCACTCGAGCCAGAGTACAGGCTGTTGCCATCTGGCCGTCGTCTGGGTGCCCCTGGTGTCAAAAATAACAGATACAAGCACTCCTTTGCCCCTGCCTCAATTCGTGCAATCAACGCTGCCAGTAACAGGTAAAGGATATGTTACTGATGATGACGATGTTGAAACAAGCGCTTTATCCCGGCACTTTAAATCCTAGCTCTTTTTTCTGAATGTAGCCTTTTATTTTTATCTCTTGCACTAGATGCGCCCAGACTTCTGTTTTATGCTATGGTGTTTCATGTCTGTGGTTGTCCTGTACTGTCTGTATGTTTTAAACCACTACTCTTGCTGTAAACCGAATTGCCCTTTTGGGACGTTAATAAAGACCTTGAACCTTGAACCTTGACAGCGTGTAATCAACCTGTTGCTTTGTCTCAAGTAAACAATGTCATATCAACTTACTTGACCACCACCGGTTAGCAGGGAGCTCTTCCTCAGCGCTGCCACCCGCTTTTTGGTAATCATTTTTAAATCGGACCATTTCTTCTTGACCTGAACGGTATAGACCAAATTAGCGCTTTTATATTATTATTTTAGATTATTTTTATTACAATGTAAATATTGTAGGCTATAGGATATGGCATGTATTCATTGTTAAAATCTATATTGAAATAGAATATCAAACCTCTGCTGGTGTCCGATGGTCCAATGCCACGCTGTTTACATTTTCAGCGATCCGATTCCAAACCTTGTTTTTTTTAGCGGTTTTTGATACCACTCTTAAGGCTTCCAAATAACACACAGCGATTATTTTCCACCTCGGTTGTCAGAACATCAATTTCCACCTCGGAATAGTTCCTTTTCTTGGCCTTACTGCGTGTAGCCATTGTCGCAAAAACGAGGGCGGGTCCGCAGAAACTAGAATATTTAAAGGCGTGCCAGATTGAATTCAGCCGTGACATTTATCAAGGCTGCGACGCATTGTACGCTAGGATTGCCTGTATAGGATTCGTTGATAAATGTGACTTCGACGTTGGTGTACGGCCGAATATATGGAAAAATGTAAGCCGGTTTATACGCTCCGTTGATAAATGAGGGCCTCTGTCTCTGTGTAGCTGCAGCACAGAGTGGCCAGATCCACCGTCTCTCTCCCTCTCTCTCTGTCTCTCTCCTCTCTCTCTCTCTCTCTCTCTCTCTCTCTCTCTCTCCCCACCCCCCTCCCGGTTGAGTCTTTTGTTCTCCTCCCCCACCACGGGTTGAAGAAGGGCTAGCTTCTTTGTTTTGTTTTTTCATAAACCTGGTTGCGTGTTTCTCACGCACAATATGGCAACACTGATCCCGAACGTCGGTGTAGAAGACCGCATGGTACCTGTAGTATATATATATATATATATATATATATATATATATATATATATATATATTCAAAGATTTTTCTGAAATAGCAGATCTACAAGCTTCGTGCCGTGCTACAAGCTTGTAGATCTGCCATTTTTGAATAGCCAAAGTATGCTGTATGCCAAAGTGTGTTATATCTAAAATGACACAGATGCTTTCCCGGTTTCAATGGGTTAAAGAGATATTTCACTTTCCAACATGTTTGGAGTCATTTTCACGTTTTCTCAGGTTTCACATCAGACACCTTTAAGTTGCTGATTCAGTTTTTAGATATTTGATATTAATTTCATCAGACATAGGACTTCCTTTGTAAACCCATTATAACTTCAAACTGTTTTTTTTTTTACCATGTTAGATTAATTAAAAACACTGCTTCTGGTATAATAATAATAATAATAATAATAATAATAATAATAATAATAATATGTATTTTTTTTACATTTACATAAAATGCATATAAACAGGAAACAGATTAGAATATATATCGACAATGAAAACACAATGATTAAAGGAATAATTCACCCCTAAATGACCCCCATCTCCCTTCAATGACTCATCCCATGAAACCTTGAATTCATAGATTTAAAAAAAAAAATGTATTCCTGATCCAGTATTTGATGAACTTTTGAAATCATAACAATATTTAAAGGATATTCACTCCTGACCCATGAGAATAGATCGATTATTGTCACTACTAAAGGATTATTTTATTTATGAATTCAGATAATTGTTTTAATGTATGAAATTGTTTTGACATTGTTTGACATTAATAAATGTTTTTCTCTAAATTGTTTCATTGAAAAATATGATATACAAATTAATGTATTTGGCCACAGACCCCCAATGTTCTGTGCCAGGGACCCCACAGAAGAGAAGATTTGTGTAAAAAAAATATGTGGTAAAAAAATGCCGTAATACTTAATACGTAATACGTAATACTCAAGAATTTTAAAAAAAAGATAGCAGATGTACAAGCTCACAGCGTGGCACAAGGTGAAGAAGTGAAGCACTGCAAGCTTGTACATCTACTATTTTTGAATGCCGTGGTTAAAATGATTGGGATGCTATATTAACAAATTTTGCTGGGGACCCCCTGGAATTTAAAAATGAAACATGGTATTAAGACATGTTTCAGTACACATAACCAGTGTTGATTTAAAAATGAAACATGGTATTAATACATGTTTCAGTACACATAACCAGTGTAGATTTAACAATGAAACATGGTATTAATATATGATTCAGTAGGCTACATAACTGATACATTGTGACAATGACGATTTCAATACACAACTCTTTCACACATTCAATGGGCAGTGGTAGAACATTTATCGTCCCACCATCCTCTACCAGACACCCTATTTAAATGTTCAACACAGTCTTCAATTCCATCATCGTTATCAGGCTGACCAGGGTTCCAGAACCTGTAGAAATAAAGTGTAAAACAACTTTTTTAACCTCTTAAACCCTGGAGTCTCTATTTGGAGCATGTATGCAAAAGTATTGTAAATATGTCTTAAGTGTTTAACCCTAACCCTCAAATGAAATGTAGATATTAGATATAAATAAACTGTCTGTATGTCTGTCTGTCTGTCTGTCTGTCTGTCTGTCTGTCTGTCTGTCTGTCTGTCTGTCTGTCTGTTTGACACGTTGTGAGCTTGTAGAGTGGCTATTTTCAAATTGCCAACGTTTAAATAGGGCTGAAGTGGTTAATGTATGTTTTTCAATAATAATTTAACGGCCCTATTCCAGACCAAGCTAAACCCCTACCCGTTACCCGTTACCCTAAACGATTTTCTACCCATTACCCGTTAAATACGGATAAGGGAGCTGGCGCTGTCCTTAAACGCTGTTCTGCACCTGCTATACCCGTCACCCATTATGCCGACACCGTTATTAGCGGGTGGGCATGCCCGTGGGCGTGTTGTTGCCAGATCTGCTTATTAGAATTTCCCCGCAAGATTTTATTTGAAAATAGCCGATCTACAAGCTCACAACACGTCACATCGCGTCGCGTTGTGAGCTTGTAGATCTGCTATTTTCAAATAGCTGATGTATATCACATGTGGCCCATAGTCGCTTCTTTTGGCCTGGTTTTCCTAGACCTGGTTGCTTGTTTCTCTCACAGAATCTGGCAACACTGGTTGTTGCTATCCCCAAAATTGCTACTCTGCCCTACACGGGTGCGGCTTTGGGGAAGCGTACAGCGGATTCTAAAACCACCCGCAAAGAGCACACAGACTGCAATGGATTCGTGGAGACGGCCAGGGCGCACAGCGCGCACCTCTCTCTACTAGGCTATTATTGTCAGCAAATCTCTGTGATTCTAATTTTACTATAATCAGCAGAAGGGAGGGTGTCAATTCCTTGTGTAGGAACAATAAAACAAGCGTTCGTACAACTAGTTAACAACAAGTAGGCCAGGCAAAGAGGAAGGGTAGTGTTTCCTGAAGAGGTGGGTTTTCATCCAGCGTGAAAGATGGGCAGTGACTCTGCTGTCCTGACATCAGTGGGAAGTTCATTCCACCACTGTGGGGCCAGAACAGAAAAAAAGTTGTGACCGTGTGGATCTGCCAGAAGGACCCTTGAGTGACGAGGCAATCAGTCGCCCCGAGGTGGCAGACCGAAGTGGTCGGGCAGGGGTGTAAGCAGCGACCATAGCCCGGAGGTAAGAAGGAGCTGTTCCTTTCACTGCCCTATAGGCTAGCACCAGGGTTTTAAACTGGATGCGAGCCGCTACGGGGAGCCAGTGTAGAGAACGGAGAAGGATAGTTGTGTGGGAGAACTTGGGGCGGTTGAACACCAGACGAGTCGCAGCTTTCTGAACAAGCTCCAGAGGTCTGATGGCAGATGCCGGAGCACCAGCAAGGAGGGAGTTGCATTAGTCCAGGCGGGAGATGACAAGAGCCTGGATGAGCACCTGGGCTGCCTTCTCCGTGAGGAAGGGGCGAATCCTCCTGATGTTGTAGAGGAGGAATCTGCAGGACCGTGTCACTGATGCGATGTTTGCCGAGAACGACAGTTGATCGTCCAGGGTCACACCCAGATTCTTTGCAGTCCGAGTTGACGTCACCACAGCATTACCAATGGTGATGGCCATGTCTCGGTGCGGACAGCCCTTCCCTGGGAGGAACATCAGTCCGGTCTTGTCCAGGTTGAGCTTCAGGTGGTGCGTCGACATCCACTCCGAGATGTCAGCCAGACAAGCAGCAATGCGTGCCTCCACTTGTGTGTCAGAGGGGGGGAATGAGAGGATCAGCTGGGTGTCATCGGCATAGCAGTGGTAGGAAAAGCCATGGGAGTGGATGACAGCAGCAGGTGTCCCAGAATAGAAACTTTTGTCGGGGAACGCCCCTTGCCTAGTCCTAAATCCGCTATTAGTGGCTTTAGCAACTTGAACCTGGAATAGGGCCCTAAATCTCTAAAGTAACTAGTAACTAGTTTTTAAATAATTGTAGTGGAGTTACAGTACAACATTTGCCTCTGAGATGTAGTGGAGTAGAAGTAAAAGTATGGAAGAAATGGAAATGCTCCAGTAAAGTAATAATTCCTCAAAATTGTACTCAAGTACAGTACTTGAGTAATTATATTTAGTTACTTTACACCACTGGCAGAAAGACGGACTGCTTGAGATCGCTAAACATTTATAGCATTTTGTCAACTCTGTCAGACTTCGTCAGATGTATGTTTAATGTTTAATGTATGTTTTATAACGTAATATTTTTTTCCTGCAAAGTAACTAGTAACTTAAGTATTTAAATAATTGCTGTTGAGTAAAAGTACAATATTTGCCTCTGAGATGAAGTGGAGTAAAAGTAAAAGTACTGAAAATCGGAAATACTCCAGTAAAGTAAAAGTACCTCAAAATTGTACTTATAAGTACAGTACTTGAGTAAATGTACTTAGTTACTTTACACCACTGCACACACGTGCATTCACATGCACACACGCATGCATGCTCGTGTGGCCATACACGCAATCGCAAAGTGGGAAAAAAAGGCATTAGGTAATGTAAATACCACATTGTTAATTAGCAAACAGGCTAACACAACATGGCTAGCCGTATTAGGCGAAGAGAGATTAGCCAGCAGCCTTGTAGCAGCAAAGCATTCAAGACAAAACAGGATTATAAGAGCAAACAATCAAGGAGCTTACAAGTAGTTTCTGTAGCTAGATTGCATGTCGCTGTGAAATACGATGAGATGCGGTCATATTGGGGGCAAGCATATAATCCAGATAGCACACCACGTTTTCAGTTCGTTATTTGTAATTATTCCACCATATTAATACCACATTCTAATCTTTTGCATGTTTGCAAGTGAAAACAGCACAGAGCTGTATGTTACACAAATGGCAATAATTATGGTATGACCCTTCTCCAGTGGTGGAAAAAGTACTCAATTGTTTTACTTAAGTAAAAGTTTCAATACTGCAATGTAGAAGAGTGGGTAATGTATATTTTGTAATAATAATCAAAATATACAAAGTAACTAGTAACTAAAGTTTTCAAATAATTGAAGTGGAGTAAAAATACAATATTTGCCTCTGAGATGTAGTGGAGTAGAAGTAAAAGCATTGCAAATTGGAAATACTCCAGTAAAGTACAAAAAAAATACCTCAAAATTGTACTTAATTAAGTACAGTATTTGAGTAAATGTACTTAGTTACTTTACACCATTGCCCTTTTCAATAAATAATCATGAACGATTGGACATGGCGTCAACCATACCATGATTATAAATACATCCACATAGGCAAGATAAACGTATGTGATTTCAAGCCATGTTCATTTACATAGAACCTGATTACTCACAGTAACTGGAGTGGTTTGGGAGTGTAAATGCAATCAATGTATGTGCAAACAGTGCGGACCAATCAATGCACTAAAACCTATGTACACGCTCATACATTAGGCTCACATTATCAGGATGGGGGCAGGTCAGTCATTCATCCTATACCCACCTCAAGATAATCCCTGCAGGATTCAATGTCAGGTCAAAGTATTTTAACCAGTTAATCCAAAATAACACTTTTAACCAGTTAATCCAAAATAACACTTTGGTAGACGTTTGGGTTGTGCAGTTACCTTACCATCAGTGGTGGAAAAAGTAATCACATGTTTTACTTAAGTAAAAGTATCAATACTGCAATGTTGAAATGTTCTGTTACAGGTGAAAGTCCAGAATTCAAAATGTACTTAAAGTAAAAAAGTAAAAGTATTCATTGTGCAGAATATCCCATTTCACAACTTCAAAATGTATGAAAAATCTTTTGAAAATAGCCGATCTACAAGCTCACAATGTGTCGCAACGCATTGTGAGCTTGTAGATCTGCTATTTTCAAATGGCCGAAATATATATAGGGCTGAAGTGGTTTGTTTTGTGATAATAATCAAAGTCTAAAAAGTAACTAGTAACTAGATAAAGTTTTCAAAGAATTGTAGTGGAGTTAAAAGTACAATATTTGACTCTGAGATGTAGTGGAGTAGAAGTAAAAGTACTGAAAACTAGAAATACTCCAGTAAAGTAAAAGTACCTCAACATTGTACTTAAGTACAGTACTTGAGTAAATGTACTTAGTTACTTTACATCACTGCTTACCATGATGTAACTTCAGATATCGGTGAGATATATTCAGTCGATCAGAAGTCAGCACAGTTAGCACATTAACAAACACAAGTGTATTCTGCCAGTGTATCACATTAAAAAACCCGACACAGCATCAAAACAAGCTGTGAAATTAAGTTCAAAATGGGCTAATAATATACTCGGCAAGGACAACATGCACACTGGAATGACAAGTGCTACTTGATTGAATGTTTTACCCAAGTGTGTCCGAAATAGATTTGAGCCAATATTACCATTGGCCTTTTTCTTTAACAATCCATACAAGACCCACTTCTAGCGGGAGAGAGTGTTAGTATAGCACAGCAGGGTTCCTCAGTCAAGTAAAATGCGTGCGTGCGAGTCCGGTTCAATAGTGCGCAATGGAAGGGTGCATTCATCCATATGACCTGATCGATCGCTCTCCTGCCACAACAACATCCAGCGTGTATCTTTATGCACCCGACACATTAGATCTCTCTCACAGGACAGAAATACAGTCAACGGTAGAGTAGCCTCGGAAACCCATGCCTTTTTTTTTGTTTCAAAAGAAAAAAAGGCTGGGAGAACCTTGCGGGAACGCTGGTCTTAGGACCTTGTTATCTCCTAACCAATCAGAGTGCAGAGGGGCGTTGCTCTAAATTTGGTGACGTCAGCGTGCTCCGTGCACAGGCCGGGGGGGGGCTGGAGGGGAGGCGGGGACATAGATTGGTGAAGCAATAGGAAGCGGCGCTGGAATCCAGCGCCTGGGTTTGGATCCGCCCTTCAAGACCATAGATTGGGCTCGTTCTTTCAGTCCAAAACATCCAAAGTTTTGGATATCATCATCATGATATCATTTTGTATATTTTGAGACTTGTGGAAATAAATAGGAACTACACATTTCCAGTGGTGGAAAAAGTACTCAAATGTTTTACTCAAGTAGAAGTATCAATACAGAAATAATCTGTTACAAGTAAAGCTCCGGAATTCAAAATGTACTTGAGTAAAAGTACAAAAGTATTGGCATCAAAATATACAAAACGTACCAAAAGTAAAAGTAATAAAATGTTTGAAAATAGCCGATCTACTTCAAATAGCCTAGGTTTAAAATAGGGCCAAAGGGGTTAATGTATGTTTTATA
>NC_137623.1:14702576-14720076 GCF_963280865.1 Gymnoscopelus braueri | reverse complement strand
ATAAATACGACAGTGTAAGACACATTCTAGAGAGAATTTGCTCGACCGCTGTCTCCAGCACGCATTCGGAATTCGCCGCACGTGCGCCACAGTGTTCCATAATGCACAGGTACAGAGCAGGAGAACAGTCTGTGTCTGGTAATTGGCTCGTGGACCTTATGCGTTCGGTTCTTGGCGTCTGCATTCCCACTTGAAAGTCAGCGTCCAAGCAAACCCGCCGAGGCCCCGCTGAGAATCCAGACACAGACAAGATTTTGTTCAGGTTCTACATAATCCCCGGTACTTTGCTCATGATATTGATTTTGAAAACAACTGCGATCCTGCTGGAGCTTGAATGTTGGCAACGTGCCCGGTATCATCGTCAAGAATAATAAGAGGCAGGCAAAAAAAAAAGGCAGATAACCCAAAATCTGATTTAACCCTTTAAGACCGGGAACGCATCTCTGTGTCATTCTAAGATTTTTTTTGTCAATTTTTGAAAAATCGTGAAAATGTGTGAAAATCATTGAATGTATATATATATATATTTTTTTTTTACTCAAATCTTTTGCTTCTGGGGGGTCCGTGGAACAAAATATTTTGAGATGGGGGTCCGCGGCCAAATACATATCATTTTGGGAGGTCCTTGACATGAAAAAAGTTTGAGAACCACCGCAACCTCAAACCTTTTTTCCCAAAACTGTTAGGATTTAGAAGACATTTGTAGAATCCCCCAGAAGCAAAGATTTGAGTTACAAATATTTGCTTTGAAAAATATATATAGTGAAAGATTTGGACACATTTTCATGATTTTTCAAAACAATAGCAGATCTACAAGCTATGAGCTTGTAGATCTGCTATTTTTGAATAGCCAAAAGCAATCTAAAAATGACACAGATGCGTTCCCGGATTGAATGGGTTAAGCAGAGCGGTACCTTTCAACGATGCCTCAGCTGCAACTTCAATGGGTCATAATAAAATGTGATTATACATTCAGCAATTTTAAAAACATTCACTCTGGCATATCTATTCTGGGTTAATTTATAGTGTTTATTTTATTTATTTATTTTCATTTTCTCTTGCGAATGGCAGATATGAGCTCTACAACGCATTACAAGTTAAAAAGGAATTTTGGGTATTTATGTCGTGATGGGTTGAGGGTGGTGGTACATGTAGGTGACTTCAAAGTTAAAGCCAAGTTATGCATAACAGTTGGCAAGGAACCATTTTTGAATATTTTATTATTCGTTAGAAACAGTATAAACTATCCGGAGAGAGAATGGCACTAAACGTGATCTCAAAGATCTCAAACAACTAGAAAAAGTGCTCCTCTGAGCACAGGTCTCCACAAGGGCCAGCAATGTTCGTAATTTGCCAATCAGGATGGACTATGAAAAATCTGACGGATCTGTCTTCATCAATTGACTAGAGATAATGTGTAGACTACAGATTTGTGTGATGTTTGGACAAAATTGTTGCGAATGTGCACAAGGTGCTGTAATGTAGCTGCGGTGGAGCGTAGAGTTTGTTCGACAGACGGTCGAACAAACCCCCCCCATGGGCAGAAGTGAAAGCACTTTGGGAGGTGCACTTTATAGAGGCCCCTTAACATAGGATTCCAATTTGGGGATGATTGGACGTTGAGTGACACATGGCGTTGTTTGGAAGAAATAGGCTCCACCCACAATGTTGTGGCTCTAATTACAGGCAAATGGTATGGAGCAGACCCGTAGAGAGAGAGAGAGTTACGTCACCTCCATTCACTTCTTCGGGCCAGGTCTTCTACATAGGCTTCTATTGGTGAATAGTGACCCTAAACCGGAAGTTTATGGAATGCATTGGAGTCTATGGGCGTTTGTCACTATTCCGAGTTACATGAACCACGAGACCGGCGCTGTTTTCTGCTCCCTCGGTGGCGGAACTCTAATATAAGGCTCTGGAGCAGTGGTTCTCAAAGTGGGGGTCCCCCAGGGGGTTCCAGGGGGTCCCCAGCAAAATGTGTTAATACAGCATCAGAATCATTTAAACCCCATGTATCCATGTTTTATACGTTGGCTATTCAAAACTAGCAGATATACAAGCTCACAGCGCGTCACTTCGTCTCTGCAGCAGAGACATTTCTAGCAAATCGGAATCGTGTTTTTGAAGAAAACGCAACATGCGGAAAAAGGCAGATATGGCCGTGGCCCTGTAAGGGAAGAGAAATGCGCCACGATACGTAAGTTAGATACTTTCCAAATGCCATGTCATCTACACTTTAAAAAGCAGTAGCCTTGAGATCAGACGAGCAAACTTGTACTAAAGGTCACTAATTAAACAGAGTGACAAAGTTTGGAGGTGGTGTGAAAATTGGAAAAACCCCTTAAAGAGAATGCTAACGGGAACTTCGACATGCGACAAGTGACATAGCTTGGTTCGAGCAGGCAAAGTACACAAAGTACACCGTGACCTTTCGGCTAGCTGATGGGAGTGCCTAACCACCAGAACACCCACGCCGTCAGATCTGTGTGGGGGAGGGCACTACTGAAAAGACATCTTCTGTTAACGCGCCGTTTATGATAGAACTCGAGCAACGTCCAGCACTAATGCAGCTCAACAGGGGGGGCTATTATTAGCCGGCCAGTTGCAGCTTGTCCAGGCTGATCAATAGCAGCACCACATTGTGCAATAAATTGCCTTGACCTTGCTGTGGTCAACATACAGGATCTTCCCTTGTAGAGGTCTAGGCTGTAAGTGGCTCGGTCGCTGAAGCTGTAGCTGTAGCTGTATTACAGTACACAGCCTCTGTAACAGGTTCTCATAGTTGTTATTTTGTCCCACCCAGCGGCCTTGCACTTTCAATGAACCATCGTGGATGCAAAAGACACATGTCTTATTCTATTTCGTCGCTATCGGACAGAAACCTTGTACCATAGGTCATCTTTTTACGTTTTCATATTTCAGTACTTTTACTTCTACTCCACTACATCTCAGAGGCAAATATTATAGTTTTACTCCACTACAATTATTTGAAAACTTCAGTTACTAGTTACTTTGTAGATTTTGATTATAATTAAAAAACATACAGTAACCGCTTCAGCCATATACTGTATACATCTCGGCCATTTGAAAATAGCAGATCTACAAGCTCACAATGTGTCGCGATGCGACGCATTGTGATCTTGTAGATCTGCTATTTTCAAAAGATTGTTATACATTTGAAAACTTGAAATGGGACATTCCGCCTAATGAGTACTTTTACTTTCGGTACTTTAAGTACATTATGATGCCAAAACTTGTGTACTTTTACTCAAGTACATTTTGAATTCCGGACTTTTCCTTGTAACAGAGTATTTCCATATTGCAGTATTGATACCTTAACTTAAGTAAGAAAGATAGATAGGTAGAGACAGATAGAATCCCAAAAATCCCCCCCAAAAACACAACAACACACCTTTTAAATGTGAGCACCTTCGGGGATACCGACTGACAAAAAATGACGTGCGAAGCGAATCGTGGCAAATTAACTCCTTCCCCAAACGATCCGTCATGATCATAAACAGGAGATTATGTCGGCAGCCAGAGGTTGTGAATGGTTAAGCGTGAGCGGGGCACCTCGTGCGTGCTGCTTAGTGCCCGTGCCTGCCACGATCGATGGAGGTATTTCCACATATTGATCCCCGCCGTCGGAAGCAGGCGGAGGGGCGGCCGTCGGGCCTCGGCCAGATTAAATATAGAAAAGCGGAGAGTAATTTGTTCGCCCCTCTGAGCAGAAAGAGTACAATAAAACAAACAACGGGGCCGCAATTAACCCTTTAACACCGGGAACATATCTGTGTCATTTTAAGATTTCTTTCGCTATATAAAAATAGCAGATCTACAAGCTCATAGCGCGGCACCGAGTGCCGCGCTACGAGCTTGTAGATCTGCAATTTCTTTTTTTAAATCGTGAAAATGTGTGCAAATCTTTAGTTTGAATATATATATACTTTTTTAAAGCAAAGGTTTTTAACTCAAATCTTTGCTTCTGGCAATTTTACTAATGTTTTTTTTTTTTTACTTTATGTTGCTATATTATCAATGGTTTTCAAACTTTCTTCATGTCAAGGACCCCCAAAATAATATGTATTTGTCCACGGACCCCCTCCCATCTAAAACATATTTTGTTCCAGGGACCCCCAGAAGATTTGAGTTAAAAATGTGTATAAAAGATTTACACACATTTTCACGATTTTTCTAAAAATAGCAGATCTACAAGCTCATAGCGCGGCACTCGGTGCCGTGCTGTGAGCTTGTATATCTGCTATTTTTGGATAGCCAAAGAAATCTTAAAATGACACACATGCGTTCCCTTCCCGGCCTTAAAGGCTTAAGTGCCTAGGCCGAGTGAAGAATGCATCTTTGGGAGTTGGACGTCGTGTGCACCTCTGGACATAATATTTCCATTCCACAGGAAAGGTGGGAGTGTTCATAATGCTGTTCATTTTGAAGCGTCCCACTGGCCCTGTGACACATTCTGTTCAATTGTTTGAATAATGACTGAGTTCACATTCTCTGATGGACCTGACTTTAATGGTGGAATAAATATCCACCCATATCCAGCCATCTAGCTCCCTATCCACAAGTTTCCCAGGGCGTGGTGGGCATCACTTCCTGTCAATTTGATCCCTGATCAAATCGACAGGAAGTGATGCCCACCTCGCCCTAGGAAACTTGTGGATAGGTGCATAGGTGCATCTCTGTCTGTCTGTCTCTGTCTCTCTCTGTCTCTTTGTTTCTTTGTCTCTTTGTCTCTTTGTCTCTCTGTCTCTCTGTCTCTCTGTCTCTCTGTCTCTCTCTCTCTCTCTCTGTCTCTGTCTCTGTCTCTGTCTCTGTCTCTGTCTCTGTCTCTGTCTCTCTCTCTCTCTCTCTCTCTCTCTCTCTCTCTCTCTCTCTCTCTCTCTCTCTCTCTCTCTCTCTCTCTCTCTCTCTCTCTCTCTCTCTCTCTCTATTTAGCACACAGCTTCTTCCTGCAGATTATTAACGCTCAGATTGTTGTTTTTTGTTTGAAATAAACAAAACGTGCTCCTTGATCAATCGGAAAAAGTACGAAAATAATCAATATTTGCAGCCCTGATGCTCAACACAGCGGGCGTGAGCATTGTTTTATCCCACACGACCCGTCCTTACCTTGACCTGCTGTTTTAATGCTAACGCTGTAAAGAATCCCACAGTGCATAACAAAGCATCGGCCATACAGCGCGGTATAACAAGCCCATATCATCCATAGCATTTCCATAATGTGAAGGCTGTCTCCGTGTATGAGGCGCCGCCTCACAAAGACCACGAGTTCTCCTTGAGCCCGGGCCATGCAGGATCTATAGCGCATACAGGCACATATAAGCGCTGATATACACACAGGACCAGTGGTGGAAAAAAAGCACTCAAAGGTTTTACGTTAAGTAAAAGTATCAATGTAGGTTTTACTTTAGTAAAAGTATCAATACTGCAATGTAGAAGTACTCTGTTACAAGTAAAAGACGAGAATTCAAAATGTTACTTGCGTAAAAGTACAAAAGTATTGGTATCAAAATGTACTTAAAGCATCAAAAGTAAAAGTACTAAAATGTTTGAAAATAGACGATCTACAAGCTCACAAAGCGTCGCGATGCGACGCTTTGTGAGCTTGTAGATCGGCTATTTTCAAATAGCCTACGTATAAAATAGGGCTGAAGTGGTTAATGTATGTTTTATAATATAATAATTTATATCTGCAAAGTAACTAGTAACTAAAGTAAAAAAAAAAAGAAAGTGGCGTAAAAGCATAATAATTGCCTCTGAGATGTAGTGGAGTAGAAGTAAAAGCATAGACAATTGGAAATACTCTAGTAAAGTAAAAATACCTCAAAATCGCACTGAAGTACTGTACTTGAGTACATGTACTTAGTTATTTTACACCACTGCTCAGGACACACACAGACACACTCGCATGTGCACACACACACACGCACACACACACATACATACACACGCACGCGCACACGCACACGCACGCATCACAGGCTTCACATGCTATAGGGTCAGTAGGGAGCTATATGGAAAGGAACTGCAGAGGTACATAAAGTAAGGGGCACCAGGTCATGCATGCATTCATGTCGCGCCACCGAACAGCCTTATCGTCGTCTCTGCCGGCTAAGACACACAAACACCTATACATTCTATTTACTCTATTCACCAGGCAGCAAGGACATGACAGTCTTTGCTATCGCGCTTCCACTTGCATTGTATCACGCAACACGCTCTCCCACTGTTATTTTAACCCATTAAGGCCTGAGGTTCCGATTCTACAAAATGACGTCTAAATCCTAACAGTTTTTTAAAACAACTTATGTTGCTACTGTATGTCAGTGGTTCTCAAACTTGTTTATGCCAAGGACCCCAACATTATAATATGTATTTGGCCGCGGACCCCATCTCAAAATATTTTGTTCCAGGGACTCCCAGAAGCAAAGATTTCAGTTACAAATGTTCGCTTTGAAAATATATATATACAAAGATTTGCACACATTTTCTCGATTCAAAAATTAAAGCAGATCTGCAAGCTCATTGCGCGGCACTCGGTGCGGCTATGGGTGGTTATATACAAATTGTATGCTACAACACATGTCAAACTATCAGAACCTCAATAAAGAAACAAGAAAAAAAAAGGGGTTAATTTGAGTTTTGGATTCCACAGACAGCAGAATCAAAGGCCTGTGGGGTAACTGACTGACTGACTCATCATGCGTGACAATCGCCCAGTCATGCAGTGTGTAAACGTCAAGCAATTTGCTGGTATCTCTTTTCCTCATTCTGCTTTCACAACAAACACAAAATAAATACAAAAACGTATGCATCTCCATTATAGCGCACAGCCATGGGTGCAGGGTTTTTCATATTTTACTGGCAAGTGTTTAAACTGAAGTAAAAAGCCCATCAAACAACTGGACAGAATGTTATCAAGCTTTTATAACAGACAAAACAGAGAGGAAGGCCTCTGGAATCTTCATGTTAACAATGATATGAAATGTTATGTTGAGAGTATTTCATTTCCGTGTTGTGACATGTTTTCTACTGAAACGGCAGCTGTGCACGTCCATTGAGCTATAGAGCACCGATGTCTGACGTAATTTACACATCCTAGGTTTGTCTACCTGGTTTGCGGTTTTCCACCCCCATTCTGAATCCCCATAGACGTTTTTAATATCGCGTCAAATAAGAACTGTGTTCCAAAAATAAACAAATGACCCCGGCGGTTTTACTCTTATGGATATGAAGCATCAACTGACGGTGAGAAAACGATAATGTTACTTCCGCCGAATTAGTTAAATTTTTGCCAGAAACAGACTGTATCAAATCCCTGACAATATCGCCGAGACAGTTTGTTTATTTTTTGGACCACAATTCTTATACGAGACGATTCTATGATGACCCAATGTTATTCTCCATAGAGACATTACTTTACGAACCTGGGGATGAACGAGTGACGTCAGGACTTCTGTACTCTATAGGCTATATATTTTCTAGAGCAGTGGTTCTCAACCTTTTCTGGATCGGGGCCCACTAGAAAATGGTCCGCGGCCCACCCACCCATCTGACCGCTCGCGCGCATTTTCAGAGCATGTTTATTTCAATGATCCATCACTCGATCGTGCTCTGGCTTGGATCAGTGGAACTAACATTAAGTTCCTATTTATCTGTATTAGAATGATAACACATTTTGCAAGGTTGTACAGAATGAAATAAAATGCCCCGCAGACACCGTCTGCACTTGCACAATAGGAACACTTTTTTGGGGGGGAAAATCGTGAACATTTTTGCAAATCTTTGAATATAGATTTTTTTAAGCAAACATTTTTTAACTCATGTTACAACTAATGTTTTTTTTTTAATGTATGTTTTTTAAGACATTTGTAGAATCCCCCAGAAGCAAAGATTTGAGTTTAAAAAATTGCAGATCTACAAGCTCATAGCGCAGCACTGAGCTTGTATATCTGCTATTTTTCAATAGCCAAAGAAATCTAAAAATTACACACAGATGCGTTCCCTGTCTTAATGGGTTAAGCAACGTTTCGGTCACACAGACCTTCTTCAGGCATCTCATGCCTTGAAGAAGGTCTGAATAAAAGTGTTCCTATTGTGCCAGTGCAGACATGTGCAGGTCATTTTATTGTATTCTCTACGTTGGTCCCTGCCTACTCTGAGCCGATCAGGTGTTTCCTGCAAGGTTTTACAGAACATTGTTATTTTTTTAATATTAATGTTGTGTTATAATTAAAATCTTAGTGTTTTGTCATTTATTTGTGGGCCAACTCGTAGTGTCCTCACAGCCCACCAGTGAGCCCCAGCCCACAGGTTGAGAATCGTTCAGGGTTTTTTTCCCCCCAATGTTGGTAAAATAGAACAGAACAGAACAGAATGGAACAGAACAGAATAGAGATTAGATTAGATCAAAATAAGAGGGAAGTCATAGGCTACACTCCCAGCTGACAGTATCCAGGTCAGACTATTGGTCTTCCTAGCCTTCTTTCCTTCCTTCCTTCCTTCCTTCCTTCCTTCCTTCCTTCCTTCCTTCCTTCCTTCCTTCCTTCCTTCCTTCCTTCCTTCCTTCCTTCCTTCCTTCCTTCCTTCCTTCCTTCCTTCCTTCCTTCCTTCCCTCCCTCCCTCCGTCCGTCCGTCCGTCCGTCCGTCCGTCCGTCCGTCCGTCCGTCCGTCCGTCCGTCCGTCCGTCCGTCCGTCTTTCTTTCTTTCTTTCTTTCTTTCTTTTTTTCTTTCTTTCTTTCTTTCTTTCTTTCTTTCTTTCATCTTAGTCAGGAAGGTGACATCTGGCTGCCATCCGCTCTACAGAGCTTTCCCTCCTCGAGAAACTCTTGCAAAAGGCAATACAAGCCCTGGCCAATAACGTCAGGGGAGGCCTTATAAAAATCCTTGGGAGAAGGTTGCCTGCATGGGCCTCCAAGGCGCAGCTGGGGGGCAAATTGACAACAAGCCTTAGGACAGATCGCCATCGGGCATAAATCAAGTGCGTCCAATTCTGTCCCGTCTGTGAGAGAGAACCGTAAAGACCCCTCTCTAACCAACACAGCATCACACCTAGAGCATAACCCTTTAAGACCGGGAACGCATCTGTGTCATTTTTAGATTTCCTCGGCTATTCAAAAATAGCAGATATACAAGCTCATAGCGCGGCACAGAGTGCCGTGCTATGAACTTGTAAATCAGATTTTTTGGGGGGAAGAATCATTCAAATTAGTTCAAATCGTTGTATATATTTTTTAAGCGAACATTTTTAACTCATGTTACAACTTCTGAGGGGTCCCTGGAACAAAATATTATGTTGAGATGGGGGGGGGGTGGGTTCCACGGCCAAATACATATTAGGCGGGTGCAGATATGGTTTGACCCAAAAAAAATTGGAACAAAAGGTTTCTCAATGGTTTATTGTAGTATCAGGTGTACTTAATAACATATCAAAAGTCTACCAAAATCGGACCACTAGAAATGTAAAATTTTCAAGATGGCCGCCGCCAGTTCCTTAAAAGACCATTACTCCTCCATTATTCATCCTAGGCAAGTAATTTTGGTGTCTAACCCTATGTTTTGGTGATCTAGGAATCCAATTAGCTTATATAAATTATAGTGAAGTGATTATAAGTACAATTATGTATTGATAAGTACAATTATGTATTAAATATTGGTTATAAGGGTATTTATGTAAAGAATTAAGAAACTAGTCCAATATAACAGGACATTTCTCCTTTTCCACGTGACATAATGCCCAGCATTGGTGATTTTACTTATAATTCAAATTCTGTTGAAGCTTTCAACAATTTATTTTGGGAATAAATGCATTATTACTGCGTGGTACTGTGAAATTAGTCAAAACAGGGCCGCCGCGTGAAGGCTCAGTACCGCTAAACCCTATTTTTTTTAAAACTTTTTTCTTTCATGCTTTTGTATTTTACTAGAAGTTCTGCCCGCTACGCGGGCAGAATTCTAGTACCCCCCCTAACCCCCCCCCCCAACCCCCCCAAAGAAAATGTCGTTTGGGGGTACAAAATCATGGGATAAAAAAAAAAAAAAAAAAGTACTGTACTGTACTGTACGGTCTGTACTGTACTGTACTGTACTGTACTGTACTGTACTGTACTGTACTGTACTGTACGGTCTGTACTGTACTGTACTGTACTGTACGGTCTGTACTGTACTGTACAGTACTGCTGTACTGTACGGTCTGTACTGTACTGTACTGTACTGTACTGTACTGTACTGTACGGTCTGTACTGTACTGTACAGTCTGTACTGTACTGTACTGTACTGTACTGTACTGTACTGTACTGTACTGTACGGTCTGTACTGTACTGTACTGTACGGTCTGTACTGTACTGTACTGTACTGTACTGTACGGTCTGTACTGTACTGTACTGTACTGTACTGTACTGTACTGTACTGTACTGTACTGTACTGTACTGTACTGTACTGTACTGTACAAAGCGCAAAACGAAAGCGAAACCTAACTGCATCATGCAAACCGAAAGCGAAACCTAACTGCATCATGCAAACCAAAAGCGAAACCTAACATGCAACTGACACCGGTGACTGATGTTTTTCCCGCTTTCAGCCAGTCTGCGGATTGTAGTATAGATATTGTTTTTGTATTTTTTGTATTTTTTTTTATATTTGTTTGTATTTTTCTTTTCTTTTCTCTTTTTCTTGGATCCACACCAGATTTACAATGAGTTATCACACAATGAGTTATCACACTCTTCCTGGCGGATTCTCACAATTCTCGACTTGACATGGTTCACAAGCAGGCATACATGGCAGTCCGTATTGTCTGCTACTACACCGTTATGTTTGGCAAGCAGTTTTGCAATTACAGTAGACCATATGCAGGAGGCTTTCTGGGGCAGCAGTTTTATTGGTCATAACTGGCACAAAGTGATTGTCCTCCAATCTCCATCCCCAATCCACCGGATTCATGTCACTCTCCATTTCAGTCCACACCATGATCTGGTAATAAACTCTTTGGCAGTGATATTTAGTCAAGGACTCTGTTGGAGGGAGATGTTCTGGGTTGACAAATGATTTGGCAGACACAATTTTCTTGCTAAGAAGTTTGTAGCGCAAAGATGAAAGTGAATCTGTATTCTTGCCACCAAACATAACTGCCATTGCCTTGCTCCCAAGGTCCTCTACCACATTTTTTGCTTGATTTGGGAGCAGATTTGGGAGCAGAAACCCATTCACCATATTGGTGTATGGTAAAGTCAGCATAGGACTGTGCAATGACACCATAACTGTCACCCATTTTCCATGGCAAGCGATGAATCAGGGAGCCACCATCAAGGACATACTGTTCAGTTGGTGGGATAGAATCCAGTATAGTTTTCTTTGATTCCTCGCTTGACAGTTCAGTCACTGCCTGAGCTAGTTGGGGTTTGTCAGCCTTACGGAATATTTATTTGGCTTCAAACAGGGCTGCAGGGAATGGGCTGAGCTCATAGGTCATTACATCTTCCAGTGAAAGGTCTCCGGTTTTTGACATAATCAGAAATCGTTGGAACAACAGAGCAGGATCAATGGTTCGGTCTTTGGTAACTTTGATGCTAGACTCATCTGCAAGGGTTTTTGCCCGGTCTTTGCGTTTGAATGAGATCCCAAAAATGGGCTTTCCAACAATTTTTTCAATGAACTCATTCCCAACAGTCTCAAACTCATGAATATTCACGTCTTCTTTGGCGACTACACCAGTCACAATGTTTCTCAGAGATGGGTCTAGAGAGAATGGTTTAAAAGTGCCACGTTTTTCTTTGATCTTTTCCTGGTCAGCGTGATCTCGTTTCATCCTGGAATCTGTGGATTCTCTGTGTTGCTCACTGGTCGTGTAGATGAGATCATTGAATTCCTGCATGGCATTGTTGTACTAGTTAACTTGAAATGGGAGACCATTTCAAAGGGTTTTAATAGAGTCACAAACTAAATATTGGAATTCACAATTATCTAATTGTATCTCTGCAATTTGGACAAGTCCTATGGATTCCTAGGCCCCAAAAACATACGGTTAGACACAAAAAGTACTTGTCTAGGATAAATAATGAAGGAGTTAGGCTGTTTTAATGATTTTTTTGGGCATCGTGGACGCCATCTTGAAAATAACACCTTTCCAGTGATCAAACTTTGGTAGACTTTTAGTATGTTATTCAGGACACCACATACTAGAGAAAACAGTTGAGAAACCTTTTGTTCCAATTTTTTGGGGGTAAGGTGCTTTTTTTTCATATATGCACCCGCCTATATCATTTTGGGTGATCCTTGACATGACAAAGTTTGAGAACCACTGATATTATAGCAACATACGTTTTTTCACAAAACTATATAAAAAAAAATATATAGTGGGCGCTGGGGGGCGTGTCCTCGCCCATACCCTAGGTGGGGTTGGCGAAAGGGCCTTTCTGTGTGGAGTTTGCATGTTCTCCCTGTGTCTCCTCAAAATCATGCAGTAATCCTGGTCTCTATACTGCCTCCCCCTGGTCAGCCGGGGCACCTGATGGAGGGGAAAGGAACTGGTTGGAAAAACGTGTTCCTTCCACGCGCTACGTCTAACCAGGGAAATTCCCCCCTTGTGAGGTGATAAGAAGCGGCTTTGAAGGAGGCATGAGCTCAGCTCTAGGCTCTCCCTAGGCTGGCAGAGGGAGTGTAGCGCCCAGGATTACTTAGACAATTGGCACTGGGTGAAAAAATGGGTTACAAAATCGTGGGATAAAAATGTTAAGAAAAAATTTAATATATATATATATATATATATATATATATATATATATATATATATATATATATATATATATATATATATATATATATATTCAAAGATTTGGAAAAAAAATCTAAATAATTACAGATCTACAAGCTCATAGCACTCATAGTGCCACGCTATGAGCTTGTATATCTGCTATTTTTTAATAGCCAAAGAAATCTAAAATGACACAGATGCGTTCCCGGTCTTAATGGGTTAAGGAACGCCAGAGTGAAAACATAAAGGCTTCCTCACACATCGCTCCCCAAGTATCCATGTAACATGGGCCGTTTCTGTGAAATCACACGTTGCTTTCAAATGGCGCAGCCTTTACCCTATCATCCTGTGTAAGACAAAAACATAACAATAAAAACTATCCTGCCACGTCTCTTCTCCAAAATATCCCACTGTCCTGCAGTGGTGGAAAGTAACTAAGTACAGTACATTTACTCAAGTATTTGTACTTTACTTGACTAATTTCCAATACTTTTACTTCTACTCCACTACATCTCAGAGACAAATATTGTACTTTTACTCCACTACAATTATTTGAGAACTTTAGTTACTAGTTACTTTGTAGGTTTTTATTATTATTACAAAACATACATTACCCACTTCAGCCCTATACATTTCGACCATTTGAAAATAGCCGATCTACAAGCTCACAATGTGAGCTTGTAGATCTGCTATTTTCAAAATATTGTTATACATTTGAAAACGTGTGAAACAGGACATTTTACTTAATGAGTAGACTTTCTACTTTTGGTACTTTAAGTACATTTTGAAACCAGTACTTTTGTACTTTTACTCAAGTAAATTCAGAATTTCTGACACTTGTAAGTTACAGAGTATTTCTACATTGCAGTATTGGTACAGTACTTTTACTTAAGTAAAACATTTGAGTAGTTTTTCCACCACTGCTGTCCTGTTTCGCCACTAAATGAGTTTTTAGCTCTCTCAGACAGCGAGGGCCCTCTTGGGCTTAAGCTGTGTACTTGTAACTCAAGTGTCTCGGGTGGGATGAGCCCTATACGGCACGTCTGTCTCCCAGCGCTGAGCTGTGTGTTCAAATTGTCCTTTCCCTCCGTCTACAATCTCTCCTGAAAGCGCTGCGAAAGGTGACGTCTCGTGAGAGATTTACTTAAGCCCAAGGCCCCACACCCAGCCCGCTGATTTGATGTTATGGAAAACCTTTCCGAATATACGGGATAAACAGGTGCGGAATAACGGGAGAAGTCTTGCCCTTTGCTAAGGCGGGAGAGAGAGAGAGAGAGAGAGAGAGAGAGAGAGAGAGAGAGAAGCTAGTTGAGCTGCTGTAGACCCAATGTCGATCTGGGTCAACCGTTACGTTTGTGAATACTTAAGGCTCCATGTCCAGTCTAAATCCGTCTGCGAAGATCTGTGTAAAGCAGTGTTTCTCAAACTTGTTCATGTTAAAGGACACTATGTCATTTGTACACAATGTCCAAGGATATGCTCTGAAAGTGTGAAAAAACATTTGTATTAATTTTTTAATTTCAGCTTGTCTAGATGCTGTCATATTCAAAATGATTACATTAATAATTAACGTGGATTTTACAATATAAGTTGGGGTCCCACAGTTAGAAACGCCATTAAACGGGGGTCCGTAGCCTAATGCATGTCAAACCGGGGTCACTCCTAGTAGAGCCAAAACAAATCTTCTCTTATGCGGGTCCCCTGGCATATCTTTTCAAAATGGGGGTCCCTTGGGCTAATAAGTGTACATTTTGGGGTCCTTCATATGAAAAATTTGAGAACCACTGCAATAGAGAACCACTGAGCTAGGAGCCACTATGCTAGCGGACCGTATGTTGACGTACCATAACGCTATGGCACCAGAGTGTTAGCCAGGGAGCCACTATGCTAGCAGGCAGACCGTATGTAAACGCACCATAACGCTATGGCGCCAGAGTGTTAGCCAGGGAGACACTATGCTAGCAGGCAGACCGTATGTTGACGCACCATAACGCTATGGCACCAGAGTGTTAGCCAGGGAGCCACTATGCTAGCAGGTAGACCGTATGTAAACGTACCATAACGCTATGGCACCAGAGTGTTAGCCAGGGAGCCACTATGCTAGCAGGCAGACCGTATGTAAACGCACCATAACGCTATGGCGCCAGAGTGTTAGCCAGGGAGACACTATGCTAGCAGGCAGACCGTATGTTGACGCACCATAACGCTATGGCACCAGAGTGTTAGCCAGGGAGCCACTATGCTAGCAGGCAGACCGTATGTAAACGCACCATAACGCTATGGCACCAGAGTGTTAGCCAGGGAGCCACTATGCTAGCAGGCAGACCGTATGTTGACGCACCATAACGCTATGGCACCAGAGTGTTAGCCAGGGAGCCACTATGCTAGCGACTAGCAAGTGAGGCCTACAAGCAGCAACAACAGGATCACAACTGGATCATAAAATGCACATAAGGCCCTGCAGTGCAACGGCTTTTGTGTGTGTGTGTGCGTGTGCGTGCGTGCGTGCGTGCGTGTGTGCGTGCGTGCGTGCGTGCGTGCGTGCGTGTGTGCGTGTGCGTATGTGTGTCTTGTAAAAACAAGAAAAAATAAAACGGAGGGTGGGGGTACCTTCTTGTGTCCAACCTTCCTCCTGTTTTCTTTTAGATTAAGGAATTGGTGCTCTCTGTCTGTCTATCCGTCTGTCTGTCTCTGACTACAGTATTTCTGATTCTCTCTCTCTCTCTCTCTCTCTCTCTCTCTCTCTCTCTCTCTCTCTTCCTCCCTCTCTCTCATTTGGGCACATAATGGCCTCTGGGTGCTCATTGGCTCATTAGGTGGCCTTTTGGAGAAGTGTCCCTGGTCGTGTCAGCGTTGGAAAAAAACAATTAGCCAGGAAGCACACGTTAAATGAAGCATTAACCAAGCTGAGGCTTGACGAACACCACAGGCCCTCGGGGTCTCCACTGTTGGTCCATAGGAGGAGGGGGGGGGGGGGGGGGGGGGGGGGGGGGGGGGGGGGGAGCAGTGGTGGAAAAAAGTATACTCAATGTTTTTACTTGAGTAAAAGTATCAATACCGCAATGTAGAAATATCTGTTACAAGTAAAATGCCTGTGTTCAAAATGTTACTTGATTAAAAGTACAAAAGTATTGGTATCAAAATGTACTTTAGGTACCACAAATGAAAGTACTAGAATGTTCGAAAATAGCCGATCTACAAGCTCACTGCGTGTTGCGATTTTCAAATAGCCGATGTATAAAATAGGGCTAAAGTGGTTAATGTATGTTTTATAATGTAATACGTTTTCAAATAATTGTAGTGGAGTATTTGGACGATATTTTCATTTTCGTAGTGGAGTAAAAGTAAAAGTATAGAAAATTAACAATACTACACTAAAGTAAAAAATACTTCAAATTTCTACTTGAGTGCAGTACTTGAGTAAATGTACTTAGTTACTTTACACTACTGGAGGGTAGGAGGGAGGGACTCAAACTGGAAACCAACCAGAGAGAGTGAGGTGAGAAGGACAAGGAGAGAGAAGTTGAGAACAAGATGTCACCCATATCACGTCTCCCTCCCAGCTCTCCTGTCTGTCACTGTTCTGTCTCTCTTTCAGCCTTCCTACCATATGTTTGTCTGTCTGTCTCCCAGCTCTCGTATTGTCTGTCCCTCTTGGTAAATCAGTCGCATCGCGACGCATTGAGAACTTGTAGGTCGGCTATTTTCAAATGGCCGAAATGGATATAGGGCTGAAGAGGTTAATGTATGTTTTGTAATAATAATCAATGTCTACAAAGTAACTAGTAACTAAAGTTTTCAAATAATTGTAGTGGAGTAAAAGTACAATATTTGCCCCTCTCTGATTATGTGGCATGATTCTGGTAATTAGTAAATAACAACAACTAAAGTATTTGTCCGTTAAATCATTTTTACATAATTTATTTTCACTGTTATACTATGTATATATAAAAAAAACATCTTTAACCCTTAACATTTGACAACACAAAGGCAAAGTATAGCCTTTCTCCTAAATAGTGAAACTCTAGGTCACCATGGGGTGAGCTAGCTCGCAACAGATGTCGAGGTGCATGTTTTGTTTTATTTTGTTCTTTCTTTTCGAGTCTGCGAGCAGCCACATTATTTTTAGTGTTCGTTTTGGTGTTCCTTTTGCATTCTAATATGTGTCAGGGGTTGTATTTAAAAAAAAGATGTGTATTCAAAACATGAATACAAAAAAAATATTGAAAGGAAAAAGTGGCACAGAATAAATGGAAGACAAATTAAATTGACAAAGACTAAACTGAAGACATTTTCTCTTTTTAGTTTCTCATTTTAGTTGAATTAGTTTTGAAAAACACAATAAGGTTTTCGGTTAGTTATCGTCTTTTTTTGTAAAGCCTTGTTTTTTTCGGTTAGTTATCGTCTTTTTTTGTAAAGCCTTGTTTTTATTTTTACTTCAGTTAACTCTTTTTTCACGACTAGTTTTTGTTGCTTCAATAGGTTTGATTGAAAGAACCTTTCAATAGAAAAACAAGGCTGGGAGACGTTTTACAGAAGTTTGGCGATAAGACAGAGTCAGTATGTTTACTCACAACTTCCACTGGTTCAGCTCTCTTTCTCTTTCACACCTCTCTCTGTCTCAATTATCCCATCAGTCCTCTAGGGGTCTGGCTTACCCATCGCGCCCGTGTTCATTCATAAACTCGCCTTATTTTCTCATTCAGGCTCTTGTTCATCGACTCCCGCCGG
>NC_137623.1:14647220-14702376 GCF_963280865.1 Gymnoscopelus braueri | reverse complement strand
GTGTGTGTGTACACACGCTTTTTTTTTGTTCTGGGGGGGGTGTTGAGTCGTAGCTCTTTGTTTGAGCGCTGCGCGGCTGACTATGGGTCCAATTAATGAGCTCTAATGGCAGTCCAGAGGGAGTCTAATTCTCTCTCTCTCTCTCTCTCTCTCTCTCTCACACACACACACACACACAAAAGACCTATTTCCTTCTTTCTCTCTCTCTCTCTCTCCCTCTCCCCTCTCCCTCTCCTCCTCTCTCTCTCTCTCTCTCTCTCTCTCTCCTTCCTCCACCTTCATCTTTCCCGGTGACCCACCTTTTCTTGTCTCCTTCTCTTCCCTGTCTGGCTTCCTGTCCCTCGCCTCCTCCCCCGCCCCCACAAACGGCGCCATCTTGACATGAAGTACACGGGTGGATATTTTAAAAAAAAGCCCAGACATGTGACAGGGGAGGTGAAGGCGACGAGGTACAAAATGGACGATTTAATTGCACCAAGGACGGCTATTATTATGAGATTTGAAAGCCATTTACAAGCCAGCAAGTTGCCTTTCTAAGCGAGGCGATTGGTGAGTGGGTGTTGGTGGGGGTTGGGGGGGGGGGTGGTAGGTTCTGGTTTTAAGTGCATATTCCCCCCCCCCCCCCCCCCACGGTCGGAGGCCACGGCGCTGTCGTCATCGGGGTCCACAAATGAGGCGGCTTAATGAAGGGTTTCATACATGTTGTATGGCCCTGTGGTGGCTCCACAAAAGGTTGCTTTTTTTCCCCCAGACTCACCCAGTTGGAATGCATTTCTTTCTCATCATTCGTGCTGTTGGGGGGGGGGGGGGGGGGGTTGTGTCAAATTAACCCATTTAGACCGGGGAAAGAATCTGTGTAATTTTTTGATGTCTTTGGGCTATTCAAAAAACTTTTTTTTTAAAAGATTTTTAGATCTGCTATTTTTGAAATATTGTGAAAAGTTTGTGCAAATCTTTGAATATACACTATATTTTCTTTAAAACAAGCATTTGTAACTCACATCTTTGCTTCTGGGGGATTCTACAAAATGTATTCTAAATCCTAACAGTTTTTGAAAACAGTTTTTGTTTCTATGTCGCGGACCCCCATATTAAAATATTTTGTAATAGGGACCCCCGGAAGCTTGTATATCTGCTATTTTTGACATGGCCACAGAAATCTTAAAATGACACAGATGCGTCCCGGATTGAATGGGTTAATGGTTTTTAGAGGTGCTTGGATAATGGTAAACGGCTTCATGGCTGCCATCAGACTAGCTGTGGTCGTTGCCGACGACGCGTCAGCGCTAATGTTGATTGGGGAGATGAGCGTATCTCTGGTGCATCTCAAACAGGATCATCAGAA
Organism: Gymnoscopelus braueri; assembly: GCF_963280865.1. NCBI lineage: Eukaryota > Metazoa > Chordata > Actinopteri > Myctophiformes > Myctophidae > Gymnoscopelus > Gymnoscopelus braueri. The sequence goes on along the minus strand of NC_137623.1, from coordinate 14,701,031 downwards.
CTTGTCGCGCACGAGAGTAGCTTTTTTTTGCAGAGCGGACGGACACACTCTGGCACGATGCCAACTGAGCATATTATGTACACTGTTCGGAGTTAAACGAGCACTATAGAGGCTCTTACTGTGTAGGCCTACTGAGAGATTATCACTACTAAGGTTCAAGCAGTGTGTGGAAGAAGTACTTAGATAGTTTTCTTAAGTAAAAGTAGCAATACCACAATATAACATTGTGGTATTTTTAATATACAATATAAAAATACTCTGTTACAAGTAAAAGGCCGGTGTTCAAAATGTTACTTGAGTAAAAGTAAAAGAGTATATTGACATCAGAATATACTTAAAGCACCAAAAGTGAAAGTACTAAAATGTTGAAAATAGCAGATCTACAAGCTCACTACGCGTTGCGATGCGACACGCGTAGTGAGCTTGTAGATATATAAAATATAGCTAAAGTGGTTAATGTAGGCTATGTTTTATAATGTAATAATGTATATCTGCAAAGCAACTAGTACCTAAAGTTTTCAAATAATTTTAGTGGAGTAAAAGTAAGATATTTGCCTAATTTTAGTGGAGTAGAAGTAAAAATTGGAAAAACTCCAGTAAAGTAAAAATACCTCAAAATTGTACTTAAGTACAGTACTTGAGTAAATGTACTTAGTTACTTGACACCACTGGTTCAAGCGAGGCACAGTAGAGCTTTGGCAGTTGAAGTCAAATGACATCCAGAATGCAGTGGAAGCGCCGTCGATCAGCGCCCCGTCTTTTCAGCGCCCGTCTTTTCAGCGCTAATTTATACAAAAGTGTTTACAATGCTAACATGTTATTAGTCAATGTGAGATTTGTATACAAAGGGAAAGAAAAATGCCAGCACACATGGCAGTGTCCTTTTGTGTCCCCAGATAAACACAGGCAGCACACTAAGGCAGAGCCTTCCTCAGTATGAGGAAATGCGTTGTTGAAGTGCACGGTTGCTCATATCCGCACATATCACACATATCCGCACCAAACACAAACACTGTTCAGGGGTCTGCCATGACAGTAGTCACACCCAGTGGTGGAAAAAGTACTCACCTTTTTTACTTGAGTAAAAGTGTCAATACCGCAATGTAGAAATACTCTGTTACAAGTAAAAGTCTGGTATTCAGATTTACTTGAGCAAAAGTACGAGTATCAAAATGTACTTAAAGTACCAAAAGTAAAAGTACTCATTATGCAGAATGTCCCATTCAACGTTTCAAATATAAAATGTGTAAAAAATATTTTGAAAATAGCAGATATACAAGCTCACAATGCGTCGCGCATTGTGAGCTTGTAGATCGGCTATTTTCAAATGGCCGAAATGTATATATGGCTGAAATGGTTAATGTATGTTCTGTGATAATTTTTTTGATAAAGTTTTCAAATAATTGTAGTGGAGTAAAAGTACAATATTTGCCTGTGAGATGTAAGTAAAACTGGAAATTCTCATGTACAAATACCTCAAAATTGTATTTAAGTACAGTACTTAAGTAAATGTACTTGCCACATATCTACAAGCCTCGCAACGCACCACCGGTTGTTTGGACCGGTCCATGTGCCAAAAGTCCTCTCATTCACTTCACGTCCGTCTCCTTGTAGAGTCATGGTCGCGATCGACTCCCACCATGCCCGTGTCATTCCACTCGGACAGTAGTCCTCCCCCCACATTACTCGGGGGGGGGGGGGGGGGGGTTCCGATTATCGGTTTGTTTCCGATCACCACAATTTTCATAGACATAAAAGAGATGGACAAAGCCACACCCCTGGTTTCTACAGACAGTAAATGAAGCCGATTTTTCAGCTATTTGAAATCTGCCATCTTTAATATATACAAAAAAGCATCCCTAAATGAATGCTATTGGTTGGGTAGCTTGTCAATCAAGAGCGGGGGGGCGGGGAATGAATGCTATTGGTTGTGTAGCTTGTCAATCAAATCCTCCTAGAGCATACCCTACTTTATCGTCAATTTTAAAATAAATGGGACCATACTTTACCAAAACAAATAGACTCTTCCTTATTAGACTCAATGTAAAACTCTCAAGCTGCACCCATGGTTTTAGTCTAGCTTAAGGTAGAAGTTACATGCAGTTCGTGTTATTTCCCATGGAAGGCAGCAGCACACCCTCCAGCATCTAGCCTGCCCGGAAATAGAAGCGCTTGCTTAACCTTTGAAGCAATCGGTTCAAAAGTGAAAACGCTTCAAAGGCGAACCCTTCAAAAGCATCATGTGGTGCGTTTCATGGCCTTTTTTACTTTACCCTTGCATTTCCCCTCAGGAAAATCCCCGCTGCCTATTTTTTTTAAATGCAAAGTTCTCGCAAAGTTCATTTGAATTCCATCACATCCAGAGTGAGTGAGTCAGTATGGCCCTTCTCCAAAAGAGACCTTTCCTTACCAAGGAATGTCACTCAACCTGCAGCTATGGAGGGCACTCCGAAATTAGAATGTCAAGCTGCAATTTTTTTAAAGTGAAGAGCAGTTATTGTCTCCGCCAGGCCGAAAGGCATGGCGAGAGAGTATGTTTTACCCCCTGTCCGTCCGTCCGTCCGTGTGTCCGTCCGTCCATCTGTCCGCGAGCAGCTAATCTCCGGCACCGTTGGCCCGGTCGCTGCCAAACTGTGCACACACACTCCCTGGATGCCAATTCTGAATCTCTGACCACATTTCACATGGGCCTGTTATAGCGCTGTTAAAATGGGTTTTTGCAAAACCCATTTTTGGATATTACTCCTACAGATTTTATCCAAACATCGCACAAATCAGTACAGTATTTCTATAGTCATGTGATCAAGACGGATCTGTCCGATATTTCATATTCCATCCTGATTGGCTAAGGTTGGCTTCCTAAGTTTGCAGGATTGGTCTGTTTTGAACAAAATGTCTCAAATCATGAACGCAGCGTGCGATTTCCGTGAAAATTTGCACGCACATTCCCACTAGGCAGAGGAAGAAATGCCACCCTTTTCACATTGGCCTATTATAGCGCCACCAGGAGGCCACAATAACCTACCTGACCTGGCGGAGACCTGTGCTCCGAAGAGCACTTTTTCTAGTTTAACATATTTTGGGCGCACAATGATGACATATTTTGTGTTTAGGAAAAACTAAATAAATATTCTGATTATAGCAGTAGTCCCAAAAGCGTAATATCTCCTTTGGTCGGGGGAGATAAACAAGGGCTGTTTGGTTTTCTTTGTAGGATACATGGATTCAAATCCAGTTGATTACACATTGTTTATCATATTTAAGCAGTATTCTGTTCTGAATGTTGCCCTTCACCTCAAAATCCATGTGAAACCAGAAACACGATCATGTCAATGGTCTAAACGCCTCAATAGAAGAGCGGGAAGACTAGGCACAACCACCCCAATTGTAAAGTTATATTGTAAGATACCCTTGATTGATTGATTCTGAGGAAGGCCAACAGGCCGAAACATCGATGAAACAAATCACTGCAGGGTGACTTATTTTCCTTCTTTCTTCTTATTAACATGCTCTACCATACACATTGGACAAACTAAAAAGTTACATAATACAGCTAAGTAAAAGTAGCAACGTCAAACATACTCTGTAAAAGGCCTATATTCAACATTTTATTTGAGTGAAAGTACAAACGTACTGTATTGACATCAAAGTAAATAACTCTCAAACTTCTTTTTTGAGGCACTTTTATATCGTTTGGATAGAATTTAGTTGTTTAACTTCATATATGTCGTCAATTAATCATGACAGAGCCTATTTAAAAATAAAAATTCAGAGAACCGGCAGGGGCGGGCAATGACACGTATGTATCGGAATAAAGCAACTTATTTTCGGCATGGCCCCTTCAAAAGTCCCCTTGCGTCATACTTGGCTGGGGATGGGGAAAATGAGCTGCTGATTGGCTGAAGGGGATCGAACTGCTGATTGGCTGAAGGGTTCGGTTCGTCAGTCAACTGTACTAATCCAGCTCAGCTCCCAAATTGCCCATATAGACTGGGCAGACTCCTTCCTGAAATCAAATGCAAATGAGATTTCCGGAGGGAGGGGGGTTTACCAGGCTATCCCACTCCCACACCCACCCCAAAAACGTCCTCCAAACCCCAGTTGAACATTCAGGCCCCACGAATGCATTGTAAGTGTCTGACACTTAAAATGTAAACATGCTGCGTTTTCATACAAAGCCGTTATCTCCTCTCTAGCACGCATGCACAAACACAAACATGCGGGCACACAAACAAGCGCACACGCACGCTCACACACACACACACACACACTCACACACACGCGTATGCACACACACACGCACATGCATACGTATATGCACACACACACACACACACCCACACACACACACACACACACACACACACACACACACACACACACACACACACACACACACACACACACACACACACACACACACACACACACACACACACACACACACACACACACACACACACACACAAACGCACACACTCCCACAAGCACACCACGCTGAGGTGAGTCAATAATTGGAGACTGAATCATATCTTCCTGGAAGCCAAGTCTCCACACACCGCTGGGAGAGCACGCCGTCCTATGGGGACGCCCCCGTTTCACCTCTCCCGGCTTCTCATTGGCTCTCCCCAAGCAATCTAATAAGCAAGCCTCCAACCAGGCGGGGTTCAGGCGGGGACACAAAGGGGTTGTTGTTTTTTCACCTTCCATGGTATTCGTAGAGAATGGAGGCACGTTGCCATGAGTGATGCGAGAGGTTCGGATCAGGACACCACAGCTCACCTGTTAGGATGAGAGCTCAGTGTTTAATATCAGTGAAATTCACTGGTAGTGAGAGGAAGTGAAAGTACATTTACTCAAGTACTGTATTGAATTAAAGGTACTACTACTACTACTACTACTACTAATAGTAATAATAATAATAATAATAATATCATCATCATCATACTATAAGACACGAGATGTCTGTCTGTAAAAAAAAAGTTGTTTCTGCGGAATGACTACTAGGTGACTATGTCTACGGCTGATCGCACGCACGCACGCACGCACGCACGCACGCACGCACGCACGCACGCACGCACGCACGCACGCTCTACTACTGTCTCTGTAGAGAAAAGTATTGGCATCAAAATATACTTATTATACTTATACTATACAGTAGCTAAGTGAAAGTACAATTTTGTCAAACTTTTTTTTTTCAAAAATAGCCCATCTACAAGCTACAAAGTAACGAAAAGCTAACAAAGTAACAAAGGTTTTCAAATAATTGGAGAGTTTTCTTCTTTTTTCCTTTCGGCTGTTCCTTTCAGGGGTCGCCACAGCAAATCACCCTGTTCTTCTTCCTTCCTCCCTTCTTCCTCCTCTTCTTTCACACCAACTAACTTCATGTCCTCTTTCACTACATCCATAAATCTTTGGTCTTCCTCTCTAGGCCTCCTGCCTTCCAACCTCAGCATCCTTCTACCGATATACTCACTATCCCTCCTCTGTACACGTCCAAACCATCTCAGTCTGTTCTCTCTGGGCTTTATCTCTGATGTACTTGTTCCTGATCCTATTATCCATTCTTGTCACTCCCAGAGAGAACCTGAACATTTTAGAGTAAAAAGTACAATATGCCTACCTGCTTGCCATAGGCGGCGGGTAATGGAGGCTAGACTAGGCCTTCCCAAATGTTATGCTGGGAAATTCTAGGAATTGTGCAAATTATATATAATATATGTGCGCAGCATTATTTTGTAAATTTTTTTGATAATAAATCAGTAAAATCAGGTAAAAATAAGAATTGAATAACCTAACCCTAACCTAACCCTAAAACCGAAATAAAGTAACCAAAAACCAAAAAGAAACTAACACAATCCGCCCAGATACTGCAGTTTTCACGGATTTCGGCAACCGCGCTTCGCGCGCGGCCGACCCCATGGCAAGCCTTCCCAATTGTCAAGCTCACCCGCTGTCTATGCGACTTGCCACTGATCTCAGTGGCAAGTGGGTAGGCATAGTAGTAGGTGCGTAGAGGAGAGGAAGTATAAAGTATTGAAACAATTGACGCATTTTCAGAATGAACCCATTATTGTTCCACACTCGGCCTTCGGAAGCGTTTATTTCTCTCGTTAGGGATATCGTTCCGGGGACTTGGATGATGACTGCATGTTGTGAGTGCACCTGTGTGTACAGATGCACTGATTCAGGATCAGCTATATGCTGGCCATAGCTACTGATGCAACTGTTTGGCACAGTGACACCACGTGAAAGGGACCTGTTCACCCATTAAGACCGGGAACGCATCTATGTAACTACTTTAAAGTTGTACAATGCAGAATCACAAATAACGATTTTTAGCAACCTCTGCTGGTCACTACCGTCACTGCATACAATTTCCGTAGTCCTCGATTACCCAGAATTCCATTCGTTTTCACCGGAAGCCGGAAGTGTTTCAAAAAGCGATCTTTTAATTGTTTTATACTATCTACGGATCGTTTCTCTTAGCCAGTGGAGCATTAGTTACCATGAGCTGTGCTTTCTTTTTCTGTTCTTTTTCGATCTTCCAATCCTACATTCTCTTAAAATCAGCGTGAGGTTCCTTTTTGTTATTAGCGCGGTAGTTCCTGGCCAAACAGGAAACCGTTGCGTTAGTTCCTGGCCAAACAGGAAACCAGTGCATTTCCGCCTCCGTTTCCGGCCAGATGACGTCATTTCCCCGGGAAAGTTCCCCCCTTCACCGTTCAATAGTAAATATATAAATAAAAGGCTTCCGGGGGTGAAATTCATGGAGTGGGTGTTGTGAAACTTTTGCCACTCACAAAAGATATACAATTTAACTTTAGTTTTGTTGAAAACGTTACCTAGTATGCCTTTAAGCATTATTTTACACATTGACTATTCAAAAATAGCAGATACACAAGCTCATAGCTTGCGTGCTCATAGCTTGTGTATCTGCTATGAGCTTGTAGATCTGCTATTTTTTTTTTATTGAGAAAATGTGTGCAAATATTTGAATATAACACACACACACACACACACACACACACACACACACACACACACACACACACACACACACACCACAAAGTACTGGAGTACTTTGTCCACAACTGGTTGTTCAGACCCTAACGAGTCCTGACACCGTTCAGAGCAGCAGGATGAGATGGTGGGTGGGGGGGGGGGGGGGGTTTCAACACAAAAACAGCAAGCTCAGGATGGGGCGTAATGACACGGCCTTAGTGTGTGTGTCAGCATATCCGGGAAAAGTGTTTTTTCTAATCTGTCTGACAGTAAGTCCGCTGTCCTGTAGCCCTCTGCCCACAAATACACATACGCACGCACGAACGCACGCACGCACGCACGCACGCACGCATGCACTTCTACATTGCAGTATTGACACTTTTACTTAAGTAACACATTTTAGTTGTTTTTCCACCACTGCATATACGCTATACAGATGTGTGTGCATGGTACTTTAAAATTTTACACTGTACACAAACGCACACACGCACACACACACACACACACACACACACACACACCACACACACACACGCACGCAAGCGCACACACACGCACGCACTGACAACAGCAAACATTCACACAGAGCGATGCTGATTGGTGGGTTTTGGCCTGTAATAGGCCCATTCATCATAGGAGTGGTTCTGGCATTGCGGCAGCCAATTCCCCATCCATGACACTTCAGCTGGGTTAACCCATTCAGACCGGGATTCAGACTGTGTCACTTTAAGATTTCTTTGGCTATTCAAAAACAGCAGATATACAAGCTCATAGCGCGGCACCGAGTGCCGCGCTATGAGCTTGTAGATATGCGGACAAATACATATCATATTGGGGGTCCTTGACATGGAAAAGCTTCTAATTATAGCAGTTTTTTTTCTTCAAAAAACTGTTTTCCATTTGCACACATTTAATGTAGAAATTACACACAAAAATAATAGCAGATCTACAAGCTCATATTGCGCGGGACTCGGTGCCGCGCTATATGAGCTTGTAGATCTGCTATTTTTTTAATAGCCAAAGACAAAATGACACAGATGCGTTCCGGGATTGAATGGGTTAAGTTCCCTAGCTGGAGGTCTGTCTCCTCTAAACCAGTGCTTCTCAAACGTTTACCATGTCAAGCACACCCAAAAAGAAAAACAGCGCTTTAATGACACAGTATAAATATACCCTCCCCCTCATTATCATAACACAACAGGTGTGGGCATGAGGAGGAGGAGGGGCTAGGACAGGTGGGTGGTCTTGTAGGAGGAGGCGGAGGGACTGGTTCAGGTGGGAGGTGCTAAGGTGAGACAAGTATACTTAATGAACTGGAGGCGTGTCCACATAAAAACATAATTTTAACACTTTCTGTACACTTTTTTGAAAAAAATCCTCCTAGTATAACCATAATACCTGATGATTATGTTTAAGGGGGGGGGGGGGATCACTGAAATTCACGGCACCCCGTCCTTAAAATATTTGGCTGCGGACCCCCATCTGAAAGTAATTTGTGCCAGGGACCCCCATAAAAGATTTGTGTCGTTCAAATGTTTCTTTCAAGATTTCTTTTGATCGACAAGTTGACAATGCGGCGCATCGTGAAGCGTTGTGAGCTTGTAAGTAAAGTACAACTCAAAAAGATTTGCCTACCTGAGTAGAGTACTCAAGTAAAGGTACTTTCACTAGCTGGAGGCCTGCCTCCTCTAACCTAACAACCCCCCCCCCCCCCCTCCCAGCATCCACGATGATTGTGTGTGTGTGTGTGTGTGTGTGTGTGTGTGTGTGTGTGTGTGTGTGTGTGTGTGTTTATGTTCGTTCGTATGTACGTACGTACGTGTGTGTTTGTGTGTGTGTGTGTGTGTGTGTGTGTGTGTGTGTGTGTTTATGTTCGTTCGTATGTACGTACGTACGCACGCGTGTGTGTGTGTGTGTGTGTGTGTGTGTGTGTGTGTGTGTGTGTGTGTGTGTGTGTGTGTGTGTGTGTGTGTGTGTGTGTGTGTGTGTGTGTGTGTGTGTGTGTGCGCGTGCGTGCGTGCGTGCGTGCGTGTGTTTCTCTTTGATCCCTTTGCCCTTCCAATAAGAGGGAACGTATCATCGCTGGCCGAAATGCCAAGTCACTTAGTCACCGCCCAGTGTCCTGCTTTGACTGTAAACACTGAGAGACCGACATGCACACAGAGAGAGAGAGAGAGAGAGAGAGAGAGAGAGAGAGAGAGAGAGAGAGAGAGAGAGAGAGAGAGAGAGAGAGAGAGAGAGAGAGAGAGAGAGAGAGACTGTTGCCATGCACTGCCAACCTTTACAAATTACTTGAAAGTGAAATTGATAGACCATCCAATCAGCTCCTGTTCTTCCTAAATCTTTTTCTATTTATTTTATAGAACTAACCAACCCTGTATGGAACTAACCACGTCCATAGTGTTCATGTAGCAATGTGTAACTGTGAAGTGTACATGTACAAATGGAACCAAATGGACCCGTATGGCAGTTCAATCTGCATTCGGGCCCCGGGACGCCAATTTGACACCCCTGAATCTTATGAAGATAAGTTTGAAAATGGGTGAATTGTTCCTTTAACACAGAGGCGTCTCTCTGTCTTTAACCCATTAAAACCAGGAACACATATAGACCATTCATCCTATCAAGAAACATCATTATTAAGTCTGGTTCACACTATAAAAACAATGGCTTAATATCTCTCCATTCATGGGAAGAAAAACATTTTATGAATTAGTGATAAGATAGATATGGTGTGATGATCAGATGTGAATAGAACTGCTCACACATAATCTACTCAACCTCCCACATGCTATCCCTGTAATAAATCCTTCCTATTGCACATAGTGACATAGTGATTACCAGGGCCATGAAATGAACGGATGCAGAGCCGCCAGTGGTGGAAGAAGTACTCAGATTATTAGTAAGTAAAAGTTCTGTATTCAAAACTTTTACCTCAGTAAAAGTAAAAATTTGAAGTACCAAATTAAAAGTACTAAAGTCTTTCAAAAATGTGTCCAACTTTTTCGAACATAGCTGATCGACAATTAAGCTCACAATGTGTCACTATTTTTGACTAGACAAAGTATAAAATAGGCTGTGTGTACTGTGGGTATGTTTTGTAATAATCTAAATCTGCAAAGTAACTAGCTGTCAAATAACTGTAGTGGAGTACAAAATTTGCCTCTGAGATGTAATGGAGTATAATGTATCGAAAAATGGAAATGCTCAAGTAAAACAAAAGTACGAAAACATTGTACTAGTAGGCAGTAATCGAGTAAATGTACCGAGTTACTTTCCACCGCTGAGAACCAATGCCTCAAAATAGTGCCGTCGCAGGACAGATCACCTTTCATGGAATTAGGCCTGAGGCAAATAGCTTAACTAGATTAGCTGGCCTACCAATTTAACAACGGCATGGTAATTGTGTAATGAAGACATTGAATATTCCGGCCATATTGGGTTCCATAAGCAGCGACTTAATAACTGTCTGCAGCCCAAATGAGAGCCATTCTTTACAACGCTAATCAGTGTTCCAGGAAGAGCAAAAACCAATGTAATAAACTGTACATGACATTATTATCATTATTATATGCCCTTATCGTAATGCGTTGTTCTATGTACAAATAAATCACATTGTGAGGGCCTAAAGGGGCTCAAATAAGTTGTGCAACTTTGCAGTGGTGGAAAAAGTACTCAAATTACTTACCTAAGTAGAAGTACCAATACTGCAATATATAAATACTCTGTTACAAGTGAAAGTCCAGAATTCAAAATGTACTTTACTGTACAAAAGTATTGGCATCAAAATGTACTTAAAGTACCAAAAGTAAAAGTACTAAAATATTTGAAAATAGCAGATCTACAAGTTCACAACGTGTCGCGATGCGTTAGATCGGCTATTTTCAAATAGCCTCTGTATAAAATAGGGCTAAAGTGATTAATGTATGTTTTTTTATATCTGAAAAGTAACTAGTAACTCAAGTTTGCAAATAACTGTAGTGGAGTAAAAGTACAATATTTGCCTCTGAGATGTAGTGGAGTAGAAGTAAAAGTACAGAAAATTGGAAATACTCAAGTAAAGTACAAATACCTCAAAATTGTACTTAAGTACAGTACTTACACCACTGCAACTTTGGCATATCCATCGAAGTGTTGAAAAAGTTTCTGGGGCTTGGACACGGCTGATGCAAAATTGCTCAACACAATTTCAAAGTTGAAGCTGTCAGGATCCTGTGTGTTATTTAGCAGTGATTTCTATTGTTGTGTGGTCTACTTAGGTTTACTGCTGTGTTCCTTTTATTTTTTGAAGTAACGTTCCTAGTAGTTCCTATAGATTGGATATTTCCGCTATTGTTGTGTGTCTGTGGGCTGTATACTGTACATGTTAAACCATTGAAAAGCATTAATAACTTGAGAGTAAATAATGGATCCATTGGAACACAGGTTCTTTTTTTTTCCCTTTTCCTGAACAGTAATGCTTTTGGACATACTGTAGGCCTTCAAGGTTTTCAACAGACAGCGGTGATATCATTTGTATTTTCAGCATTATTCTCAAATAATCCATCTTTACTGACAGATTTTACACAATGTCAATACAAATAACATATGTCTTCTAATCTACAGTTAGACCCTCCAGAAAAACGCGGGCTAAAACTCTTGATTATGCGGGCTAAAATCCTTGATTTTGCGATGAAATCTAATTTTTTTTTCCGATTTTATGCGGTGAAATTGCGGGAAGTTGCGAAATATGTGGAAAGTTGTGAAATATGTGAGATATGCGCTATGCGAAAAGTTGCGACAAATGCTAAATATGTGAAAAGTTGCGAAATATGCGATGCGAATCGCACATTATGCGATGCGATGCAGCCTTTTTGAAAAAACGTTACCCCCGCATAATTATGCGCCATTTTGCTGATTATGCGGTAAATTCTGCGATCGCATAATCGCATTTTTCTGGAGGGTCTATACAGTATGTGGCATTTCATTTCATTTCATCTCTTCCCTCTGTTGATTTGTTTAATTTAGTTTCAAATCAGTAAACCTGTATGGTACAGTATATGGTGAATCATTTTTCTGATAGAAAAACAGACAAAATGTTTGAAAAATAAATGTTTTATTTAACATGTATTTATGTCATTCACAAAATGTCAAGCATCATCGGTACATCTAGCACATGAGAAAACTACACCATGACACATTTGAAACCAGTTCATTGTCCATGCAAATATAAGAATACATAATTACACGCACGCATACACACACACACACACACACAAATGCAACCACAGCATACTGTGATACTATGAGCATTGCAATATTTGAACTACGTTTATGCTCAGACATAAATTCCAGTGCAATATGGCGACAAAATCTCTCTCTCTCTCTCTCTCTCTCTCTCTCTCTCTCTCTCTCTCTCTCTCTCTCTCTCTCTCTCTCTCTCTCTCTCTCTCTCTCTCTCTCTCTCTCTCTCTCTCTCTCTCTCTCTCTCTCTCTCTCGACATAGATTACAGCAGCATTCCTAAACTCTGCAGCATAAGTATTTCAGGCAAGTGTATACTGTAGCTGTAGCACATTTCAACAACAAGGCAAGTCAAGGTGATATACATACAACAACAATAATCATAGAGACAGCATTAAGACACCGCAAATAAAACACTTTATAAAAGGATATTTGAATACAATACAAAAGTTAAATTAAAACAGAATAAAAAATACTGTGCAGAAGAAATGGTATTAATAAAATCCTCCGTAAAAGGCAGTGGCAAACAGTTATGTTATATGTTTCTATCAAGTATTTCACTGACAGGAATCCAGTGTAAAGATCAATTGAAATACTTTTTTGGTATTAGTGAGAACTTGAGCAGCTGTGTCCTGAATCAACTGCAGTCATCTGATTGATTTAGGGAAACCTGTAGAGAGACTGTTACAGTAGTTGGGTCGACTGAAGATGAATGCAAGTGTTTTCCACATCGTGCTGATATACATTCTTTAGTCCTTCCTTGATATATTCTTAAGGTGATAGTAGGCTGACTTTGTAATTGTCTTAATGTGGCTGTTGAAAGAAATCTTGGCATAATCATGAACTCAGACCTGAGTCTGAGTTCATGATTATGCCAAGATTTGTAATTTAATCGTATTCAATTATTTTTACGGAGATGGAAAAATATCTGTTCAGAAACATATCCATACCAGGCATTAACCACTTAAACACTTTGTTGAACGGAGACCCCCGGGGGGCCTATACTTGGTCCGCTCCTTTTTTTCCCCTTCTACTAAAATAGCAGGTGAGCTAGTTTTGCTCCAGAATAGGGTAGGGTTGCTAGGATTGCAGTTGAAGCTTTATCATGTTTTTTCTTTCTTTGTGTAAATACAATGTTATTTTGTCCAATCTGTATGGTTAGCATGTTAATAAAAATATAACGTATACAATTGGGGTGGTTGTATTTGGTCTTCCTGCTCTTCTATTGAGACATTTTGATCCTGTGTCTAGGTTGGACACAAACTTTGACACAATTCCTGTTCCTGGTTTGACACAAATTTTGACCTGAAGGTCAACATTACATTTCTCCCCAGAGCAAGCAAGGCAGGCTCTATTAGCTCAGTGGTAAACATTTCAACACGTGCACAGAGACCCGTACGTGTTCGAAATCTAGTGTAGAACAGGAAAGTTGCACAGTGCAACTTAAAAATAAAAAAGATAAGAAATCTGTAAATTGGAGAGAGCTAATTGCAATGGCGTTGGATCTACAGTATACGTAAAGCCACTATGGTTGGAAGCCCTCCAGATTTGTGACACACGGTGAACACATGATGATGGGGTGTGAAAGGTAGGTGTTAAGACGGACATGTTCAAAACAGCAGCTGTTTTTTTTTCTTCTCGCCTTCGCGGATCTCGTCACATTCCCACCCTCCCACGATGCACCTGTGGCGCGCCCGAGTCACCACTCCCACTCGTCACCTGTGGGGACGAGTGGCACTTCACCACGGGAGGAGGAAGCATCACAGGAATCCCACCGCATGACAAACTGTCACAGAGGGAAATTGCTGGTTGGTTGGTTTCACACCTTCCTCTCCCCCCCCCCCTCCCACAAATGTATACATATTATATCCACATGCATATATATGTAGATGCATGCACGTGCAGTCATAAATATGTACGTACAGTATGCAGGGTTCGATTTGTTAACACAAAAATGAAACAATCTTCTAAAAATATCTTCTATTTTCACTGTTTGACTTTAAAAACGTGATTTTGATATGTTTTAATTGTTAAATTGTGATATTATCAAACATACACAATCAAACATATCAGTCTATATTTCCAGCCGAAAAAAACATGAATGAAGGACATTGAGTAGTTCACCCACTTATTTTCTATCAATTACACACCCCATGAAGCCTTGAATTCATGGAGATTTTTGGGGGGTTTTGACTCATTCCTAAGCCAATAATTTGATGATCGGCCGTGGAGTCTCCAGTAGTAGAAAATAAGTAATATATATATATATAACTACTCCCTTTAAGCAGGGATAAAACAAGCATGCATGCCATGATGTACCCTAGCCTGGAAACCAGACAAATCTGCCAAAAGAAAAAAAAAAGGCCTGGGCAGATTAGTCTGGCCCTGCTGTGATTCAACCATTGGAGTTTTGCTGCCCCCGATGTTGTGGGGCACCAATCAGGGCCCAGTATGCAAATACGGGGCGGGTTTATCACCAGAGGCATTTTTTTGAATACTCCCCCTGGGAAATGCACGTTCCACACAGAGATGCCATCAGACTAATATCTGCGCAGTGTCAGTGTGACATGCCAGGGTAGATATATGCCCCACATACCGAGTCTTAGACACGCACACACGTGCTAACATGTGTGGATGACTAGGAATAAATATCACAAAATAACAATTTAATCTCAGACAGGGTGTGTTAGGTCTGACCACATCCCAGACACTCCAGATGCAAGTGTTCTCCTTAATTGCAGGTCACCTCAGCCGCCATGTGTGCTAATTAATTCACTGCTCTGAACGCAAGCTGTTTAGTCTCCAATATGTTACTGGATGAGAGAGAGAGCAAAGAGGGAACAATACGAAAGAAAGAATGAAAGAAAGACAGAAAGACAGAAAGACAGAAAGACAGAAAGACAGAAATAAGCAGTGGTGAAAAAAATACTCAAATGTTTTACTTAATTAAAAGTATCAATAGGCCTACTGCAATGTAGAAGTACTTTGTTACAAGTAAAAGTCCCCAATTCAAAATTTACTTGAGTAAAAGTACAAAAGTATTGGTATCAAAATATACTTAAAGTACCAAAAGTAAAAGTACTGACATAAAATAATAATAGAAAATAGTAGATCTACAAGCTCACAACGCGTCGCAATGCAATGCATTGTGAGCTTGTAGATCGGCTATTTTCAAATAGCCTAGGTATAAAATAGGGCTAAAGTGGTTAATGTATGTTTTATAACGTAATAATTTATATCTGCAAAGTAACTAAAGTTTTTAAATAATTGTAGTGGAGTAAAAGTACAATATTTGCCTCTGAAATGTAGTGGAGTAAAAGTAAAAGTACTGAAAACTGGAAATACTCCAGTAAAGTAAAATTACCTCAACATTGTACTTAAGTACAATACTTCAGTAAACGTACTTAGTTACTTTAACACCGCTGAAGAAGAGCATCGTCCTGCGGTCCCCACTGTGTGTCCTCTTGTCCGCTCCGTCCACTGACTGAGCATCCTGGTTGTACATCTCTGGGATGTGAGTCATTATACCACAGAGTAAAGACATTTGGTGGGGAAAAAAATTATCCTGTCTGTGTGTTGTTTAGAGCAGTGTTTCCCAAACAGTGGGTTGGGGCTAGCTGTAGAATACAACTGGGTCGTGGGGGTAAGCACCTTTTTTTTTAATTTGTACATGTTTGGAGTGTCTACGGGGTATAGCGCTGAAAGTCCCTGTCTCCATGGGGGATCAACCCTACAACTCTCGTAGATTGAAAACGTCAGAATCATAAATACGTCAACGAGAGTTGTAGGCCTATTCTACAGCTAGGTTGGGGCCAGTGTTGATTTTGACAGCACATTTTGATTTAGTTTCAGTCATAGTCTTTTGAATAAAATTTAGTATTTTAGTCATCTGAAATGTTTTAGTTTAGTCTAGTTTTAAATCTAGAGTTGATTTAGTCGACTAAAATGTATTTTGGCGGTGCCTTGATGGCGTCGTAATGGCTGATTTTACAATTGGTTGCATGCTGAAAATAGCCGATCTACAAGGCCACAATGTGTCGCGCTGTGACGCGTTGTGAGCTTGTAGATCTGCTATTTTCAGAGCGCAACACCCGAGCGCAAACAAGCATAAAAGTACTTGTCTTTTAGTTCGACTGGATCTCTTCTCCACTCGTCCCTCACTAACATTTTAGTCTAGTTTTTATTTGTTAACGAAATTGTCAATATATTTAGTCTCAGTTTTAGTCATCATAGCTTGGTTTTTATTTAGTTTTCGACATTTTCTGTCATAGTTCTAGTCGACAAAATCAACACTGGTTGGGGCCCATTTTTATGGGTTGCGGCTAAACATCCCTTTGTATGTAACTTTTCAACTGCACAAATATTATCTGGGGGACTCCTGGCATCAGATATTTTCAGACGGGGGTCCGCAGCCAAATACATATACATTTGGGGGTCCTTCACATGAAATTGTTTGAGAACCACTGGTAATAAACTACTGGAAAGGGAAAAAAAACAGCAATGGCACTCAATCTCCAGACCGAAGCCCAGGATTTTAAAAGCCTTTCTTCTCTTGGCTGTACCATATCTTGGCAAACCCAGAGCTTCACAACCCAATGTTTCATCAGGCGACAACCCCGTCCCCTGATGAAGGCAGTTCCTGCTGATAAGCGTTGGGCTTGCCAAGATATGGAACATTAACCCATTAAGACCGGGAACGCATCTGTGTCATTGCATCTGTCATTTTTGATTTTTAGCTATAACCATTATTTTACACTTTGGCTATTCAAAAATAGCAGAAATACAAGCTCATAGCGTGGCACTGAGTGCCACGCTATGAGCTTGTAGATGTGGTATTTTTTGAAAAATCTTGAACATCTGTGCAAATCTTTGAATACATGTATTTTTGGAAACAACATTTTTAACTCAAATCTTTGCCTCTGGGGGGTTCCTGGAACAACATATTTTGATGGGCATCGGCGGCCAAACGCATAATTTGGGGGGTCCTTGACATGAAAAAGTTAGAGAACCACTGATATTATTAGCAAAATACGTTTTTCAGACAACTGTTCGGATTTAGAAGACATTTGTAAAGATTTGCACACATTTTCACAATTTAAAAAAAAGTAGCAGATCTACAAACTCTAGCGCGGCACTCTGTGCTGTGCTATGAGCTTGTATATCTGCTATTTTTTGAATAGCCAAAGAAATCTTAAAATGATACAGATGCGTTCCCGGTCTTAATGGGTTAAAACAAAATTGAACCAAAGTTTTCAGGTTCTGGTGATTGAGTGTCATGGAGTTGTTTAATAGTTTTAAACACTACTCTCTTTCATTTATATGAATATTAATCATAATAATCATAATAATAATGAACTTAATTCGTACAGCACCCAGAATAATTCACAACACATGAGATAAACAACTAAAACAAAACAATAGCTCAGATAAAACAAGACATTCAAGCTAAGAGGGTTGTGGACTAAGAACAGCTTTGTTAAAGGTGTGTTTTAAAAAGGGATTTAAAATAGGGCACAGACCCAATAAGCCTTATCTTCTCAGGCAGGGCAATCCAAAGTGTTGGAGCGCTGATCGCAACATGTCGTTCTCCTTTTGTTTTTAAACGACACTTTGGAATGACCAGCAGTGCTTTGGACTACATTTGGATAACATTTTCAGTTTGGAAGCATTATTGTTATTTCACAAAAGGGGTGCATTAGGCATTTTTTTGGGCACAAACAAAGGCATAAAGAAAATCTGTCCATAGCACCAAGAAAAAAAAGAGGGACATTATTTTTATTTTCCCCAGTACAAATAACCTGGGCTGCCCAGCTTGCATCTACCTTGACGTAAATGTATAGATGGATAATTTAGCTGGTTGGGAAGTTGTGATCACTGTGGTGGATTGGTACAAATGCAGAGAGGCTTC
The DNA here is from genome assembly GCF_963280865.1 of Gymnoscopelus braueri. NCBI lineage: Eukaryota > Metazoa > Chordata > Actinopteri > Myctophiformes > Myctophidae > Gymnoscopelus > Gymnoscopelus braueri. Next base: position 14,682,897 of record NC_137623.1, on the reverse strand, counting down.
TTCTCTTCAAGGGTGTTTATTATAACACTGGTTTACACAAAGTGCTGTTCAAAAACACAGTCCCACACTCTGTGTGGAGTTTGCATGTTCTCCCCGTGTCTCTCAGGGTAGTTAATACCCTCAAACATGTAGTAATCCTGGTCGCTATACCGCCTCCCCCATGACAGCCGGGGCGCCTGATGGAGGGGAAGGGAACTGGATGGAATAACGTGTTCCTTCCACGCGCTACGTCCAACCGGGGAAACTCCCCCCTGTCAGGTGACAAGAAGGTCAGTTGGCTCTCATACATTGAAGGAGGCATGAGCTCGGCCCTGGCCTCCCTAGGCTGGTGAGGGGAGTATAGCGCCCAGGATCACTTAGAAAAATTGGCACCGGGTGAAAATTTCGGTTAAAAAAAAAAAACAGTCCCAAATTGCAAATAATAAAACAATAAAGTATCGTCGATGGTACAAGTTTACAGTCCAAAAACACGATAAAAAACAAGGAATAATATGTCAAACAGAAAATAGCTCTTTCCTCAATCGAATGCTGCAAGCACACTGAGTAACTAAAAAGCCAAACTAATCAAACACACCTGGCTTAGATAATTAAAAACACCTGGCCCTGTAATCAGCTGCCAGTCCCTCTCTCATCTGCTGAACACAAATTATCAATCAAAGTGAAACAATACACATGGTACCCCAATTAACTAAATAGTATGGAGTCCTCCTCCCTCTCCCCCCGATGTATTTTAAGCCCTAGAGACAAAAGCACGGCACTGGCTCAAAACTAAGAAAACTCCAACCCTAACCCTTAAACCTAAACGTCTATTTATCAAATTATTTTATGCATGCGGGGACATTTGGCCCTCACAAGTATAGTAATGCGCGCACACACACACACGCACGCACGCACGCACACGCACACGCACACACACAAAACCATGGTGTGAATGTGTGCTGTGCGAACACAATGCTACCAGTGTGGTGAATGAAATCATTAAAGGGATGTTTCACTGCAAACCAACATTACAAATATTTACCAGATTGAGGCACAACTGATTAAAGCCTCCCAATGTGGCTGGCCAAATGCATCCCGGACCCCCACATTTATATGTATTTGGCTGTGGACCCCCAATTTGAAAACATTGTGCACCAGGGTTCCCACAGCAGAGATGGTTTGTCAACATGTGTCAGCATTATTTGAAAATACTTCACAACGTGTTGTGAACTTGTAGATCGGCTGTTTTCGAATAACGCCCAAAAATGTAATGGGGCTTGTTTAAAGTGCCTATAGGTCTTGCTTTAAATTGCGTATTTAAATATATATTTTTTTCTTTTTTTCTGAGAGAAAAAGCCGAGCTTTCACGACACTTCCGGTCAGGCGCCGGAAGTGTCGTGAAAGCTCGGCTTATGCTCGAGCGCATTCAAGAACAACGATTTGCATAGTGTTCTTTCACTGTAAACATCAGATCTCTGCAGGAAAAATAAAAACAAGGTAAGATGATAAAGGTAAGAATAATGTTGGCCGTAATTCTCCTTTAAGGATCCCTGGGGATCCCCAGACCCCACGTTCAAAACTGATCTATTTGACCATCCATCACTGTGGTGGTAGAAGCACTCAGATGTTTTACTTAAAGATAGGGTGCTTTGTTTACATGCATTTTATTCAAGTTTGCATTGATCTAATATACCCCCTGGTGTGGAAATATAATGTGCAAGGATGTCTTCCCTGTGTACTTTTGGTTTCTTTCTGCAAGCTGAAAGCTTTTGTGTCAAAAAGCCCAATTGCAAAACACAGTGCAAAACACAGTTTCTATGAAATACCCCAAAACAAGCACCTCCACTATTGTTATATAGGAATCAAGGGAATCAACTGATTGAATCATAATGTACTTTTGACATGTTGGGTCCCGGGAAGTAGAGCTCGTCACAGGTCTGCCGGTACGGAAAATACCTGGCAAGACCCGAGACCCGTACGTATCCGGGTCCGTGTTTAACCGGGTGGATCCGAGAAAACCCGTACTCAGAGCTGATCGGTAGAGAAAAGCATGAAGTGCTGCGATGGCTGACCTGGGATCAGTTTACTGCAGCACAATATATGGGGAGAAAAAAGTTGAGCTGTCAGATCAGTGACTTTGGAGAGCGCACAAAGAAAGCGCATCAAACTATATCCCATGGAAAGTATACACACCGTGGCGTGTGTGATCGTGGATTCCTTCTCCATCGAGGTGAAATGTAATGGATATTTTAGAATGCCAACCTGTTCTAAATCATTTCTGTTCTATCTAACTGTATTTGAACCATAGAAGTTTAAAGGCAGGGGTCTTGTCTCAGCTCCTGTTGCTGTCATTAAGCAACTGTTCCAAATCCTATTTCTGCTACACTGTTCTCTGTCTTGGCTGAGCCATTAATACCATTGCCCATAAGTGTAACAAGCCTGTACGTCTTGACATGGACGTTCTCAACTTAACCAGTCAGCATTACTGTACTGTCACTTGTTTAGCACATGTCCTCCTTCTATAGAATAGCATCTTGGGGTATAAAGGGGTGTCGAAGACAACACCTCAGGAGGCTTATGCCCTGAGGGGCTGCAGGAGCAGGCCAGGAGGCCTGTTTCTTATGATCTGTATGCTGTTTGTGGTGTAAAGTACATGTACTCAAGTACTGTACTTAAGTACAATTTTGAGGTACTTTTACTTTACTGGAGTTTTTCCAATTTGCAGTACTTTTACTTCTACTCCACTGCATCTACTTTTACTCCACTACAATCATTTGACAAATGTAGTTACCAGTTACTTTATAGATTTCAATTATTATTACAAAACATACATTACCCACTTCAGCTCTGTATACATTTTGTCCCTTTTTTGAAAATAGCAGATCTACAAGCTCACAATGTGTCGCGACGCATTGTGAGCTTAGCTGTTATTTTCAAAAAAGGGACATTCTGCATAATGAGTACTTTTACTTCTTTACTTTAAGTACATTATGATAACACTTTTGTACTTTTACTCAAGTAATTTTTTTTAATTGTTTTTAATTAATTCCGGACAATTTCTTCATTGCAGTATTGACTTTTTCCACCAGTGAGTGGTGTGTTTGTGTACCTGTATCACACGCACGCACGCGCACACACACACACACACACACACACACACACACACACACACACACACACACACACACACACACACACACACACACACACACACACACACACACACACACCCGACACACACACACACACACACACACACACACACACACACACACACAGAGATTAATAATCTGTTGAGAGGTTCTTTGTAGTAGTCACCTGTGCTTAAAGTGTGAGCGTGGTTATGAATAGTTATGGCACGGATGAGTGGAGCTGTGAATGACATGGTCCACTTGATGTGGATGAGTCACACACCGCCCATTAAGAGGAGAGAGAGCGAGAGAGCGAGAGAGAGAGAGAGAGAGAGAGAGAGAGAGAGAGAGAGAGAGAGAGAGAGAGAGAGAGAGAGAGAGAGAGTCTACAGATGTGTGCGTAATGCTGACGTCAATCAGGGCTACATAAGTACTTCCATATTTTATTATGTCAAATATGAATGGGATTTTTGTTTCCTGTTTGCTAATCATTCTGCTCTCCCCCCCTTTTTTTTGCTTCGACTCTCATCCCCCCCCCCATTGTTTGTACATAAAGTGTTAGTATTGCTGTGTCTCTCATTCCCCCCCCCCCATTGTTTGTACATATATGGGCTCTATTCAGAGCCAGATTTGAACAAACCACTAATTAGGGATTTCGGACTAGGCAAGAGGCGTTTCCCCGCAAAATTCGGTATTCTATGGCACCCCCCTCACCCGCCAAACACCTGAGCTACCCGTTACATTATGCATAGGTGTGGTTTGGGCGTTACAATGATAAAACCAATCACCGTGCCAGAAGCCATTGCCTTTAAGAGAAGACTGCGCTAGCCGTCATCCCGATCCAATATATGCTCTAGCCTATCTACCTGTCTGCACTGTTGCCTGGTCTGATTATTATAAGCCACATTGGGCTTGTTTTCCTTCTTTTTTTTTTTTTTATCCAAATACATTTTTATATTAATTTGTAGCCTATTGTGTTCACAATAAGCTTGTCATATTAGTCAGATCCGGAATAGTATATGAAAGCCATTTAAAATATGTATACTATTGGTACACACTGGCTGCTCCCAAATAATTAATTACATCATGTTGCGACAACGCTCCTACGTGGTACACAGACAAACAGTAGCACATGGGTATAATAAATTGGACAGTTTTAGGAAAGGTCTATAGCCTATGTACTCACGTTGGCTGTTATCGTTCTATTTCCACCGTTCTAATGGATTCCAGGGGTGTGTAAACATCTCTGAAGTTGCTCCATAGTTTCCTCTGAAGTGACGCAAAGTTAACTTACATCCATATTGTCCCCGTTATCTTTCATCATCCACCTTTGTTCAGTAATCCCGAACAGAGCTAAACTTTAAGTTTACATCAATCAAAGCCTCTCAAACCCAGACACATTGCTGCGATGCGTATGTGCGTCGCCTACCCAAAATAACAGACATACAAGCTATCAACGGCGCTGCGTCATGTCGTGTCGACAGTTACAGATCTGTTATTTTGGGCAGCATACAATGAGGCGCGCGCGCGCCACGGAGTAGCCTATCACTAAACCAAAAACATTACATTAAGTGGTCAACAACATACTAGACATGTAACTTGCTTGGAGCTTTTAATGCAGTGGTTCTCAACCTGTGGGTCGAGACCACAATGGAGCACCCAACGCCTGGCGAGCTTGTAGATCTGCTATTTTCACAATATTTATCTGTGGAGTCAAACAAAATGGGGGGGTCCCCAGTTCAAATATGGTTATTTTGGGGGGTCATGAACGTAGCGTTTGCATGGGAGGCGTTGTGAGCTTGTAGATCTGCTATTTTCAAATAGCTGATGTATATGTTAGAGTGCTCATGTGGCCCATAGTCGCTTGACTCGCTTCTTTTGGGCTGGTTTTCCTAGACCTGGTTGCTTGTTAGTTGTTTTTCCTCACAACACTGGCACTGATGATAACTAGACGGCAGCCGTCATAGAATCAAAATGACCCCGCTGGGAGTGGTGGTGGCGTTTGTGGTAGAGTGACCATGGGTTTGTATGAAGAGAGATAGCGCATTTGCGGTAGAGTGAGCATCGGTTTATATGAAGAGAGAGAGCACATTTGCGGTAGAGTGAGCATGGGGTTGTATAGAGAGAGATAGCGCATATGCGGTAGAGTGAGCATCGGTTTATATGAAGAGAGAGAGCACATTTGCGGTAGAGTGAGCATGGGGTTGTACAAAGAGAGAGAGGCATTTGCGGTAGAGTGAGCGAGCATGGGTTTGTATAAAGAAAGAGCGCATTTCACACACAGATCATTCATATATTACCAAGATTTAATGAGAAATAAGGCTTCTTTAGAAAAATGACTGACGGGCTGGGCTGGGTCTAATTTGTCAATTATTAGTCGAGCCGGGCTGAAATATTTAGGGGATATGAAAGCTCTAGTTAGTAGTTTGAAGTGCTCATGTGGCCTTAGAGTTGCTTCTTTTTGTTTTCATAGACCTGCGGACTGCGGTTGCTTATTTCTCTCCAAGGCTGGCAACACGGCTCATGGTCCAACGCACAAAGCCATTGTAGTGTCTGTGTGCACTTGACGGGTGATTTTATAAACCAGCGGGTGCTTCTAGAATCCACTATCCCCCGTCCCCAAGCCGTACCCATGTGTGTCTGTAGAATTGCAATGTGGGGGATATAGCAACAACACGCCCACGGGCACACCTCCACGCGCAAATAACGGCGTCGGCATAATGGTGACGGGTAGAGCAGGTGCTAGAATAACCTATTGGGGCGGCGCAGGTCCATTATCCCGATTTAACGGGGAATTTTTGGCCTGAGAATGGGGCCCATAGTGTTATTATTGCTGTGATGCATTTGTTTGCATTTTTTTTGTTTGTTTTTGTTTGTACTTATAGTGTTATTTTGTTCTGTATTGTTTGTGTTGATATTTGAACTGTTGGTGCAACTTATATATGTTTATGAATTTGAATACCAAGGACCTCAATGGAAACAAGACTGCAAGGACTCTTTTGAAGGGACATTTTAGACAAGGTGTTTTAAATGTGTGCTGTTTTAAATTTGTGCCTAATAAAATATTCAATCAATCAATCCCACATGAAACCTAGCCTGCCTATTGTGGACATGTACTAATAGGCATATCTGCACGCTTAGATCAGCTATTTTAAGCAAAGATATTTAGTGTAGAATGGAAAAAGGAGGGGAGCAAGTATAGACATAATGATGTACATTTACTTGAGTACTGTACTTTTGACAATAGTCGCACCAGGGGTCCCCAGGGGCCACATTAGGGCCGCCAGGGGCCACAGGCCCATCATTGCTCCAATCCTCATCAAACTTGGCACAAAATGCTGTTCAGGGGTCTGCCATGACCATTGTAACACCAAAGAAAAAGCTAAATTGCACACATATGGGCCACTACAGCAGTGTTACAGCAGTGTCTGACATTTCAAATGGACACAACTGACCATTGCTCTGATCAGCGCAATATAGGACTGGATTTGAAGGCTTGCACAGTGGCCTGAAAATCTAGTTTATTAAAAAATCCAATCTATAAACCCCAGACGCCCGTGGGTTTACAGGGGCCTTAGAGCGGGTTTATAGGTTGATTAATAAACTGTTAACTCTTTGACTGCCAGGAATTAATTAATTAATTAATTCCTCCGTCTTCAGTCCCCTTGCCAGCGAAAACAGCGATTTTACTGTACCTTTGAAAAAACATGGAATATTCTCCACGATCTCCGTCCTCACAGAGATCGTCTCATTACACGCACGGCAGTATATGAAAAAAGGAATTGTTCCATTCCAGAGCTATGGCCATTTGAATGTGGCTTGTTTTTTGGAAAAACAGCAGAAAAACAACAGAAAGGCGAGAACAAAATGACTTTTATAAATCCTTTAACATGAAAGGTGCCTAGATATTTTTTTGGTGATCACGTTTTCTGGGTGTACTCTTCTTCGGTGGTACTTGAATCATTGAAAGGCCGGAGCAGCGCCCCCCACCCCATCCACCCCACCCAAAAAAGTCGTCCTTGGCAGTGAATGAGTTAATACACCTATAGCTCCCTATAACCTTTGGGGCCTATTTGTGTGTCAGTGCCTACATGTGTGTAATGTGTGCACATGTGAATATGTCCGTCCATGTCCCTCCTGTGTCTGTGTTTGGGCTTGAGGAGGGAGAGAGAGAGAGAGAGAGAGAGAGAGAGAGAGAGAGAGAGAGAGAGAGAGAGAGAGAGAGAGAGAGAGAGAGAGAGAGAGAGAGAGAGAGAGAGAGAGAGAGAGAGAGAGAGAGAGACAGACAGACAGACGTATGGCATTAGCATTACAATTGCAGTGCATATAATACATCCAGTGTTGTTGAATAAATCATGTCATCAGTTCAGTGGGAAAAGATCAAAATGAGAATCAGGAGATGTTACTTTGGAAAATGAGCCTTTATTCTCGTCTTTGGTTGTACATGAGAAATATGCCACATAATATGCACAACAACCATTAACTCTTTCAGTGCCATGCTTATTTATGGAATTTTGCTTCTGAGTGCCACAACCAAAATTAATTGTAAAAAAAAAAGTGCTTAGGAGCCGAGATACAGCCTTTTTCAGTAAAAAGTTAAACAAGAAGTGAATGGAGCAGCAAATCTTCAAATCATCATATCTTGGGTTCTAAATATGTTTTTCCAAAAAAAAAAAAAATGTATTTGACGTCTTGTGGCACACGGGGCGTCAGGCCTCATGACGTATTTGACGTCTTGTGGCACTGAAAGAGTTAACTGATAGTACATGCGCTGAGATTCTCATTTATTGCTGTACAACATTGTATATATCCATAAACACTCTGCTATTATATTGTGAAAAACCTGTACGTCCAAAAGACCAAAACTTACTTTTCAGAGATGGAGAAAAAAAAGCTAATTATGATTATTATTTAGTCAAAAGCTCTATAAAACCCACGGACAGACTTAATCACTTGCACGTTCACTTAAAACAATGGTCAAATATAGCAAAAAATAGCAGATCTATAAGCTCCCAACATTGTGAGCCTTTAGTCTAGATCAGTGGTAACCACCCGGTCGATCACGATCGAGCCGTCGATCTTCAAAACCGTCACATTCGATCGCAAACAAACAGGTTTGTGTATTGGGAGAGGAGTGCGTGGGATGCGACGGACGCAACACCCGCGCCCGTTCATTTCAATGAAAGTTGCTGACCCCGAGGCTGGCTGGCAGCCTTCCTGAAACTGAGCCAATCAGATCTCGGTAAAAAATTTGGATTTATCCAAAGAAAGTTTTCAAATGCTTCTGGTCAACAGTCTGGTAGACTGATTATCAGACTGAAGCTGCGTAAAATCTGCTCGCGGTAATCCATTGCACAGCTGTGGCCAGTTGAATGTGGCTTGTAAAGCAAGAGGAACGGAGGAATAGCCATTTTCCCACAGGAAATAAACAGGAAGTAAACAAACCATTTTTTCTGACTGATCTTGATCACATGACTAATATGTAGCCATGTTTGGATTGAATTTGTAGGTGTATAAACACAAATCGTAGCCAGAAGGGCATATGAAAAAGCTGACAGATACATCATGATCACGTGACCACAGCCATGATGTGTACCGATTTGCGTGCGTTTTGGACACATTTGTGTACATTTGTAGGAGTAGTGGCACAAAGTGTGTTTTGGAGAAAACAATGGGTGTGGGCAGCTGCGTCATAATCCAAGCAATCAAGATTATGTTTTTTTTTTAAATTATCATTGTACGCCCTACTGTTCAAGAGTTATAGCAACACCCTGCGGCCAATTTGAAACATTTGGGGCATATATAGGTTATTCATTGGCCTGCTGGGAGTGTGTGTGCACAGTTTCACGCGGATCGGTCCAACGAGAGATAAGCTGTTCACAGACACGCGGACAGACGGACGGACGCAAGTACACCCCTTGGACATATGACGCTAGTATGTCGCAGGGACTTCCTGCGGCAGGGAGGCATTGGAGACCAGTTTTATAGTCTTTGGTATCAGCCGGCCGGGGATCGACCCCCGACCTCCCAGTCTCTAGGACAGACCCTCTGACCACAAGACCACAGAGCTGGTCATAGGAACCAAAGACAAAAACGATCTCTGTCGCTTGTAATTCCTTGACATTTTCCAGAAAGCTATTCTGCCGTTAATGACACCGGAGACATTTACGAGCAATGATTTGTATAATTGCAGGGTGAGTAATAAGCATCACATTAAGCCAAAAATGTATAATGAAAAAAGAAAAACAGTTGACGTCAAGTGTATGAATCACTTGCGGCTGAGTCACACAGTTATGTAAAGTCATGCTTGTTCAATGAAACAAATGTGTCACTGGTATATATTTCACATTAACTAAGGGGGCAAACAACTCACTTTAAAACGCTCCCATCTTTACTCACAGAGATGAGACTACATTTTGAGTTTTAGTCATATTCTAGTCATCTGAAATGTTTTAGTTTTTGTCTAGTTTCAGTCGACTAAATATCATACAATTATAGTCGAGTAAATCTACAGTTGATTTAGTCGACTAAAATGTTTTTTCTCTAGGTTTCTAGGTTTTGCCTCTGCGTGTGCGTGTGTGTGTAAGCGCGTGCGTGCGTGTGTGCTAACAGTTAATTTCCAGCATAGATGGACAGGTTGGTGTGAAACTATGCACACACAGTCCCAGTAGGCCCATTATTTGATTAATCAAAAAGGTAATCAATAGAAAAATTGCTGAGATAGTTGCAGAGATGGACTATCAAAACCAAAGTCCTCGTCAGTGACTCAGATTTTCTCTCTCTCTCTCTCTCTCTCTCTCCCGCTCTACTGATTCCCGTTTTATCTCCTCCTCTCTCCTTGCTGCTGTTGATGAGACAGACAGCCTCATCATTCTGTCTGATTCTTCAAACCTCCTCCACTCCCATTGCTGATTCTGCTCTGTGCACAATTACACCAATTGTGTGTGGTGTGGTGTGTGTGTGTGTGTGTGTGTGTGTGTGTGTGTGTGTGTGTGTGTGTGTGTGTGTGTGTGTGTGTGTGTGTGTGTGTGTGTGTCAGTGTACTTGTATTTGTATTGTATTTGAGATAGACGTTAAGACAATTGTCCTGGTCCTCACAAGAGAAACGGTTGTTTTATGGTGAAGAATAAGATCCTAGGGTAGGTACCCTCACAAAAACATGCAGTAATCCTGGTCACTATACTGCCTCCCCCTGGCCAGCCGGGGCGCCTGATGGAGGGGAACTGGTTGGAATAACGTGTTCCTTCCACGCGCTACGTCCAACCAGGGAAACTCTCCCCCTGTCAGGTGATAAGAAGGTCAGTTGGCTCTCATGCATTGAAGGAGGCATGAGCTCGGCCCAGGTCTCCCTAGGTTGGCAGAGGGAAGGTAGTGCCCAGGATTACATAGACAATTGGCACTGGGTGTAAAAAATAGGGGTTACAAAATCGTGGGATAAAAATTTTGAAAAATAAAATAGAAAAAAAGAATAAGATTGGAGGTGTAAGGCTGGTGTAAGGTTTAGGATTAGACAGTTACAGGCAGTGGTGGGAAAAAGTACTCATATTTTTTACTTAAGTAAAAGTATCAATACTGCAATATAGAAATACTCTGTTACAAGTAAAAGTCCGGAATTAAAAAGCTACTTGAATAAAAGTACAAAAGTATTGGCATCAAAATGTACTTAAAGTACCTAAAGTAAAAGTACTCATTATGCAAAATGTCCCATTCAAGTTTTCAAATGTATGAAAATCTTTTGAAAATAGCCGACAAGCTCACAATGCGTTGCAACGCATTGTGAGCTTGTAGATCAGCTATTTTCAAATGGCCGAAATGTATAGGGCTGAAGTGGTTAATGTGTGTTTTGTAATAATAATCAAAATCTACAAAGTTTGTTTGTTTATTATCACTTACAAGAACATTTAAAAATTATACACAAAGATTCGGTAGAAATGTGAAGGAGAATGCCTAAAAACCCTCCAGGGGCTTGAGAAGTGGCAGTCTCCGGGAATATTTGTACATTCATAGGATAAAATTAACATCAATGTGGAATATACACATCCATTACAGTTTAAACACTAATAGACATGTCATACAGATGAAGAAACAGAACGGAAAAGACCAAAATGGAAAAGAAAGAATCAGCAAAAACATATTACAACAATAAAAGTCAAGGGAACCAAAACATAAACCTCTAGGGAAAATGTTATTATATTATATTAGGCAGACCATATGGAAAGTATTTGGTTGTTAAGAGAAGCGATTTTAGAAACTTCTTAAATTGGTGAGAAGACAACTTCCATAGATGTAATGGCAGAGAATTCCATATTTTTGACCCTCTGAAGCCTATATTAAACTGGGTTTGAGAGGTACGGGCCTTTGGGGGTCTGAGGTTATTTGAGCTACGTGTTGGGTAATTATGAACCTGAAAATTATACTCAAATATATGATGAAAAAAGGAGGGAAGGGTTCTCCCCAATGAGCCATAAACAAATAAGCCAATTTGAAGATGGTTCACTTGATAAATACTGAGGACACCTAATCGGATAAATAAAGGCTGAGATGAATGTCTTGGGTGTGCACAACTTATTGTTCTTACAGCTCGTTTCTGAAGACGGTATATGGGCTCCAGTTTGGTCTGATGAGTACTAGCCCAGACTATATTACAATAATTAATATATGGATAAATCATGGAATAATATAACATAGTGGCTACCTCAGAACTGATCAAATGACGGATTTTACGTAGGATACCAATACTCTTAGCTATTTTTGTGGATATAGCCATAATATGTGATTTCCAGGATAATGATTCATCAAGCATAATGCCAAGGAATCGTGTGGAACACACATTGGTTATAGGGATGTTATCGATATCTATTTTTGATGATTTGTTGAAAATATGTGGTTTAAGACCAAAACATATGAAATTAGTTTTTTTAATGTTGAGTGATAATTTATTGGAGCGAAACCAAATGGACAGCTTACCAAGTTCTTCATTTATAACCTTTATAATGGTGTCAGGATCTTTATGAGAGTAGAGGACACTTGTGTCATCTGCAAATACAATCTTAGACAGTTTATCCGAGACATTTGAAAGGTCATTAATATATAACAAAAACAACAAAGGCCCAATAATTGATCCTTGGGGGACTCCGCATTGCATATGAAGAAGAGGTGAGTTTGTTCCATTGTAGGATACAAACTGCTGCCTGTCTTTAAGATAACTTTTGAACCAGAGAAGTGCATTGTTTTTTACTCCAATATGAGACAGTTTCTGAAGAAGAATATGGTGATTGACCGTATCAAAAGCCTTAGATAAATCCAAAAAGATACCTATAGTGTTTTCCTTTCTATCTCTAGCTTTATATATTTCATTTACTAGGTGTATAAGTGCCATATATTGAATGCTTCTTTCTGAACCCGTACTGGTGTGTATATATAATGTTGTACTTATTAAGATGTTCAATTAATCTCTCATAAACAAGTTTTTCAAGTATTTTTTATATAGCAGGCAAAATGGAAATAGGTCTATAATGATTGAAAATGGCCGGGTCGTCATCTTTATGAATAGGGATAATCTTGGCTATTTTTAGTTCAGAAGGTACTATTCCCTGCTCCAATGAAAGATTGAAAATGTGAGTTAGAGGTTGTACAATGTACTCATGAATGGTTTTCAGTAATTTACAGTCAATATTGTCATAACCTGGAGAAGAATCTTTCAGACCAATTAATGTCTTCCGAACCTCATCCTCTGATACCGTTGAGAAATTAATATTTTCAAGGATATTCAAGGAGCATTCATAAATTGAAGGGGATTGTGGTTGCTGGGAGGAATCTTGGAGGCCAGATTAGGACTACTTCTGAAAAAAAGGTATTCAAATTATTGGCAATTACTTGAGGGTCAGAAATAAGCCCCCCATCAGCCTTAAATTATTTTGGTAATTTCTTGCATTTTTTGTTTTAGTTGAGAATACTATTAATTGTTCTCCAAAGGAGAGTCATGTTATGTTTGTGTTTGGACAGTTCTTCATTATAATAATGTTTTTTTGCTCCTCTAATAATGTGGTTTAATTTATTTCTATAATTCTTTAATTGAGCATGATTATATGGTGTTGGACTAAGAAGATATTTTTTGTACAATCTATGTTTAGTATTTACTGATTTCATGATGGCTGAGGTTATCCATGGTTTGGTTGGGTTATGATGAGGTTTGGAAGACACCAATCTAAGGGGAAAACACAGATCATAGGCCTGAGAGATACATTTTAAAAACAAAGTATAAGATTCTTGTGGGTCTGCAGAGTGAAGGATATCTGTCCATGGGTACTTGCTGATCACCGATTCAAATTTAGCTGTATTTGCTACATTAAACTTTCTCCTATATTTGGGATAAAGTAACTAGTAACTACATTTTTCAAATAAATATAGTGAAGTAAAAGTACAATATTTGGATCAGAGATGTAGTGGAGCAGAAGTAAAAGTATTGGATATTGGAAACACTCAAAATTGTACTTAAGTACAGTACTTAAGTAAATGCACTTAGTTACTTTCCCCCACTGGTTACAGGTTAGGTTTAGGATTAGACAGTTACAGGTTAGCTAGGGGTTGCTGCTTCTTTCCTATAGACCAGGGGTAGGCAACCTGCTGCTCTAGAGCCACATGTGGCTCTTAGGCCCTCTCCCGTGGCTTTTTTTCTTTCTTTTTTAATCATAATAATTTATTATTGTAGTGGTCATAAAGTTATTCTTACATTCTCCTATTGTAAAGCAAAAAGTGTCGCCCACACACCAGATCAAAATAAGAAACATTTTTTTTGTATTATTAATGCTTGGTTTGTTTGCTTTCACCACCAACGTTGCTAGCTTACTGGTATACTTGATCTGCTTTGAGAAATTAGCAAACAGTAAAAAAAGCACACCAAAAAAAGCCGCTCCAGACAGATGTTACATTTTTGGAGGGGCAAAAATGGTTCTTTTGATAATAAAAGGTTGCCTACCCCTGCTATAGACTGACGCCCGGTCATAATGCACTATCGTTGAACTCCACAATGCAGCACCGTTGTATGGTGAAGTATAAAGTAGGGCTTTACAGTAGGGCTTAAAGGGGTAGTTCACCCCCCAAATAACTTTTTTTCTATTGATTATTCACCCCATGGAGCCTTGAATTCATGGATATTTTTTTGTTTTTGTCGCATTCCTTCCTTTATTATTTGATTATAATAAATTTAGCCCCATTGATTCCGGTAGGAGACACAAATGCATTTGTGTCTCCTACCGGAATCAATGGGGACACATTTATTATAATAAAATTATTGGCTTAGGAATGTGACAAAAACAAAAAAATATCTATGAATTCAAGGCTCCAGATGGTCAGTAATCAATAGAAAAAAAGTTATTTTGGGGGTGAACTACCCCTTTAACTCATTGGCCGCCATTATCGCATTAACGCGATCTAATAAATAGCGCGCTTGGCCGCCAGGATCGCATTAATGCGATCTAACGTCTTTATTGATCTTTATGCTCTGATCACGCTATTCTGTTATGAATCAGGCTAAGTTTCGGGTTCCACTTACTTCAACCACCACTGCATCCGGTTCCATGACTTGGGTTCCGTTTTCGGTTTTACATTTTTCCCCCCAGTCATTTTCGACCATAATAGGGAAACAAACGGTTTTTCACACGCTATGAAAAGCGATCGGAGACCTCCCCTCCTATAATCTATGGTCTGGGTGACGAACAGTTATCCCCGTTGTGTATCACAAAGTAATTTTCGCCGATAACAGAATCTGAGACATTTCACTTCCGGTTCATGTGTTTCACTGTGTGAGTGGGTCTGGGAGGGGGCGAGTGTGATCGAGAGGCGATCAAGCTTGGTATGTGCTGCACTCTAGTGGTGGAACGATCAAAATGATTCAAGTGTCAAGGTAGACTTTCTAGATGTGAATTAAATAACAAAATAACGAAACAAAAAAACACGAAAATCGCTGGCAAGGGCTGCTATGAACGAGGTTTTAACTCTGGCAGTCAATGAGTTAAGTGGAGCTTCTCAGAATGAAAGTGAACGGGATGCTGACACTTCCGACCCAGATCTTTAATGTGGGGGGGACCGAACCTGACCCCATCCCGTGTATGTTTGACCACGCACTTGTGCTTGTTTTTGAATCCCAAATGGACATGATTTCTGACAAGGGCTGTGGTTATGAAACCTGGTGGGACCTCGTCTCCATAATTACTCATTTGGGTTGCCTTGGTGGGATGGAGCTAGTCAGTGGTGAGAAAAGTACTCAAATGTTTTACTTAAGCACACGTATCAATACTGCAATGTAGAAGTACTCCGTTACAAGTAAAAGGCCTGTGTTCAAAATGCTACTTGAGTAAAAGCACAAAAGTATTGGCATCAAAATATACTTAAAGTACCAAAAGTGAAAGTACTAAAATGTTTGAAAATAGCAGATCTACAAGCACACAACACGTTGCGATGCGACACACTGTGAGCTTGTAGATCAGCTATTTTCAAAAAGCCTTTGTATAAAATAGTGGTGAAGTGGTTAATGTTTTATAATATAATAATTTGCAATCTGCAAAGTAACTAGTAACTAAAGTTTTCAAATAAATGTATTGGAGTAAAAGTACAATATTTTCCTGAGAGATGTAGTGGAGTAAAAGTAAAAGTATTGAAAATTGGAAATACTCCAGTAAAGTAAAAGTACCTCAACATGGTACTTAAGTACAGTACTTGAGTGAATGTACTTAGTTACTTTACACCACAGGAGCTAGCTCTCATCGTGTAGGCCTAATTGATATTTGTTGGTGTCTAATTGGCTTGTGCCGGCCTCGGCAGCATCTCTGAGAGTAGAATAAAACTAAAATATGAGAAAAGAAGAACGGGAGGGCGTGATTGCGCTTCGGGACAGGACTCAGCGCGGCCTCATCCCACTGAGGAATCCGTCGCCTCCGTTTTCAGTTTGTTCAATCTCCGCGACGCCTTCAAATAGATTGCTTTTTAAATAGATTGCTTAGCTCCTCTATCTCGGAGCCAGCGATGTGGACACATTTCATAGCGGGGGGCCCCTGTTACTTACGTTTGATGGCGGAGTCACCCCGCCCACCCACACGCCCTTTCTCTATCCCCCCCCCCCCCCCAACCCCCCAACCCGCTCCACACGCGCGCACACGTACACACACACGCACGCACGGTAAGTACAGAACTTGAGTAAAAATATACTTAGTTACTTTACACTGCTGACACACACACACACACACACACACACACACACACACGCAGTCACCAGTGGTGTAAAGTAACTAAGTACATTTACTCAAGTACTGTACTTAAGTACACTTTTGAGGAATCTTTACTTTACTTGAGTATTTCCAATTTTCTATACTTTTACTTCTACTCCGCTACATCTCAGAGGAAAATATTGTACTTTTATTTCACTACAATTATTTGAAAACTTAAGTTACTAGTTACTTTTCATTATATTAAATTAGATTAAGAAACATACATTAACCACTTTAGCCCTATTTTATACATAGGCTATTTGAAAATAGCCGATCTACAAGCTCACAACGCGTCGCATCGCGACGCGTTGTGAGCTTGTAGATCTGCTATTTTCAAACATGTTAGTACTTTTACTTTTGGTACTTTGAGTACATTTTGATACCAATACTTTGGTACTTTTACTCAAGTCAATTTTGAATTCCGGACTTTTATTTGTAACAGAGTACTTCTACATTGCAGTAGTGATACTTCTACTTAAGTAAAACATTTGAGTACTTTTTCCACCACTGACAGTCACACACAGTTATTCAGACTGCACATAGCCGTCGGTGGACCCTCACGTGACGCGGGATATAACAAATGGAAACAAAATGAGAAAGACTCGGTGCAGACACATTTATAGAGGGGGCAAAAAAGAAGGAAACCCCCCCGAATCTTCAAGGGGGCTGCGAGCGATACAGTATGTGTGAGTTATTAATTGCGCAGCATTTTGTCTGAATAAGCTCCACCGAGTCCTTTATTAGAGTCAATATGCCCAGGAGGGGATAGAGAGAGAGAGAGAGAGAAAGAGAGAGAGGGAGAGAGGGAGGCAAGAAGAGGAAATGGGGGGAGAAATTATGGAGAAAAAAAGGGGGAAGTCAGGGGGGGAAGAGGGATTTGAAAAAGCGGGTGGGAGACGAAGGAGAGAAGAGAAGACGGAAGGCGAACATGAGCCTGTGCTTTTGTCTCAGTGAGGGAACGCAGCTACACATCCAATTGATTGCTGCTGCAGACAGGCCTCGTTGGCGGAAACCACATTATATCGCTGCTTCTTGCGGTGGAGGGGGGGAGGGGGGGTTGAGAAGGAGAAGAAGGAGAGGCGGAATTGTTATCACGACTCGCCGGGGGAAGAGATTGGCTCCGGAGACGCTTTAAGACGCTTTCCCATGTCGGGCGTGCATGCTGTGCTGCTTGTGCTATTGATTTGCTTATTTATTTATTTAAAGAGGAAGAGGCATGTTTGTGTTGAATTCGTGCTTCGTCGCACGTTGAAAATAGCCGATGAACAAGCTCTTAGCGCGTCGCGTCTGCGATGCGTTGTGAACTTGTTTGTCGGATTTTTTTTACGCACAACGCGTCAAAAGCCGAAGTATAAATCTGGCTTTAGACTGCACGCCTCCGACACTGCATAGTCATCCTGTCAGCGGCTGTTTGAAATTGCCCTGCCGCTGTTTGTAGGCCACGTTTTGTGTTTGAACATCGAGGTTATGCCGCTGGAGGAAAATGCACACAAGCGAACCTGCAGTCGCAGACTCCAATATGGATGCTAATGTTTCTACAAGAACATGTGCACACTTGCACATGATACTAATGTTCTAAATATCACATACTGTATGTATACCTGCTTTCACATAGGATATCTGGAAATCTTTATTTGTTCTATTTAACCTGCTTTCCATTTCTTTGTTACCAATGTTCTGAGGGCACGTGTTCTTATATTGAGGTTATATACAGACAGTACCTCCATTTAAAAACAATTAAAATCACCAACAACTGGTGCTATTAACCACTTTCAACCTGCCTTTCCTATTTTGGGCATGTAATGTTGGTGAAGTTTAAAAATATATATATATATTTGTTTTTAAGGGTGCAGAGGTAAAGTACGGAGACAATTGGCCCATGTTCGGGGGAGGGAAGCCGTACGGATGATCTTTGTCGCTGCGCTAGCAACTCCTACAGACCGGGGCAGCACCCGCCCGCGGGCAGGTAATCGGCATAGCGACTGAAATGGGATCGAAAAAGGAGGAAAAGTAATTAAATGGATGAAAATGTTATGCTGGATATAAGTTGACTCCAGTGACAACTGGAAGAGGAGAACGTCCCCTTGAGGTTCCCTACAAGCGCTGTGCACACACAGCTGTGCTGATAGAATATGTCGCCTACATCTGGGGAGGGCTTAGTTTAGCTAGATTTTCAAATAGCTGATGTATATGTTAAAGTGCTCATGTGGCCCATAGTCACTTCTTTTGGGCTGGTTTTTCTAGACCTGGTTGCTTGTTTCTCTCACATAATCTGGCAACACTGGACGCAGGGGTCAGAGCGAAGAGGGGAAGGGAACCATGTCACGCGATTCCCTTGTTTGACCCGGCAAAAACTCGGATGTGTCTCAAAGAACATGATTATTGGCAAAATCGCGGAACGTTTAGAATATTTGGCGGTCCCGTTTTCATTTTTCACAAGATCGGTGGTTGTTGCAATGACCTGCACTACAATACTTCACCATTATGTTGCGCTATGACGAAATAAACCCACACAATGTAACAATGCATACGTTCCGTAATGCAATTCCAATGGTGAAAGCTGTGATATTTCACCCGGTTTAAGAATGGCGGATTCGGCCACGCCCCGAAATAGCCGTATAATGTGTCTCAAAGAATGGAGAGCTGCACATGTTTGGTGGTGAAAACCTGGACCACACGCAAACCCAGAGACCTTCTCCTGGAAGAAGGTTTCTTACATGTGCTGGTGCATGGTGGGAGAGCGTACCATCCTCTTCGGTGGATTCAGGAGATCCCCAATCGGCGAACCTGCTGATGACCTGTACATCATAGACTTCAGTCCCAGTATGCAGACGTTATGCAAGCTGGCCATTATTCAATATATATAAAATGGTGCATTTATACGGCGCTTTTATCCAAAGCGCTTTACATAGATTGTGCATTACATTCACCCATTCACACACACATTCATACACCGGTGGCGGAGGAAACCATGCAAGGCACCGACCTGCTCATCGGGAGCAATTAGGAGTTCAGCGTCTTGCTCAAGGACACTTTGACACTAACTCTGGGATCGAACTGGGAACCTCAAACATTAACCACTTCATCCCTTTATCCCTATTGTATACATAGGCTTCAAAAAGCCTATGTATAAAATCAACGTGTCGCATCGTGTTGATCTGCTATTTTCAAACATTTTAGTACTTTTACTTTTGGTACTTTAAGTATATTAAGGTGCAAATACTTTTGTACTCTTACTCATTTTGAACACAGGCCTTTTACTTGACAGAGTGTTTTTATATTGTGGTGTTGCTACTTTTGCTTAAGTAAAATATCTGAGTACTTCTTCCACCACTGGTTTGTTTTGTACAGATCTCCTAAACAGTAGAGCAGTAGTGTAAAGTAACTATATACATGTACTCAAGTACTGTACTTCAGTACACTTTTGAGGAATTTTTACTTTACTGGAGTATTTCCCATTTTCAATACTTTTACTCCACTACATCTCAGAGGCAAATATTGTTATTTTTACTCCACTACAATTATTTATCAGCTTTAGTTACTAGTTACTTTACAGATTTAGATTATTATCACAAAACACACATTAACCACTTCAGCCCTCTATATAAACTATTTCGGCCATTTGAAAATAGCAGATCTACAAGCTCACAATGTGTCGCGATGCGACACATTGTGAGCTTGTAGATCTGCTATTTTCAAAAGATTGTTATACAAATGGGACATTTTGCACAATGAGTACTTTTACTTTTGGTACTTTAAGTATATTTTGGTGCCAATACTTCAGTACTTTTATTCAAGTACATTTTGATTACTGGACTTTACTAACAGAGTGTTTTTTACACTGCAGTATTGATACATTTACTTAAGTAAAAAATGTGAGTACTTTTTCCACCACTGCAGTAGAGTGCAGACCATATGGAGCACAGTCAGGGTGATGCATAATTGAACGGTGCAATAGTCCAATATTTCCGGTGGCATTTCTGCCAAACGAACCGGTGCTGTTGTATCCTTCCGATCATTATGGCGTAAATTCCACTAATAGCGTGTTTAATAAGTAATGAGTGGTGTGAAAACGGGCCTAGCCAATAGCGGAGCGGGGCTTGGCTCGCCATCGGGACCAGTAAACTCAGGCCAATAGGACAGTGGTTTTTTTTAACAACCAGGAACGCACGTTTTTCTTACATAAGTTAAAGAAGCAATACATACTATAAAACACTATTCTGTTAAGTAATAAGTAAAAGTCCTGTACACAAAGTATTGGCATGAAGATGTACTTGAATTACCAAGGTAAAAGTACTGTACATCAATGTGTTTTTACAACATTCTAAAACTCTTTTGTAACATATTTATTTATGTATGTATTTATCTATTTATTACAGCAGCATGGCCTGGGCCATGCTGCTGTATTTATGTTTTTATGCTTGAATCTTCTTCAATAAATTGTCTACACTTCACTCTTGATATTAATATTTCCTTTTTTATTTTTTTATCCCACACTTTTGTAACCCATTTTTTCACCCAGTGCCAATTGTCTATGTAATCCTGGGTGCTACTCTCCCTCTGCCAGCCTGGGGAGAGCCCAAAACTGAGCTCATGCTTCATTCAATGCATGAGGAGTGAGCAGGCCGCTTCTTATCACCTGACAGGGGGGAGTTTCCCTGGTAGGACGTAGCGCGTGGAGGGAACACGTTATTCCAACCAGTTCCCTTCCCCTCGTGAGGGTACCTAGTTGCGAACGCGGGAGGAGGCGCGGCGAAGCCGCGCCTCCGACCAAGTGGAGCATACTATGAAACCGTGCTCGGCTTGTGTGTGTCTCTGGGTCTCTGTGTGCACTGCCTGTGTGCACTGCCTGTGTGCAGCTCCTCTGAGATAAGTAAATGTCCAATTTAGACGTACCATACATCAAATGAAAGGTCTTTGAAAACTGAACACACCTGTCAAGGTTGCGTTTAAGCCCGCCCCTTCCCCCGGAAGCCACGCCCCGGAGAAGGCTCCTAAAAACTCCCCATTGAAACCCCATGTTAAATGAAAAGTGCCCGAATCGCTCCCAAACTTTTTCTACCCCCCCTAAGTGGGGGTCTACGAACAAATACATCGGGCTCGGATTTTGGCTCCGCCCCCCGGAAGTGGGTGAAACAGGCACTTCAAACACTTTGTTGAATTGTTCAAAAACATTCCAAGTTTTTTTTTTGTGAATTTGTATTTTTCTAAGATGCTCCTTTTAACGCAGATTTTTTTTGAAAAAAAAAAAAAAAAAATTATTGGTTACTTTTTTTTAAAATATTTTTTTTCATTCTTTTTTTTCTTTTTTTGCGTTCGCTTACCGCGTTCGCGCGTCTTACTTGTACTACCTACCCTAGGAGACACGAGGAGAACATGCAAACTGCACACAGAAAGGCTCTTTCGCCAACCACACCTACTGTAGGGTATGGGCAGTAGGAGAGAACACGCCCCCAGTGGGAATCGAACCCAGGACCTACTAAAATATTAATATTTCCCATAATAACACACACACACACACACACACACACACACACACACACACACACACTCTCATAGCGCGGCACTAGATCTGCTATTTTTGAAAAATCGTGAACATGTGTGCAAATCTTTGAATGTATATTTTGAAAGCGAACATTTGTAACTCAAATCTTTGCTTTTGGGGGGGTCCCTGGAACAAAACATTTTGAGATGGGAGTCCGCGGCCAAATACATAATCTAAAAATGTTTTCAAAATTTTAACAGTATGTTGCTAATTGCTATATCAGTGGTGCTCCAACTTTTCCATGTCAAGGACCCCCAAAATGATATGTATATGGCCACGGACCCCCATTTCAAAATGTGTTGTTCCAGGGACCCCCAGAAGCAAAGTTCGGAGTTAAAAATGTTCGCTTTAGAACACAAATGTTCACGATTTCCCCCCGAAATTGCAGGCTCCAAGCTCACTATGAGGTTGGAGGTCAAAAGTGGGTGGAGCCTGGAGTCAGCTAAACCAGCTAACTCCACTCCCCTTTGATGAAGTTAGCTGGTTTAGCAGAAAGTTTGAGGATCCAATGGAATTAGCTGGTTTTATCAGAAGCGTTTTTTTATACTTTTCATTGGTTCAATATCTTTTTTTAATCAACACACAGACATAAAGGGTGTTCAATAGCACTGATTTATTGGAAAAAAATGCTAAAGCAGAAAAATAGTTTCTGCCCGACAGCAACGATATCTGCTATTGTTCGAATTGCCAAAGAAATCTAAAATGACACAAGATAATTTCCTGGTCTAAATAGGTTAAAATAGAAAAATAATTTAGCAACAAATACAAAATAAAAAAATAAAGTGAGAAAAAAATAAAAAATAAAAAAAGCTAAAATATTGAGATGAGAGGTTTCTGCTCGACGGTGAAGATATCGTTTGTTTAGACTTGTGTTTAGACGTGTTTTTCTTTTTTTGGCGGGGTGGGTGGGATGGAGTGGTCCGATAGTGGGATTCCAATTACTGTGGTTTTAACAGGATTACAAGGGATCAACCCTACAGTAAGGCCCAGGGAGTTGGCGCTGCTGGCTTTATTAAGTAGGATGTAGTATTATGGTAATCTGGTGCATGATGCTGATAGTGGCATTTTGAATACAAGCCAGTGGTAGTGGTGGGAAAAAAAGAAAAACTACTCAGTGGTGTAAAGTAACTAAGTACATTTACTCAAGTACTGTACTTAAGTACAATTTTGAGGTGTTTTTACTTTACTGGAGTATTTCCAATTTTCAGTACTTGTACTTCTACTCCACTATATATCTCAGAGGAAAATATTGTACTTTTACTCCTCTACAATTATTTGAAAAGATGAGTTACTAGTTACTTTGCAGATATAAATGATTACATTATAAAACATACATTAACCACTTCAGCCTTATTTTATACCTATAGGCTATTTAAAAATAGCCAATCTACAAGCTCGCATCGCGACGCGTTGTGAGCTTGTAGATCTGCTATTTTCAAACATTTTAGTTTTCAAACACTTTTACTTTTGGAACTATTTGATACCAATACTTTTCTACTTTTACTCAAGTACATTTTTTTTGTATAGTAGTGGAGTAAATAGTACAATATTTGCCTCAGAGATGTGGTGGAGTAGAAGTACAAAGCATCGGAAATTTAAATACAAATGATTAACAATAATTAAGTTAAAGGGATACTTCACTTTCACATAAAATAAACATTTAAAAAATATATTAAAAATAAATGAAAAAGTAATGGAAAATTCATGGCCCCCTCACGCATTAGAGTGTCCTAATAATGTGTGAGGGGGCCTTTATTTTGCCATAACTTCTTTCATTTTTTTTAAAATATTTTTTAATGTTTATTTTATGTGAAAGTGAAGTATCCCTTTAAAGCAAAAGTGCCTCAAAATCCTAAATGTACTTAATTACTTTCCACCACTGTCTTATTGTGAAATGGCTATAAAAAAAGTGTGGCAGGGGGGGGGGGGGGGGGGGGGATTTACAAGCTCACAACGCTTCGCACTTGCGACACATTGTAAGCTTTTGTGGAGCTGAATCGTGGATAATTTCTCTCCTTCCTTACACAACGCACGGGGATGGCCTGGCATTCAGCCCGGCAATCACGCGTGATTGTCTGCCTGTGTATTGACATGAGAAGCAAGCACACTGTGACCCTGTGAAATTCAAGCGAGAACGCAGGCGTCTTGGCGCTCCCCCATGCGGAAAGCCCTTTAGAATATTTTACTTTTTTTTTTCAGAGCAAAAAAGCCCAACCTACAAGCTCACAATGCGTCACACGCGTTTGTGAGCTTTTACGTCTGCTGTTTGTGCTTCTTTAACCCATATTCAATCCGGGAAAGCGTCTGTGTCATTTTAGATTTTAGCTATAACCATTGTATTATACTTTGGCTATTAAAAAATACTAGATATGCAAGCTCATAGCGCTATGAAAAATCGTGAAAATGTGTGCAAATATTTTTTTGCGAACATTTGTAACTCAAAACTTTCCTTCCGGAGGTCTTTGTAACTAATTCTTTTCAGAAGGTATCATTTTGGGGGTCCTTGATGTGAACACGTTTGAGAACCACTGATATAGCAACATAAGTAAAAAAAAAATAAAAATGAACATTTGACAAATGACAAATGTTCGCTTCAAAAAATCTATATTCAAAGATTTGCTAAACTTTTCACGATTTTTCAAAAGTAGCAGATCTACAAGCTCATAAAAAAAAGAATTGTTAAGTGTGTCTGTGGGTTTTATGAATAATTGAACCAATGAAAAGTATTAACACGAGCTTGTGACTAAACAATAACTACATTGGATCCTTTGGAAAACAAGTTCTTCTTTCCATTTCCTGAAAAGTAATGGCTTTGGACATGATGAGGTTTCCACCCGACATGACAATATGATCATTTTACGGAATGGTTTGCATTGCTTAAAGGCCTGTGGAAATAGAATAGTAACATTGGACAATGTGTTTGACTATATACTATATCCAAAGAATAAACAATACAAAAGTAGCTGCCGATTACGTATCAACTTGAGTTCTGAGGTATATGCACACATGCCAGTTTAGATTAGCATCCAAGCTCAGGATTAGTTTGCAGTAATTGTGAACACATCTTGGTAGAGAGAGCTTTGGTGTGAGATATTGACTAATGTTCATTCAGTATCAGCTGAAATACTGTATATCACATAAAGTACACTTGTCTAAGTGGGGGGTGACAGTAAAGCTGCATTGAATATAATTGAATTGAATTGAATTGAATTGAATTGAATTGAATTGAGTTGAATTGAATTGAATTGAATTGAATTGAATTGAATTGAATTGAATTGAATTGAATTGAATTGAATTGAATTCCAGATTTTAGGTAGATCATGGTTGAGTATGTTACAGAATGGTTTTGATTGTTTATTTAAAGGCCTGTGGAACTGTAAAGGCCTTTGCACACAGGGTGCGATTAGTCAATCAGTTTTTACCGCATGCGAAAAGACGCACAAATCGAACTGGGTTCGATTGGAAAAAAAACGCATCGCCGCACGGTAAATTCGGAGCCGGTGTGCATGAGGTCATTGAGAACCATGTGTTCATTTATAAAATGATATTGTCCGTTTTTTCCGTGCGAAAAATCGCACCCTGTCTGCAAAGGCCTTAAGATTGGAGAATGTATTTTAGTTTACAAAAAAAAAAGCAACAAATAGCTGCTGACCATTAAGCCGGCTCTTGGAAGTCTCTGTTCAACAGTGTCTGTAGTGGTGCATGATTTCTTTACAACGTGACTGTGTATAACATTTTTAAGTAAAATCACAAGGACGGCAATGGTTTTAAATAGGCTATTTATTGAAACTGTGTGAAGTAGGACATTGAAGTGCTGCCAGTGATCCTCTGTAGATTGGAGGGTACCAAGTACTGTAGAGGAGGAGGGGTGTTTTGATCATGTTCAACAGCAATTTGATTTTATATTGTTTTTTGAATGTATGGCACACAAAAGGTCATGCTTTTGTGTTGTACAACCTCTATGTGATTTAGATATGGCTAATGTATGGAAGAGCTGATTGATAGCTAATTTGACTCTGTTCCTTGTGGTACGATCCACTCACATAAATATGGAGGCTGCAGGTGGGGTTATTGTTCAGTTATTGTTGATTATTTGGGTTTATAGCAAGCTGAACACACCTGGGAGAGCTGCCAGGGTCCTTTATGGAAGGCTTTTGCCTGTTTAAGAGGTTCTTGAGTTCCTTGGGTTGTTTTTCTTAGATTTGCTGTGCAGTATTTATTTTGTTTTTCTATTTTTGAAAACCTTATTTTTGGCCAGTCTTATTACGCTACACATGAATATTTGGAGGGGATTTGGTGAAAAATAATAACATAGCCAAAAATTGCATTCTAGGACTATGTCGCTTTGAAGCCTTGACCATCCGGCCACCAAGGGGTGTCACTATACATTAATTTCACGATATGATACACAATATTAGGCTCACAATATTGATATGATGCAATGTATTATTATTATTAGTAGTATTAGTAGTATTATTAGTAGTAGTTGTAGTATTATTAGATGCATTAGTATTATATTTGTTTTCAATTAATATTGCCCATCTTCAGTTCGTTGTGGTGGAATCTGTGTTAATAATAGGCACGTAATAAACATTATTTATGAATCACTTAACATTTTTAAGTTACAAAGTGCTTAACACAAAAATAAATGAAATTGTACAAGCTTGAGTGAAGTAGTTCTCACGAACTGTAAACCACATTGTTTCAGGGGACGGATGGACATTAATAACAAACATAATATCAATAATACATAAATATAAATACCAATAACCTCAGACAAAGTGTAGCCTCATTCTCTTTTGAACATGATGATACATGTCACGTTTTAATATTGTGTATATACAATTTATCGTGGCACGATATATATCCTTGTGATATCCTGATTACATATTAACATCAGCATTTTTATTGAATTGACACATTATTTAATTGTATGTATTTGTTTTATTGTATTTATTTATTACGTATAGCTAATTAACCCATTAAGACCGGGATTTAGTGTCACTTTTAGATTTCTTTAGGCTATTCAAAAATAGCAGATATACAAGCTCATTGTGCGGCACCGAGTGCCGCGCTATGAGCTTGTAGATCTGCTATTTTTTGTAAAATCGTGAAAATGTGTGCAAATATTTGATATATATATGTTTTAAAGTGTTAGGATTTCGATTTTAGACATTTTTAAATCGGCCTCAGGTCTTAATGGGTTAAGAGCTAACAATTCCACCAATGGAAACTCAATGAAGATGTTTCCAAGCTACACTGGGTTATATTGGCTTAACAACATACTTAAAGTAGCACTTCACCCATGTTCAACCTATATCTTCATATAATTGGTCCTCACTATTATCATTATAATATGGCACCATTTTGGTCTACTCGGTCTGTGTCTCAGAGGAGGGCTGTGGACAGTTCAGAAACCCGCCTACCAGTGACATCATCAATGGGGAATCCAAGCTAACAGAAACTGCAACCTTTCTATTCCTGTAAAGTTAGCATGATATAATAGAAGCCATTGTTCTCGCATTAATAAAAAAAAAATATATAAATCTTCTTTGAAATGACCAAACCTGCCTGCCGATGATGTTATTTGGGTTTCTGAACTCTCCTCTGAGGCACAGCATAGACACAAATGGTGCCATATTATAATGAGCATTAATTAGTGAAGACCAATTAACAGTATATGAAGATTGAAAATGGATGAAGTGGTCCTTTAATGTACCATATTTCTTCAAATGTTTTCAAAATGTTTCAAATTGTTTTAAATAGCAGATCGATTTGCTAGTAGATCTGCTATTTTCAAACAGCCGGAGTGATTGGTTAATGTGTGTAAATCTGCAAAGTAACTAGCAACAAAAGCTCTCAAGTAATTGCAGAACGTAGTACAAAAAGAAAAGACAAGACGATATTTGCCTCAGAGATGTAGTGGAGTAGAAGTATGAATATAGGCCTATTGAAAAATGGACATGCTCAAGTAAAGTAAAAGCACCTCAAAATGGTACAGCACTTGATTAAATGCATTTAAATCTCAGTTCACATTCACTTCATATTTTCACAACAAGAAAGCCATATGCAATGGTCTGCGTTTGATGGCATGTTTTATTAGTAGACAATAAGGCACACTTACAGTAAAGTAAGACATTCACTCTGTCGCTGATTTTCAGCAGTGGTGGACAAAGTATTTGAGTCAAAGTAAATATTACTACAACTTGCTTTAAAACTACTTAAGTGTTCAAAAGTACATGCGTTTCAAAAGTACATACAATAAGTATACAAATTACAAAGTACATTTCTTTATATATATATATATATATATTTATGTACCAGATCTACAAGTTCACAGTGCATCGTGATGTGACACGCTGTGATCTTGTAGAGATCTGCTAATGTCACTATATTCAAAATAAGGCAGGAGCGGTTAATTCATAATGTACGTATTTCCCTTCCTAGAAATGTAATGGATTCAAAAGTACAATATTTGTCTTTCAAATCTATAGAGTCAACGTCATAAATGTCCAAAAATACTACACATGCCTAAGTACAGATACCCAAAACATTTATTTGAGTGCAGTACTCAAGTAAATGTACTTGGTCACCGTCCACCACTGGTTTTCAACATTTGTTAATAACTGCATTATAGAACAATCAACAACATCACGCCATTAGTTCAAAGCAGCATTATGTTAGTACTGGCTAAAATATCATTACTGTCGGGCAGAAACCTCATATCTCCATAGTTTTTTTCCCCCCTAAATTAATGCCCCACTTCGTCATATGTGTTGCACTAAAGTAGTGAAAATAGTAGATCAACAAGCTCACAACTCGTCATGATGCGACGCATTGTGAGGTTGTAGATTGGCTATTTTCACATTTTAAATTTTTTCCTTAAAAAAACGAATGGTTTCGGACATTCAAGATTTCCACCCGACAGCAACAATATACATGTTCAATTCACAATAAATAACCCTTTTTCTCTTTAGTTATTTAATCACAATGCCACAAGAAAAAGCTATTACAATTAGCTGTTTATGCAAATTATGAACATGGCATCAGTGCTTGTATTCATTAACCCATTAAGACCTGAGGCGATTCTTTAAAAAAAATCTAAATCCTAACAGTTTTTTGAAGAAAATTAAAAAAAAAAAAATCATGTATATCTGCTATTTTTGAATAGCCAAAGGCATCTAAAGTGACACAGAAGCGTTCCAGGTATCAATGGGTTAAATAATACATCAAATGGTGTGTCCCTCGTGACACAATGTCTATCAGCAACTAGCAAATACTCTTATAATTATATGAGTGTCTTATAATAGAACGAGTTCCATCATTAAACATATCGTCGCTTTCGTGAGGAAACCTTGTATACGTTAAAAAACGTTACTTTTCAGAAAAGGAAAAAATTAATAAAAAAGAAGCTGGGTTCCAATTGAACTAATGTAATGTAGTAATACTGTTCATTGGTTCAATATTTATAAAAACCCACACACACACACTTAAACCACTTGGCTTTCACTTACTTTTAGGTTTTTTATTTTTTCAAAAATAGCAGATCTACAAGCTCACAAGTGAGATTTTTTTCCTACTTGTGTGTGACACTGTAGTACGACAGAGTAGGCATTAATTTACGAAGAATCATAAAAAGTTGATATATGGAGAGATACGAGTTCTCTGTCTGACAGCAACGATATAGAGAGAATCCCAAAAGCACAGTTTGGCTTTGTAGCTTTACAAAAACATTATACTATGTTCAGTGACAATAGCCTTTTTTTTTCATGATTTATTTAATCAAATTGGCAATACATAATTGTATAACCAGCATGTATATCCGTACTCTGTTTTTTTATATCGTCAGTTACAGCAATAATAAATATCATTGTTTATCTCAGCAATATGAAAACAAAACAGCAGCATGAAACCAGGCACAAGAATGAATCAGATTTGGCGTATCATCTTAATATGATTGTTAATGCAGTGCAAGGGTGCATGTCAGGGCTGGGCAATTCACCTAAAATGTATTGAAACCGACATTTAATATATATTAGTTTTTTTATAATAGACTATTCTTAATTAGTCTGATTAACCATTTCTGAAGACCATTTCTTAAGACATCAAGACCGGGAACGCATCTGTGTGTCATTTTCAGATTTCTTTGGCTATTAAAAAATAGCAGATATACAAGCTCTGCACACATATTTCACGATTTTAAAAAAAATAGCAGATCTACAAGCTCATAGCGCGGCACTCGGTGCCGCGCTATGAGCTTGTATATCTACTATTTTTGAAGAGCCAAATACATCAAAAAATGACACATATGCGTTCCCAGTCTTAATGGGTTAAAAATAGCCGAGCTTGTAGATTTGCTATTTTATCTATTTTGTCTTAAAAAAAAAAAGTTCATTAATTGTATTCGAGGTAACGGTCTGAAATATTGGTGAAATTGCCCAGCCCTATAGTGCACATGATAATTGACAAGTGAGTTTGACGTACACAAACTGACTTGTTCACGTGGCCTCGTGGTGTAACAGACAAACTAGTGACGTCAGCGGAGGCCTGCGTCACAAACGCGCACACACACACACACACACACACACAACGGAAACACAACGAAAACACAACGAGAAAGCACACACCCAAGACAGTCACTGTCTTACCCTGAGAGACA
The DNA here is from genome assembly GCF_963280865.1 of Gymnoscopelus braueri. NCBI lineage: Eukaryota > Metazoa > Chordata > Actinopteri > Myctophiformes > Myctophidae > Gymnoscopelus > Gymnoscopelus braueri. The sequence goes on along the minus strand of NC_137623.1, from coordinate 14,652,318 downwards.
GTGGGGGAATGGACACCTTTGAGAACAGTTTATTATTATAATGATGATTATTATTATATATTTGTTTGTATTATTATTATTATTATTATTAGTTGCCATTCATGATTGCAAATGCAATGTGTTTTTTGTTGACAAGCCTCAGCTGATCGCTGCCATTTCAGTTTTTTCCACAACAAAGGGAATTGGAATTAGCAACTAAGCCGACGTGTTAAACATAATTGCGTTATTTGAATAATCTGCAATAGAAATGTCTGGAATCATTTGTATAATTGCAATGAGGAGCCGCAGTCATGGGGGCTGACTGTAACGGACTGACTTGAAAAAAACAGGGGATATAATAGCATTACCATAAAACGGTGCATTAAAAAAGAAAAAAAGGTCTCTCTGCACCTCATTTGATATTCCATATAAGCGATAGAGAGGCCCGTAAAAAATAAATGATTTACCCTGGCGTAGCGCGGAGAGAGAGAGGGGGGGACATCTCCCTCCGTACGATCATGGGAGGTGACGGGGCTGTGAGGACATGGCTATATGCGTCAAGTTGATCCTATTAGGTGTTTAAATGGATTTTACATGGGTGTTAAGGTTCACAATGTGCCATCAGACATGGAGAGGGAATCCATATTCATGGCACCCCCTGCTGACAGCCCAGCCCACCCCGCCCGCATCCCCCAACCCACCCTCACGCGCGACACAGCAAAGCCGGTTATAGTCCATTTGATCCGGGGATAATTGTTTATCTAGAAGCCCCCTCTCCTCAATGCATAAATTGAGCTGTCGCCTGGCATGGGCCGCGCGCGCGGCAGTGGACATTTTGTTTTCACAGCCGCGCCTCCCCCCTGTGTATGTGTACGCGTGCATGTCCGTGCGCAGTGAGCGTAGTATAGCGGTATAGTGTGGACCGTATAGCAGAAGCCTCAGCGGCCACGCTTGCATAAGAAAATAAAGGTGGGTGGGGGTGTGTGGGGGGCTTATAATAAATACACCACACCACCGGCTCAGTCCACACTCTAACCTCAGCTACCAGGGGATAAGGCCATTCAATACGGCATCTCATTATAATACACACTCCAGCTCCATTGAGCACCATATGAGAACAACAGGAAGAACAAGGCAACGTTCACCCAAACAAAGTCCCTCCTGTCCAGATCAGTGTTTCTCAACCTGCTCGTCCAGGGGTTGAGGAGGTGGGGGGGGGGGGGGGGGGGGGCTGGGCTATCACGGCTTGAAGGTTGTCCAGAATTAAATTAAAAGCGTTGTACAAGAATCATGACTTGCAATTTTGGGGTAATTTTTCAAAAATGAAAAAAAAGAAGCGCAAAGTAGACGGTCTACAAGCTCACAACACGACGTGTTGCGGGATGCACACCGGCTACTTTCGCAATTTGTCGCACGATGAAGTAAATAGGGCTTATGTGGTAACTGGGAAAACACAAGTGTGTGTGAACGCACGCAGGCATGTGTGTGTTTGTGCATGTGTGCGTTTGTGCATGTGTGCGTGTGTGTGTGTGTTTGTGCATGTGCGCATGTGTGTGTGTGTGTGCGTGTGTGTGTGTGCGTGCATGTGTGTGGGTGTGTGTGTCTCAGCTTGTATCAGATGTAAGAAGGGGAGAGCTCCAAGGGCCAAAAAAAGGGAACCCCTGTCCACAAATAGACACTACGTGTGCGTTTGTGCGTGTGTGCGCGTGCGCATGTGCGTGTGCGTGTGTGAGTGTGAGCGCGCGTGCGTGCGTGTAAAGGAAAGACAAACCAAAAGGCCACACGGTAACATCAACAATGTCCGACATATCAACGCACAGGACGGACGGGCAGACGGACGGACAGTCGGACGGACGGACAGACGGACGCCATCGTTGGCATGGAGAAAACAAACACACGGACAGACGTACGGGTCAAGACGGACAGACATTCGCAGGCATCCTTGTCACTGAGGTTGAGGGAAAAGAGAAAAAAAGGCACCTTTTGTGTTCAGTCCCAGGATGGAGCATTGGAGAGGCTACACAGGTGACTGCAACAAGGGAATGTGCGTATATGCGTGCGTGCGTGCGTGTGTGTCGGGGGTAACGATGGGTTTTCATCCAAGCGACACAGTCCTCCTTCACAGGGCCGCGGGAGGAAAACGGGGCAGGGGGGGGACGGGTGGGATGGGAGGCCGGGCAGGACAGGGCAGGACAGGGAGGAGGGAAGGGGGGGTTTCCGCGAAGATAAGGACTCTCCTCGACTACGCGTATTCTTAAGCAATAACAACGTGATCCGTATTATCCACCCAAGAATACCCGTCACCGAAGAGAGCCTCTCGGACGGTTACACCCTTCTCGGGAACGCCAAGAAACATCGCCGGCACGCCCGTCGGCTTCGTTATCGTCGCCATCGTCCGCCGTTATCGCCGTCGTCGTCACCGTCGTCGTCGCCACACGGTGGCGGCAGCAGAGGTGTCCGCATTCGGCGAGCAGACAGACAGACAAGACTGACAGAGAGGAGGGACAAGGCGGAGGCTGCATTGATTGAAGACAAGGTGGGGGGGGGGGGGTATCCCCACCACATCGGGGACTCCTCTGCAAAATGAGAAATTGAGTGCATTTTCAAAACCCAGAGGGCCAGCTTGTTGGGGGGGAGGGGTTTAAACCAAGCAAAACAAATGAACTGGAAAATAAATGAAAACAAGTTGCGTTTAAAATCTCGCTGTGGATCATGGATAGTAGACACTCTCTTGCATTCTCTCTCTACTACTCTGCCACCAAAATGTGGAATGCGCTGACACCATCCATTAAAGGTGTGACACTAGCCTCGTTCAACATTGGCCTGAAAAAAACATCTATTCAAGGAGACCACACGAAATGTGGTAAATGTAATTTCCCCATCTCTATTGTACATAATTAGTGTTGTATTATTGTGTAAAAAAAATGTTATGCTGTGTTGATGAATTGAATACATGAGACCACAATGGAAACAAGTACCCAGGACTTATTATGTGTTATCCTTTTAGCCTTAGGGCCCTATTTTCGCCATTATCCCATAACCAGCCTCATTATCAGACTGGCTCCAGTGTAGGCGATTACAAGGGGGAGGGGATTAGAATGTCCCTAAACAATTTGAATTGGTTTAGAATTTCCCTAAACCAATCACAAGGGATCCCCACACCCACCTCCAACTCTCATTGGACGGTACTTTTTGTACCGAATAAATCCTAAGTTCACATTACAACGCCAGACCAAGAGGGGGAAGTCCACTCAGAGAGTGGTCGGGGTCTATGGTCTGGAACCAGGCTATCCCTAAACATCTTTGCCATTCTTCACTATTTTGAAAAACATTTTCAAATAGTTCAACTAGCCGATCTACATCGATACGTTGTGAGCTTGTAGATTGGCTAGTTCAACTATTTGGATAGGTTTTAAAAATAGTAAAACATTGCACAGAAGTTTAGGGTTAATGGGTAAGGCACTGGCGAAAATAGGGCCCTTAATGTCTTACTGTCCCACGAGCTGTTTACATTTCTAACCTCTCTCTCTCTCTCTCTCTCTCTCTCTCTCTCTGAAAAGGCTCCACCAAGGGTGTCTGGGGGATGGAGAGGAGGTGGGGTGGAGGCCTAGCCAAGCCGACCCCCTAAATCCCCCCCCAGATACAAACCCACAACCAACCCACCCACCCACCCCAACTGCAAGTCTTACCTGGCCCAGAGGCTGGTGCGTGGGTCTGCCTGCCTGCAAACCAGCCAACCAGCCAGCCAGCCTGGGGGGCCGGGGGGTGGGGTGGTGGGGGGCTCCCTCCTCCTCCTCGCTGGCCCGGCGTCCGTCACTTAATGAGATCTGCTGGGAGAGTATAGCAGAGGGAGACGTGGGGTCAGAGGGGGTCATCCGGGGCCCCGTGGCCCCCCGTGCAAGGCTGCCACACGCGCCGTGACAATAGCCCTGCACACTCCATTAGCGTCACACGCGTTTACCCCCCCTCCCCCCCCCACCTCCCACCCACCCACCCTCTCTTTCTCCTTCCACGACAACCTCCTGGTCGCTCCGGTGGAGATGGTGAGGGGGGGGGGGGAGCAACACACATATTATTCCAATAAACCCTTGTATGGCCTCCTCTCGACAGGAAATGGAGTAAAAAGAATATAGTTATAATTTAGTCACATGCTCTTGTTAATACTGTTTTTTTAAATTGGTTAAATGTAAAGATTTTTTTTTTTAATTGAATAAAATAAAAACACTTTCGACCTGGTCCTCCATATTTTGGGCATAATTGGTGAGCTTTCTTTTTTTCAAAAGTACTTAAAATGGCTGAAACGCGGGCACGGTGGCGCAGTCGGTAGTGCTGTCGCCTCACAGCTAGAAGATCCTGGGTTCGATTCCCGTCGCTGTGGGCGCTGGGGGCGTGTCTTCTCCTCCGCGTCATTCCATACCCTAGGTGGAGTTGGCGAAAGGGCCTTTCTGTTTGGAGTTTGCGTGTTCTCCCTGTGTCTCCCAGGGTAGTTAATACCCTCACAAAAACATGTAGTAATCCTGGTCGCTATACCGCCTCCCCCATGATTGCCGTGGCGCCTGATGGAGGGGAAGGGAACTGGTTGGAATAACGTGTTCCTTCCACGCGCTACATCCTACCGGGGAAACTCCCCCCTGTCAGGCGACAAGAAGGTCAGTTGGCTTTCATGCATTGAAGGAGGCATGAGCTCGGCCCCCTGGTAGGGGGAGTGTAGTGCCCAGGATCACTTAGAAAATTGGCACCGGGTGAAAAAGTAGGGTTACAAAAATCGTGGGATAAAAATTGTAGAAAAAAATAAATAGCTGAAACGCATCACAATGCAACACATGGTGAGCTTGTGCATTCAACATCTTTTGCATGACACTGTCGTATGACAAATATGGGAAAAAAAAAAAAAAAAAAAAGGTTTCTGACAACCAGAGAAACAGACAAACGTTTGGCTGTGTCACGTATTAGAAAAGACGACATATTGCACACACGACTGCACACATTCAAAACGTCAACATTTTGAAATGAGACGCAAAACACACCCGATTCCCTTCCCATTCCCCAAATGTTAAACAATTGATCTTTAAGTGAATGAATGAGTGCCATTCCCGAAATGGTAATTAACAATAAACGT
>NC_137623.1:14589720-14639720 GCF_963280865.1 Gymnoscopelus braueri | reverse complement strand
TCCTGTTCTAAACATCACTGACACACCAAAAAGACACGTGTAAGCAATAACGTTTTCCAAACAATGCAAATGGCATTCAAATAAAACAAAACCCCAAACGTTTTTAAAACATGTTTCACTGGAGGTGTGGTGTGCAAGCAGTGTTATAAAGCTTCAAGGGTTCGTTTTAATCATTTTGTTGTAGCCAAAGTTGTTCAATTGAAATAACTTCCAAATCAGCCAGCTCAGCTTCCCTAACAAACAAAATACAAAAACGTAACAAACAATCAACCACTTAAACCCCAGCGAACGTATTGTGGGAACAGCTTTCTCTGAAAATAGCAGATCCACAAGCTCACAACACCAGGCATTGCATTGTGAGCTTGTCGATCTGCTATTTTCAGCTAAAGCTTTCCCCACACACAGAAAAACTCTTAGAAACAACAACCCAAAAGCAAACATTTCTGCTTTTAGACAAACAGTCAAGTCTTCATCGTGCTCTCTGGGGGAACAAAGAATCCGTCCTGTTTCTATAGGAATGTCATATTTAGTGAACAGTGCCATGTTGGTCCCTGTTACGTAATCACCCTGATATGTGTTCTCTGTGGGGAGGAACAACCTCATTATGTCCCGATACGTGTTCTCTGGGGTGGAACGACCTCAATGGTCCCAAACTCTTTTTTACACCATTCTAATTTAAAAAATCTAAAATAGCAGCTCTACAAGCTCAAACGAGCTTCTTGTAGATCTGCTGTTTTTGATGCTGTAGTGATCAAAGTAGGGGTTAACCCTTTAAGACCTGAGGCCGATTCTACAAAATGTCTTCTGAATCTTCTGGTGTCAAAAACTTGTTTCTATATCAGTGGTTCTCACACTTTTTCATGTCAAGGACCCCCAGAATTATATGTACCGCATTTGGCCGCGGACCCCCCCCATCTCAAAATATGTTGTTCCAGGGACCAAGGCTGCCCTCAATGACTAACGGGTACGTGGGTTGATTGAGTGGGTAATGTGTTGGGGGGTGTGTGTGTGAGCTCTACTGGCAAGCCAGAATTCTTGTGTGCAGAAACTCCACCATTTTCTTGGACTCTTGTAGTGGAATTCCATAGATAATACTCTGTAGGAAGTCCCACACAAGTTGACACTTTTTGGGGTACTCTATGTCAAAAATGTAGTAGGCCTTGAAGCAGACGTCGATGGCCTGAAGAAGTTTGTCCTGTTTCAAAGCCTGTCCATCTATAATTGCGAAGACCTGAGATGGTTGCTGAGAGTTGTTGCCAAGTGTCAGGACATAGGGTTCAGTTTGGGAGTTCTTGGCTGCTTGGAGATACTCCACCATGTTGGTTCCAGGCTGAAAAACACAGAAAAGTGAGGTTGAGTGAGTAAGGACAAAATGTCTACAAAGTATAGAAAAATAAGTGTATAATTAAAAGAAAAAATAATAATGAAGGTGTCAAGGGTCCATTTGTTTTCATGTTACATTATAAGAGTTAACTTATTGTTTAACATATTCATTTTGCGTATTATCACTCCTATGGTACAAACATAACACAGCATAGTATTGTGGTCAAAATGGTATCCAACGATAACAAAATGTTCTTTAGTTTTGTCTCTGATAGGCTAAATCTTATCTACTGGGGGTCCATTGGTTGAGAAACAGTGAGAGATGTACTGTATAGACATAGAATGCATATAAAGCGTTAACTTATATCCCCCTCGCAGCACAACGGTGGTCCCTAGGTTGATTCTTAGTGAGGAGGGTGGTGGTGGTCCCTGGCTCATAATCAGTTGAAAACCCCTGCCTTATAAGATAAACCGGGCGGTATATTAACAGAAGGAATAAGCTTGTCCTGTTATACCTGTATTTGTAAAGCAATATGTTAAACTAGCAAAGAGCAGTAGTTAGCCTATTTCAGAGACATTTTGACAAGAATTAATCAATGTCATTGTTTCGGGTGGGGTGAGGTCATATCTAGATGACTAGTCAACTATTTGTCAACTTTTTAGGATTACTCGTCGACTAGTGAAACGCCGTAGTTGTGAATGCCCTACTGTGTTCTTGTCCTCCTGCTGTGTGCTGTATACGCTTTGTAGATTACACACTCAATACTTACACAAACTCATTAATTATACAACAGGTATATGTTAATGTTAAAATAAAATGGAAAGTTTCCCTTTAGATGTGCTGGTGGACTTACAGGCTGATGATGGATGAAGGCCTTCTTGCACTCAGCAATGGTGTGGCGCACCGTTTTACTGCCACGGCCACGTCCAACTTTGTATGCTGTTGGGGGGAGCAAGGATGGCAACTGCTGCAGGGCGAGATCCCCAATGTCATCTGCAGGAAGACATAGGTATCAATACGAGGTGGAACAGCATATCCTTTATTTTGTCATTCAATAGCCAACAAGAATGTACCGTAACCTATGTAACCAATAGCGACTCTGCAGCTGGTTAGTTTGTAGTTTAGTTATTCCCACCATTAGGCCAGAAGCTGGCCTAACCATGACAGTTTACAAATGGAAAATAATTGACCAGTTGGGGTCCATTTGTTACACTGTCACAGTTACAGACTTAAGGGTCAATTTAGACCCCACTAAAGTAACCCAGAGAGTCCCTGGAATCCACTTTGAGTAACCCTGGTCTAGACGAGGCTATAGGAGGAAGGGGTGTGCCCACTGGTATTTGAAGGTGACACTACCTGAGAAGAGGAAAACCCCAGGGTACCTGAAAGTGTGTGCTGTGCGTGCCACACCCACACAGAGAGGCTGTCAATGTAGTTGTGGACTCTTGGCACAAGAGGGACTGTCGACTGACAAAGAACCATTTCAATAATATTTTACCTAATGTTAATCCTTCGACCGGCAACTCTAACTTCCGCTCCAGTCGTGCGATCTGCAGGATCTTCTCCGCATAAACTGGGAGCCAGGTCTCGTACAGTTTGGGCGCAGCGTCCGCATGTAAGAGAAGGAAGTCCTGAGCGATCTATAAAATGGAAAACATTTGAAATCAAATTAAATGTGGCACACTACCAAAACATTATAAACAATGAATCATCACATGTACAATATTCCCTCTTACCATGCCGTTAGTTGTCAGGTGAGGGTAGTGTTCCAGAATCTGACTGATGGTCAGATCTCTGGTGTTGTCCTTTATCCACTTTGCCCTGTACACCGCCGTGTCCTGCATATAGGTCGCAACTTGGCATAATGGTTGAGAATTACTTCTCAACCACTCTTTCAGCTGTACTGCCCGCTCATCAGATATGGTACATTCTGTAAAAAGAACAAAATGCTGTCAGTCACTAAAAGATGGATGTTTTGCGTAATCAGTCATCCCTATCAGCAATATTGTGTGTTAAAATAGTTCTAAAACAACTATAAATGCTATTGTGTGGTGTCTGGTCATACAAGCTACTGTAGTTCCAAAATTCCTCACATTCACTAAGATCAGGCTCTACTCAGATTTTCTGTCTGCGACAGTGTTCCCTAAACGTGCGCATGTTATGTTTTGGGAAAACTTAAGCAAGCAAATGTGCCACATTGTTGGAACTTCCTTCTATTTTTCCGTTTAGTAATGACCTGGTATGACCGCTGTTCGAACAGGACCATCCTCGGGTGCTGGTTGGGGTGCTCGGCCATTCCCCCTGAGCGCTGACCTCAGCTTCTTTCTGACGTTTCGCAGCCTTTCCTCCAGGTACCCACAGGCTGGATGCCGGTTCTGTGCTGGGGTGTACCATATGACCTGCCAAGAAATCAAAATGTTTGATGAATAGAGATTTGGCACATTTCGATTTTTTGACAGCGTGTCCTTGAATTAGAACAGGGTTTTTCTGCACATTTGTCTGTCCCAAGAGAAGGCCAATTATTGTCCCTGCTTCCAAGGGCATGACAGCAGTGAAAATCACACATCAAAGTAGTTTTTCTGGAAGGAGTGAGCGGTATTGTGTCTGTTAAATGATTTAGCATTTCAAGCTCAATGTATGCTTCTCAACGGTCCGTTACTGAGAACTGCAGACCTACAGGCTGACCACATGTTGTGAGCTTGTAGACTTGGAGTTTTCAGTATCAGCGACACATCACAGCAGAGCATATATTGGGCTTACTAGGGGTGTCACCAAAATGAATAATACATTGAAAAGCAAAAATTGGGAAAAAAAACTCACGCTGCCACTGCTTGAAGAGTCTTTCAAGCAGGGAAATGCCTGAATTATGCTAGCTGCCATGGCCTTTTTGGTCTCCGTCGTAGGACTGTAAAACAGAAATAGCACAACTATTCATCATATCAAGTAGTTCCAGTGCGTTGATTTCATGTAACTAATAAACCATTTTTAAAAGACAAAAAAAATGATCACACCCGGTGTGTGGCTAACTTAACTTCAGTCAGTCGTCCAGTGAAGGTTGCACTGGTGCCTCTTAAAATGTTACTCCATGGTAGCTGATCTGAGCATGGTTAACAACTAGCAAATATATCCCTACTAAGTCATATTTTAGCTCTCAGGTAAAGTTAGAACTTGGGATGATCATACACCCTTAAAGTTGCCATTTAACCACTTAAACCCCAGCATTGGTATTGTGATCCCTATTCAACATAAAACATAAAGATAATTTAAATCTGTTGAAGTACTTCTCTCCAAACTTCTCTATAAGGTGAGACACCAAGATCCGGACAAGGGCACATCTCTGGGATGTGGTGATTATATTTGTCTCGTCAAGGTCCCTGACAATCGGCTGTCCTTCTGCGAACGTTGTAAGAACCTGACGGACATCCTTAGAAAATTGCAAGAAGACACAAAATTGCAGACTTATTATTGTTTAGTTAGGAATGGGTGATTCTAATTCAAATCAATATCACCATTATTTCAAACTTTTGTCTTGATTACAATTAATGCACTCAGTGTGTCAATGTGTTGTGAGCTTGTTGAGCACCATTTTCTTTTTCATGCAAAGCAGCCAAATTTATAAGGCTTAAAGGTATTATAAGGCTTATAAAGGTAAAGCAGAACTTACAAACGTAGGAATTATGTGAATTGTCTGAATCATCATGAGGGCTTGGGGTTGAGGTGGAGCCAGGGGTTCAGGTGGGGTTCGGGGATCAGGTGCGGCCGATACCGCCATGGGGGTTTGGGGAGTGGCAGGAGGTGTGGCATCAGAGGCTGTAGCTTGTGCATCAGGTGCAGGCGCCGGTCCAATCTATAAAGAAGACCAAGGTTAATATAATAAATGTAGGACAAAGAATAGAGCACCAAAGTCTGATGTAAATGACGCATCCTACCTGGTTTGCGTTGTTCTCCCCCTCTCCCCCCAATTCTTAATTAGTGACATTTTTGCCAGAAACAGACTGTATCAAATATAACTGACTGACTATCATAAACGATAGTCACCTTCGTGACAACATCGCTGGGACAGTCCGTTTGTTTTTGGACCTCAATGCTTATGAGACGATTTTAAGATGACCCAACTATTCTACATAGAGAAACACTTCTACAAACCAGGGGATGAGAGAGTGACGTCAGGACTTCGGTACTCTATTGGAATCCCCAATAGAGGACCCTTTTGAAGACAACCAAATGATATGTGGACAGTGGTGCAGCATACTTTTAGAGAGTGCACTTGGGCTTCACCTTATACAAACATTAAGTGATTAAACAAAAAAGTACTTACAGTACCACTTATCACTCATTTAAAGAATGCCAGTAGTCCCAGTAATCGCGTCATCCCAGTAGTCACGGCATCCCATCATTCCAGTAGTACTTTCAATCTGTCCCAGAAGTCAAGTGGTTCTTACTACCCGGTACTCAAATACTGATCATTTTCAATCGATTGACACTTTAAGCAGCAAGTATGGCTAAAAACAAAACTAATATGGGGGTAATGTCAAAATAGGCCTTTTCAACATATAAGCCAGTCAAAATACTATTTACAGTCACACACAACCACACACACACACCTGGTGGCAGTTAGGTGATTCTAAAAATGTCTGTTGCGCAACGAAATGTATAAACTGTCATCTACTGTCACTGCCTCTACATCCTGGCTGCATCCTCTGTACGACTTGACTGCATGGAGGGGATGGTGATCAAGCAGATCTCTTACATCTACTGCTACCAACACCTGGGTGGGAATGACACTGTATGCAAATAAATGCCTATCAAACCACTGTGTTTCCCACTTCTTTACAACAAGTTTTATTGTTGGTGTGGGTGACGTTTGCTCCAGTAGTAGAACTGATTCTATGAGACCAAATTGAGGCTCTCCATCTGGATCATAGGACAGGAATACACTCATGCCTGCTCTATAGTCAGTTCCCTTAAATGTAACCCAGGCTGGCACATACACTTCACTGAAAAGGGGAATACCTTCTAGCCCACTTTGGATCCTGTCATTAATGTTCACCAGAACTGTACTTTGCCCTGGACCAACTTCTGTATTGTGACACAGGATAGTTCCACATAGGAAATGGTAGCACTGCATCATCTGATGGCGAAATGCCATGGTTTTACAAATGTTTCTAAAGTTGCAGGTTACATTGCTAACCTGTTTGAAAAATGCATGTCGTGCTTCAAATCTCATTGACCAGAACTGCTTCAACGGTCCAAGTTTTTGAATGATTCGTGGGTAGTGAACCATGAAGTGTTGCTTTGGCCGTAAATGTAGATGAGGATATAGCTCCAGGAAGAGGGAGTGATGGTCTTCTATGATTTTGCCCAAGTACAGTGTTGCTGCCACTGTAATTGAAGGGGAAAAGATAAACTCCATGCAATGGAGTAGGAGGAGTAGAAGTTCCCAATGCTTGTTATCCATGGGGACAAGATCACCTATCATGATTGGTAGTAGCCTAATTAGGCACCACATTTGAGATGCTGACTGACGCATGGAGCCTTCAGGCTTTTTGAGATCATTCCTGCTTATGACAGAAGGCTTGTTAGACTTATCACTAAATCCATAGTCAAAGCTTGTGATTCTGTAATTCAGCTCTTGTAGTGTGAGATGCTTTTGGTCGATTAGTGAATTCAACAAAAGTTTGACTTCGATAGGCCCCACCCCCTCCAGTAAATCATGCATTATGTCCACTGACAGATTGTCTGACACATGATAAAAAGACAACATGTTCAAGACGCTGCCCCTTTTCAGGCCTGTCTGGGACTTGTCGGCTGTAAGTAAATCTGCCTCATAACTATTGCGATCACGCAAAAGTCCAGGGTCTTCAAGCGTCAGAGACTCTCTCTGTTCTCTATTTGCTTTGCAAAACCGACATGCATAATTGGCAACGAAGGATTCAACGTAGCCAAGAACACCATGGACGCCCAAATTGTCTCCAACTACTTGGAGCAATGTGAACTTGACAACACCTTGATAGTTGGGGGTATTAACAAGGATGCCATCCTGCTCTAAATCCATGATCTCTTTGACAATAGGGTGTAGGATTGCATCAATGGTATGATGTGCTGCGTCATCAGATTTGTACACAGCTAAAAGGAACTGTGACTGCAAGGTAGATAGCAACTCTGGAGGCAAGCTCTTCAAAATGAAATAAAGAAGTCCCAACTTGTGAATCCCAGTTTTAGCACCAAGGGGATTTACTATCTCAACATCATCTTGGTAAATCACAATTGGGATTGAAACCTCGTTCCGAAATAAGGAATGCGTTTTACAGAACTCCCCATCAAAAACATCCTGAATTGCATCACCCTCCCTGCACTGCCAATCTAGCATGGTCTGTAAAATCCCGGGAATTTCTAGAATCTTGGTCAAAAGGCTCTTTAACGGTATACGGTAAAATGAATCATGAACACCAACTTGCTGGACAATGCCAGTGGCAGAGGCCGTTGATTGAACATAGGTAACCCCTGACAATATCTCCTCAACTGGCTGAACAAAGTTTCCAGTTGTAGCAAAATATTTCATCTGTTTATAGTCGGACTGCATGCCTCTGAAAGGCTCAGCTAATTCTGAGAACTCCACCTCAAGCTCTTGTACCTCGTTGCTTTGATCAAGACCAAACGTACGAAATACAGACATGGTCTTTGATTGCAGTCGGCCGACAATATTGCCAATTAAATTGGAGGTATGCTGAACCACAAAGTTTAGGTTTGAGAATGTCATAGAAGATTTAGATCTAAGATGGGCTAAAAAGAGGGCCACTCGATTAGTAATGGACTCTGGCTCTAGTTCATCCCAATCCTCACCAACTTCCTCGTCTCCCTGTTCTGGCTCCATGTCAGCATTCAGCATTTCAACAGGTGGGGCTGGACCTACAGGTGGGGGCCGTGGGGCTGGGCCTTCAAGGGGGTCATCATTTCTATCCCCATGCTCCTTTTCCAAGTGTCTTCTGTAAGACCATATGTAACCAAATGTCCGACCACAACCACTTTCACTACACTGAAAATGTGTTGATACAGAGTTGACATGGTGTACAGACCGTAAATGCACGAGAAGACCCTTGATACCCCCTGAAATTAGCTTTTGGCATTTGAAGCAAGTGTATGCCATCTTCCCGAAATAAACTATTGACTTACAAGTTCTCTAATTTTTTTTAGAAACTTCAGCCTAGGGCCTGCTCTCGGGATCAGCTGTTTGATGGTGGAATCATCTAACAGAAAGAAACTTTCCTGATCAATCCCCTCGTCTGAAAAAAAAGAGAAAAATACACATTATTTTTCCAACAGAAAAAAAATAGAGCTCATGGGTTTCATCTGCAGTCATCTACACTGTAGATGACTGTAGATGACTGTAGATTCTACAGTACCTGCAATGATGAGGACCAACACAGATGATTTAAATGAATTAATTACTTCTACTGCAAATGATTACCCTCAGCAAAGCTAATCAGACACATTTCATCACCTGGTTTTGGTCCTCAACATGACAGGTTAGAGCAGTGGTTCTCAACCTGTGGGTTGGAACCCCCCACATATTGTGAAACTGTTGCGAGGCGTTGTGAGCCTGTAGATCGTCTATTTTCACAATATGTATCCGTGTAAAGAGGTCAAACAAATGGGGGGTCCACAATTCAAATATTTTGGGGGGGGTCACAGCCTGAAAAGGTTGAGAACCACTGTGTTAGAGGACTACAGAAACCATGGCCATTAACTCAGCAGCCATGTTTGGTGCTGAGCAAACAGTTTGAATGACAACCAGCATCCTATTTCTGACTGACACAGATGTCATTAACCTTAATCAACCTGGGTTCATCTGCTGGTCAATTGTTGTCAGTTAATCAAATAGTATAGCACAGAAAATGCATATGCTCAATACAAATGTCAAGGTATATTACAAAAAGCAGTTGTCAACTCCATTACTGTGTGACAGCAATGTATGTGGATGGGAAACATATTGTACCTCTAAATATGTCGATCAGTTCTGGTAACTGCCACTCTGTCAGTTTTTCAAAGACAAAGTTGTCCATCGATCTGAAACAAACACAAAGGAAATACAATTGGTGTTATACCTGTTCAGATATCAACATAAAAGCAAAGCAAACTAGCAGCAGAATACTATGATCTGCTATGAATATGAACCAAATGGACCCTTACAGCTCTGTAACTCTCAGAGTGTACACATGGAAATCTAGAGACAGGTGAAGCAGGGACCCCTTAGCTGAGAGACAGATGAAGCAGGGACCCCTTAGCTGAGAGACAGATGAAGCAGGGACCCCTTAGCTGAGAGAGAGATGAAGCAGGGACCCCTTAGCTGAGACAGATAAAGCAGGGACCCCTTAGCTGAGACAGATGAAGCAGGGACCCCCAGATGAATTTCACATCATGTGCCTCTCACAGTATTTAGCTGCCCATGCAATTGCCTATTCAAATGAGCGTCATTCAGTAATTTTAGTGCAATACCAGCAATAATAAACTGTTTTTACAGCTGCTTCAACCACAATTCCCACAATAATGTAAACACCATCCTAATACAATGAAATTAAATACAATAATGTCTCAAATTAAATAATATAACGGGGTAGACTAGAATGGTGACACAGTAAAGCAGGGGTCTTCAACAGGGGGTCCGGGACCCCTAGGGGGTCCTCAGAGTTACTACAGGGGGTCCGCCAAATCTTTGTGTGATAAGATTTCTTTTTTTACATTAACCACTTGAACCCTAGCATCACTTTTCTGAGGAGAACTTTAGCCAAAAATAGCAGATCTACAAGCTCACAACGCCTCGTGAGCTTGTAGATCTGCTATTTTTTGGCAAAGAGGTATAGGTGTAGAGGGAAAAAAGAGCAGGCCAAGTAAAAAAAAAAGTTTAATCTGAAACAATTTTATATAGAGGGGGTCCCTGCTTCATCTCTTTCTCAGCTAGGGGGTCCTTGGCCTGAAAACGTTAAAACTAAACAAAATGCTGCTGTCAAAATCAACACTAGTTTCAAAGAAATAAAAAAACACATCTGATTGTACAGGCAATTAATTTTCATGTACTGTGGGGGGGGGGTCCCCTCGTGATTTTGAAGGGGTCCCCAGATGACAGTGAAGTAATAATTTAAGGACTTAGCATCAAAAGTAATCAACTATATACTAGAAAAGGCGAAATTATCAAAAAAATAAAAGAGGCACAAATTGTGAAAATAGCAGATCTACAGGCTTTTGTACAGAAGTCACATAGACAAGCCACACCCAACAAACTACAATACCACATTTCAGTAGCCAGATTGTGTAGGCACATTGAGAGGACAATGTGTTAAGCACGCGATATATAGTCTACACGTCAATTAATATATCAAGCAACTAGGCTATGCCTTTGTTTACAAGTGCCCACAGCTAGTTAGCTGTGTAGCCATGGCCTGTCACTTTCAGCAGACTGTGCATGCTTGAACGGCAACGTGATGTGTTTATAATAGAAATTAGAGATCAGACCAGAGTTCAGAATGTATAAATGAGCCAATTGCACTCGCGCCAAACATTTGAGTTAGTTAGCTTAGCTGCTTAGCACCATGGGGCCAGCAGCACATTCCAGTTCCTCTGCATGTTTAACACGACGTCAAGGCATGCTAGGAAAGGTTGAGACAATAATACAGTGCAAAACAAAACACTATTTTACCTTGAATGGAGTTCTTCTTTCGTGCCGTTGTTTGTAAATGGTAAGAATTGCGACGCACGTTATGGCTCTCTGCAGACTCTCTCTGTGTGACGCTGAGCGCGCGCGGAAGCAGGAAGTGGAGGAGGACTGGAGGGAGGCGGGGTATGGAGGATTTTGACCGGATAGGGAGGGCGGATTCCAGACTTTTAGGATTCTGATTCTTTAATTTATAAATAATTATAATAGTAAAGAAACATTCCTTGATCCATTAATTATATGATTTACTCCACTTCACTCTCAGGATGTTTTAGCCTATTAAAAGTGGTGATACCACAGTATTATTTTAATGCACATAAGAGATGTAGTTTAAAATATAATATAAATCAATAATATACTCCCCTCAAAGAAAACATGACTTTTAGATTGTATTATGCAAATGTTTTTATTCGTACTGTACCACTTTGATGTATGTAATGTAAAATAAATAAAATGTATTATTGTTGCTGTTGTTGTTGATGATAGACAAATATGCATACTAAAACAACATTTGTTTAAGCTGATTTTATGAATATGCCGAAAATTCATGTAAATTGGTCAATGTGGAGAATCACGTCTCCAGGGTAACGTGGGCACTTGCAACTGGGCCCAGCTTACAGTACAGTATTGTATCATACATTACAGTACAGTACAGTAAAGTACAGTAGCATGCATTACAGTACAGTAACGTACAGTACAGTACAGTACAGTACAGTACAGTACAGTACAGTACAGTACAGTACAGTACAGTACAGTACAGTACAGTACAGTAAAGTACAGTAGCATGCATTACAGTACAGTAACATACAGTACAGTACAGTACAGTACAGTACAGTACAGTACAGTACAGCAGTACAGTACATAATTAAAGCTGAACTTGTGAGCCAACACAGTCTCATTCCCAAGAAGTCACATGTTGACATTTTGTGCAGAACCCCTTCCAGTCACATGGTCAAATTACATTTCAATTAAACGTGCGGCGTCGAGCACATTTTCTGGAACTAATCGCTCCAGATATTTTTTTAAAATCTGAAACTTCACTCAATCCATATTGAGAGTAAGCCGGATTTAATGGCACCGGGCCTGATTTTTTAGGACACTGATAAAGGTCAAAGGTCAGCAAAAAGACGGCAAAGCTGACCTTTGCCTAAATCTTTCCCTCTCAATAACTCGACAACGATAAGGACTTGGGGTCTAATTTCGGGATATGTTGTTCAGTTTTTTGAGACGAACAAGTGGATATCTTGTTTGTCCTGGTACGACACTTTTCAAAACTTCAGCTCTTCCTTCAGGATGGTGTTAGGTTGTATACCTCTATGTACCTTCCGAAAGTGGAGGAAGCCAACTTAGGAGTGTTGTACCGGGACAAACAAGATATCCCCTTGTTCGTCTCAAAAAACTGAACAACATATCCCGAAATCGGAATCCAACTCCTTATCGTTTCCGAGTTATTAAACGAGATAGCGAACCTGTAACCCTAATCAATTAAGAGAACCGTATATCCGTGTGGGAGGAAACTTATATTGGTGTTTTCAGCGCAACAAGCTGATCGAGAATCTGGTCTCGGTTTTGCTCTACGACCTCGGCAACCCTAACCTTAACCTTAGCGTGTTTTGGCGGCTAAGGTTATGGTTGGAGAACGGTACGTCTGTGTGTGAGGAGACTTATATTGACGCGTTCAGGGCGACGCGCTGATCAATAATCTGTTGTTTGATTTGGTTTTCGACCCTTACTTTTCCCTGTAGATACATATTTATGATTATCTCAAAGACGATTTGACAAAACTTTACAATTCTGACATATGTCAGTCTACCCACCGATACGAATCGGTCAGTACCAGGCCCGAACCGGTCGCATGCACGGTCCGCGCGTGATCTTAAAAAAGCAAATGAAAATATAGAGCAGGCTTCGATTTGAGGCCTTCTGCACCAAGTGAGACTCCATGGGGTCACCGGTTCAAGTCCGGGATGGTGCTGTTGTTATTATCTATGCTGCTGCATTGTCTGAAGGAAGCCAAACCAAAATAAGTTTGACTCTTATGTACCTGTACACAAGATGTAACAATAAAGTACAACCTTGAGGCTTGTCAAGAGACAAGACTATTAATCTACCACCAGTCACCAGTATGGCTACATACACACATATTATGAACACATTGAACACTGAATAAAAACGGTACTCCATCCGCAAAGTAGCCGACTTAAGCCAATAAAACAAAGTAAGCAAAGCTCACTTTTGAGCTTGTCGTAGCAGAGTAAAACAGTGGGTGAAATTAGTTTTTGTGCATTATTAATTATTATAATATTATATAAAATGATTATCTCCATAATATTATGAGCCTCTGTAATTAAGTACACAAGATAAGTGATCATTTAACCAACTGAAGTCTGCAGAGTACACACACAATCAAGAAGGCAAAACATACAATTAAATTGAAAAGTAAGCTTAATCCCAGACTTGAACCGGCTAGTCCAAGAAGATATGATTACTAGTCCTGGAACAATACCACTAGGCCACCACAACACTAGGCTCTAATGAAGGGAAGTCATATTCCTCCAGTCATTCGCTCAAATATACAAAAAAAAATAGATAGTTATATTGATAGATACATTCCGTGCGTATTGTACTAGTTCTGCACAAAATGTCAACATGTGACTTCTTGGGAATGAGACTGTTGTGTAAGCAGAAGTGGAATCAAAAAGACTTAACTTGAGTGGGCTCACTGAGGAATTTGACTGAACATAGGATTTTAATTATGTCAACTTCCATGTAGTTGAGACGTTATCAATTAATTATTTCAAGTTAAAACGAATTTTCGCACAAACCTTTGTTGTATTGAAAAGGAAAAAATAGTTTTGATAACAAGCCAGCATCATCTGGTTTTGCAGTGCACAAATAACCCACAATGGTCTTAAAACAACCCATAGTGAGTACTTGGGTTGACTCAACCAATGGGTTGTAAAAAATTACCCATTATGGGTTATGGTTAACCCATAATGGGTCAGCCATAACCCATGTACTGAGTAAATGGCCGACTCACCCAATGGGTTGTACAAAATTACCCATTATGGGTTATAGTTAACCCATCATGGGTCAGCCATAACCCATGTACTGAGTACATGGGTGACTCACCCAATGGGTTGTACAAAATGACCCATATGGGTTATGGTTAACCCATGATGGGTCAGCCATAACCCATAATGGGTCAACCATTTCATAACCCAGCATCTGGGTAGATAAACAACCCAGCATTTATCTCTGTGCTCTCTTGGACCGAGATGTTCCTATACAAGCAGCACGGCACACGGCAGACAAAGGGGGAACACTGAACAAGACACTCAGTGGGTTTTCTTTTTTCTCTTTTTTCCACAGAGCTTCAGTGCCCCCTACTGTCTATGCTCTGCATAACCATTGTGGCTCCGGGGGTCCTTCCCCCGCTGTGATATTATTACTGTTGGCCTATTGTTCAGTGCACAGAGCTGGACCGCGGTGGGTGGTCAGGCCTGCCAAATAGTCCAAAACAAATGAAATGAGACAACGAGTAACGAGTCGAACCGTTTCCCTCGACGCCACGTGCGTGCGTGTGTGCGTGCGTGCGTGTGCGCGTGTGTGTGTGTGCGCGTGCGCACATGCTGGTGTGTGTGTGTGTGTGCTTGCGTGCCGGTGTGCGTGCGTGCGTGCATGCGTGCGTGCGTGCGTGCGTGCGTGCGTGCGTGCGTGCGTGCGTGCGTGCGTGCGTGCTAATGTGTGCGTTTCTGTGTGTTTAATTGTGAGAGAGAGAAAACAATAGATAGTTAAAGAGAACAGGAGAGAGACGCAAGGTGTGGAGAAAAGGAAAGGAAGAAAGGGCAAGAGAAAACGTCAGGAGCAAAGTAAAAAGAAAGCAGAGATGGTGGGGTCACTATTGATACTTTTACTTAAGTAAAACATGTTTTACTTTTTCCACCACACGGCCAGAAGCGGCCATTTCCTCCAGGAAGGCCTTTCAGAAGGCCCTTGAAGCAGGGTGTCGGCACAAGACGCAAAGTGAAGCGCGATGCCGGCCCCGCTAGGCCGAGCCGTGGTGCCAAAACCATCAGTGCGAGTTGTGCATCTGCGTCAGACAGCGAGTGAGAGGAAAAACAACACCTTTACACCTCTCTCTCTCTCTCTCTCTCTCTCTCTCTCTCTCTCTCTCTCTCTCTCTCTCTCTCTCTCTCTCTCTCTCTCTCTCTCTCTCTCTCTCTCTCTCTCTCTCTCTCTCTCTCTCTCTCTCTCTCTCTCTCTCTCTCTGACATGCAGCACCAATTATTTACAGTAGCGCCGCCCAAAGGGCCCTGCATGGCGTAGCACGAAAAGGTTAAAACCTCCAGTGGTGGAAAAAGTACCCATTATGTTTTACTTAAGGAAAAGTATCAATACTGCAATATAGAAAAATACTCTGTTACAAGTAAAAGTCCGGAATTCCAAATGTACTTGAGTAAAAGTCCAAAAGTATTGGCATCAAAATGTACTTAATGTACCAGAAGTAAAAGTGCTCATTGTGCAGAATGTCCCTTTTCAAGTTTTCAGATGTATAAAAATCATTTGAAAATAGCAGATCTACAAGCTCGCAATGTGGATGCGACGCATTGCAAGCTTGTAGGTCGTCTATTTTCAAATAGTCAAAATATAAATTGGGCTGAAGTGGTTAATGTATGTTTTGTAATAATAATCAAAAACTACAAAGTAACTAGTAACTAAAGTTTTCAAATAAGTGTAGTAAAAGTACAATATTTGCCTCTGAGATGTAGTGGAGTAGAAGTAAAAGTATTGGAAATACTCAAGTAAAGTAAAAAAAAATACCTCAGAATTGTACTTAAGTACAGTACTTGAGTATATGTACTTAGTTACTTTACACCACTGAGAACCTCAATTGTTGACACCGCCTGTTCGTTCAAGCTGAGGTTATTGCAATTGACTTCCAGGAAGCTGAATCAAGCACGCGCACGCACGCAAGCACGCACGCACGCACACACACACACACACACACACACACACATACACACACACGTACGTAGAGTACGAAGGCTCGTGCATGCCTCTGCTATGAGCAGATATCGTCGCTGTCGCGTGGAAACCTTGTATGTGCAAAAAAACAGTACATTTAGTATCATTATTATGTTTCGATAAAAAACCTGAAAATAGACGATCATTAAGCTCACAACGCGCCGCGATGTGACGCGTTATGAGCTTGTAGATCTGCTATTTTAGCAGACTTTTGTGCAACACTAAGTAGGCCTAGGGCTTTAATTTGCAAAAAAAACACAAAAAAATTAAATATTTGGTGCAGTATTAAGGGGATTCGGTTCAATTTGGGGGGGGGTAGTATTTTGTATTTATACAGACCGACAAAACCCTGTTTTTATGTGTCTGTGTGGAGATTAAGTTGAGCTTTCCTAGCTTACTGTAGCAGCTCATGTGGGCTCAAGGGATGTCTATGAGATCAAATAACAGCTCCTCTCAAATATAGGGGAACACACTTTTACACAACTATATTTTCAGGCCGCTACTCGCCATTCAAACCTACTCCTATGTTGCGCTGATAAGAGCAATGGTCAATGGTCAGAAATATGGCCATTTGAAGTTTTAAACACTGCTATACTGCTACCGAGCAGCGATGCACAAATTGCAATTTCACCCACTTCCGGTGGACGGATCGACTTCCGGTCCTTCACGCTGGATTCCTTGTACCCAAAGATTGTGGGGTATAGTTTCGGGTGTCTACGGCCACTTCCTGGAAGTGAACAGATCCACTTCCGGGTTTCACCATTGAACTCCACACCCCTCAGTGTGTGCGTGAAGTTTAAAGGCAATCCAACAAACCGGAAGTAGGAAGGAAAAACCGGAAGTTGTGCTTTTCTGCATGCTCGTAACTGGAGTTATGGCTGTTTAAACCCAAGCCAATAGCAAAGCAGAGGGGGCGGGGTTTCAGCAATTATAGACCATTCCTATTGGCCGTCTAAGGGCACCCACCATTAACATAGGATACTCCAAACACGAAGTACATGGCTGGTCTAACAAAACGTTCTCGCCTCCGCCTCAGTGTGTGCGTGAAGTTTCAAGGCAATCCAACAAACCGGAAGTAGGAAGGAAAAACCGGAAGGTGTCCTTTTCTTATGAAATGGACCCTTCGCTAAACCCCACCCCAAAAGCGATTGTCCAATGCCAGCTTAGCAACCGTTGTTAGCCTGGCATAGGTCTGGCAAGCTTTCGTCACCTGCCATAGCTGTCAATGTTATTTCGCCCGCACAGGGGCACACACACAATCATTTGCGACATAATAGCAAGAATAGGAATACCACGATAACGCAATGGTGACTATGAACCACCTACCCAAACCCGTTGGAGGCTGCTTTTCCCAAGCTGAAATCTGCACTTAGACCGGGTCCGGGTGTGTTGAACACATACACAGCTTAACGTCAGGAAAGTTACACGACACGACTCACTCGCCCAGGTGGTGTCAATAATAGGCTACTAATCACCGCAATCGTAACAAAATTCAGAATCACAGCGCTGCCTGTTTCGGATTCCGCACGTTAAAGTATATTAATTCATTTGTTCGTCTATTTATTAACTCCTGCTGCAGTCTTACCCTGTGGTACATGAAAACTCCTGTTACAGTCATGGATAAACTTTAACCTGGTGTTTGCACTTTCTCCATTTACGGTCCGTACATCTATATAAACGTTCAGATTTCAAATATAAAGTGCTTACCCCATGGCCACAGATGCTAAAATTATGCACGGGACTCTCAAAAGTACCCGTATATTCTGTATTGTTCAATAAAAAGCATTTTAATCCGATCAGTGGCCATTTTCTCATACTGTATTAGAGTGCAATACACCTACAAACCGATAGGGTCGCTCAGTTGAAAGTGCATGGAGAAAATGGCCACCGATCAGATTAAAATGCTTTTTATTGAACAATACGGATGATACGGGTACTTCTGAGAGCCCGTACATAAATATAACATCCGTGGCCATGGGATAAGCACTTTATATTTGAAATATGAACGTTTATGTAGATGTACGGGACATAAATGGAGAAAGTGCAAACACCAGGTTGAAGTTCATCCATGACGGTCGTGACAGTCGACCGTCGTGTATCCATGGCTATTACTCCCTCTAACATTTCCCATGTTTTTAGTTTATTGAAATAATGTCATGCACATTTGTCCAGTGCATAGCCTACTGCAGGCCTTGTTGACTAGATTTAGAAGAGATTTTGAAGCTCTTGCTCCTGAAATGATCGATTATTTTTAAGGGGAAAAGCCATCATTTAACATGCAAGTCAATGGGTGAGAAGCGAAGTTTGCCAGGCGCTGCCAGGCCTGGGTGTGACTAACTTCGCACCACCAGTCACAGAGTGGAGTGGGTGGGGCTTAGCGAAGGGTCCATTGGAAGTCCGTGGGACCACCCACCAAGTTTGGAGCCTGTAGCATGCTCGTAACTGGAGTTATGGCTGTTTAAACCCCAGCCAATAGGAAAGCAGAGGGGGCGGGGCTTCAGCAATTATAGACCATTCCTATTGGCCGTCTAAGGGCACCCACCATTAACATAGGATACTCCAAACACGAAGGACTTGACTGGTCTAACGAAACGTAAAAAAATCGATATTGCCTCCGTTCTCGCCTCCGGGGCCGTCCGTCCGTCCGTCCGTTTTTCGACAGGATATCTCCAGCAGTCATGAATTAGCAGGCCATCACTTCACTCAAATCAAAAGAGGCTCTGAGAATGTCAGAATGTGGTCCCTATTCCTACACACCTGTCCTTGTAAAGTAGGTGTTCAAAAGGACTTGTTGTACTGCTGTTGACCGTTGCTGTCTGTGTCTGGGCAGAAACCTCTCATCTCGATATTTTAACTTTGTGTTTTTTTGTAAATTAACACATTACTTGATCAGCTATGAGGTTTCCACTCTACGGAGACGATATGAATGTCTCCAATGTACCATGTAACCACTTCCATTAAGAGCGGGAACGCATCTGTGTGTCATTTTTTTTTAAATCGTGAAAATGTATGCGAATCTTTGAATAATATATTTTTTAAAGCAAACATTTCGTCACCTTGCTAAACTAATGGCCTAAGTCAATTTTTGAGGAAAATTATATTTTTGCCTTAAGTCAGCTCCTCATGACACTGGCCACCTCTAAGTCACCTCTAACATGGTTTTGTGACTTGTGGCCTAAGTCAGATTTTATCCTATTTAAACCTATTTAAATATCTTACATAACTGACAGACAGTGTTATTTCTATTTAAATAGTCATAATTTGTTATAAACATTTTGGGTGAAATGATTAAGAAATATCATATAGTTTTGTTTTGGATCAGTTTTTTATTTTTCCTGAAAAAAAAAAAAAAATACATAGGCCATTAGTTTAGCAAGGCGACGATTTGTAACTTAAATCTTTGCTTATGGGGGGGCCCTGGAACAACATTGAGATGGGGTCCGTGGCCCAATACATATCATTTTGGGTGGTCCTTGATGTGAAAAAGGTTTGTCGACCACTAACATTATAGCAACATAAGTTACAAAAAAAGAAAAAAAAATAGATGACGTTTGTAGAATCCCCAGAAGCAAAGATTCGCACACATTTTCAAGATTTAGCAGAACTAAATAGCAGAAAAATAGCAGAACTACAAGCGCGTAGCGCGGCACTCGGTGCCGCGCTACGCGCTTGTAGATCTGCTATTTTTGAATAGCCAAAGAAATCTAAAATGACACGAGATGCGTTCCCGGTCTTAACGGGTTAATTTGCATTCATCGCCAGTCCTCATAATAACGAGATAATTTGCATGGCTCGGCGACTTTAAAATGTGACAGTCACTTGCTGAAGACATTATTGTTTGACAGCTCTGAAGGACACCCTGAATGTTGACCTTATTCCCCCCCCTGTCTTGTTTCTGACGCGTATATGCGCGGCCTTGTCCTAATGGTGTATCATAATGGCCGTGAGCTGCGAAAGCTCTGACTGCATTTGTATTGTGTCTGGGCAGAACGCCAACGGTGAATAAACGGTGGCCGCCAACGGCATTTGTAAGACTTGGGGGGCAATTTTCTTTACAACACACTAACACCGCTAACTGACGCACACAAACATGTGAGAGAAAGAATGATCTCTCCTGAACAGGACTATTAGAGAGAGAGAGAGAGAGAGAGAGAGAGAGAGAGAGAGAGAGAGAGAGAGAGAGAGAGAGAGAGAAAAAGCTGTCTTAGACACTGGAAAAAAATCGTCCCAAAACCAGAGCAAAATGATGCGATGCGACACGTTGTGAGCTTGTTGATCTGCTATTTTCAAAATGTTACAAGCTCACAATGCTTCGCGATAAGACGCAATGGGACACTCTGCACAATGACTACTTTTACTTTTGGTACTTTTAAGTATATTTGGAATACGGGACTTCTACTTGTATCTACATTGCAGTATTGATTATTTTACTTAAAGGGACATACCACTCATTTTCAACATTGAACTATGTCTTTAATACACCTTAGAGCTGTTGTGTGGAAATAAGAAAAAAGTCCCCCCTCCCCTTCTATGTTGCCTAGAAAAGGATAATTGATTGAGGTCATGTGATCAGTGACATAGGCAGGGTGTACTTCTGGCTCCGCCCCCTCGGCCAAAAGTACACCCTTCGTATGCCACTGATCACATGACCTCAATCAATTATCCAGTTCTAGTCAACATACTGTAGAAGGTGGGGGGGGGGGTATTAAAGACATAGTTCAATGTTGAAAATGAGTGGTCTTTCCCTTTAAGCAAAACATGTGAGTACTTCTCCCATCACTACACGCACGCACACACACACACGCACACACGCACACACGCACACACACAGTTTCATCCACTTCTTTACACCTGTAAAGCTGTGATGTGACAACAAAGCTGATTGTGATTCAGCGGACAGACAGACGGATTCAGCTCGTCTTGCGGTGCCTCTCCACAGTGGCTCCTCTCAAAGGGCGACCTTTGACCTTGCTTAGTGAAGCCGCACTGCAGCACATAACTAGAACACACACCTGGTTACCGGGCAGAGGTCACGGAACATAGATGAAGCATTGCCCCCCACCCCCCCCCCCCCCCCGCCCCCTGCAGCTGTGTGTGCGCGTGTGCGTGCGTGTGTGTGTGTGTGGACGCGTATGAATGCGCAGTGTCTAGCGTTGCATATGCCGTGTTAATTGTTAATATGTGTATATTATAAAACATACATTCTCTAGCGAATGTCTTAATCGCACCAACATTGTTCATGTGAAGCAGTTTGTTTATGCATAATTATTAAAATGTCTACGGGGAAATGATAGACAGCACGACAACAAGCCGTGGAGGAGAGAGAGAGAGAGCTAGGTCAGTGGCTCTCAACCTTTTTTGGATCAGGGCCCACTTGAAATTCTCGAAAGTGTTGGCGGCCCACCCATGGGACCACTTAACACATTGGGTGCCAGAATTTTATAATAACAGATTACGTTCGGTGCTAGAAATCTCACCACTGCGCTGCGCTGTGCTGTGCTGTTTAAATCTGTAGACTCCCCGACGAGCGATCCATGAAAAAAAAAAAGCATGCGTGTAGGTTGCGCGATGCTCCTGGATAGAGCCTGAAACAACAACATGTCTCACGCGAGTCACCATGGCGGAGTGATCTCGGATCGAACGGGACTCGTTTTGCCCACTGTAAAAAGTTAAGGAGATACAGAGGTTTTTAGCCAGGAGATAGAATGGAAGGATGGGAGTGAGATTTTTTTGCACGGTGATCCATCTGTCCCTTACTTCTTAGAGTGTTCATGGGTGATTCCAGGGCTGCGCTACCCCCCCCCCCCCCCCCTTGTGGACAAAACGTATATATAAGTTTTTAGGATTTTTGGCACAGGAGTATTTGCAAAAAGGTATATATAAGGTTTTGGCACTCAATGTGTTAACTCATTCACTGCCAGAGTAAATAAATTCAGATTTGCTTGCCAGAACGGTCCACCCCCGCTTTTCTCAGACCAGGTGAGTGGTATATTCATGACAATGGTGATGGCACATGTCTTTGGGGTTGTTTGGCGTTGGCATAGCCATTTTCAATCATTTACCACTCAACTGGTCTGAGAAAAGCGGGGCGGACACTTCCTGGAATCCTGGCAAGCACATTTATTGGCGAATAAAGTCCTGCTGCTTTAACTTCTGCTCTCGGAATCAAGTTACTTTGGAGATATAAAATATTTTATTGTAGAGGTTTAAATTGTCCACTGGAAGCATGTGGCTTACTCGTTGGCTCACTTTCATATTTCCCCAAAAAAATTCTTAAAATAATTCACTCCAGACAGTTGTAAAAATGTACATGAAATGTACTTCTCAAAAGACAAAAAATAATATTCCACAGGTTACAATTGTGTGAGATGAAGTCGGTAAGAAAACTGGGGGTGCTCCTTCCATTCCGACATCTCACTACTCCGACTAGTGGCTTCCGCGTGCGGTTAGGGTTAGGGTTAGGCAGGGACGTGCAGAGAATGTTAGAGGGGCAAGGGCTGAAGTTTCCAAAAGGGCACTTTTGGTGAAAATACAGAAAATAGCCGATCTCCAAGCTCACTGCGACGCGTTGTGAGCTTTGAGATTGGCTATTTTCGGTGCGTGATGCCGCACTCAACTAAAGCTTTCAAGATTCAAGCCAATACTGGAGATGCAATTCTTTCAACATAAAATGCTTGCACTCAAGTTCAGGAGAGTTTGGAAAAGGCAATTCTCTTGAACGCTGCATTCAGGTACGGCAGGGCTAATCAACTTAAGATGGCTCAGGGGCCACTCAGCAAAATACCAAAAGTCCAAGTGGCCGCAAGCTAAAAATGACGGTCCTATTTTGGATTTTTCGATTTTGTAACACACACTACACATTGTTATTGTTATAAGAAAATGTACATTTTGACATCATATTCTTTTCACTGTACCTGTTCATTTTGTGTGTATGTCCAGTGGCATCAGTTCAGCAAAAGCTAAGGTATGGCAAGGTTAGGGTTGCCAACTCCCAGAGATTGAAATAAGGGACACCTATCCTGGGCGCGCGGCCAAAAACAATTGGGTCAAACCCCCCAAAAAACACGAAATGCATAGAAAACTATGCATTATACCTGTAACAATTGACGCACCTGTATGTATGTCTGTTTGTTTTTGAAAAAAAAATTAGCAACCCATATATTTGAACGGAAATTTATATTTTTATCCTGTGCTTTTTTCTTTTTTTTTCCAGATGGGTAAAAGGGCAGGGGCTCAAGCCCCCTTTGATGTCTATGTGTGCACGTGCCTGGGGTTAGGGTTAGGTATAGGGTTAGTAACCGTCGGAAAGGCGACATGTCAGAAAGCCGACATGTAACCAGAAAACTGTATGCTTCCAAACTCCAAACTGTCTGACACTGCTGACACGCTCTTAGTCCCACTGATGACAGCAGCTGAGTCTAATCATCAACATGTCACAGTGACACAATTCACACCTGTTCTCACTCAACCAACCTTAATTATCAAAGGCCTTAATTATCAAAGGTACTCTTTGATGTTCTCTTAAAGCAAAAGTCCTCAATATGTCAATACTTGTACATACATTATACAATGATGTAAACATATGAATTTAGCAATTATTTATCTTCTTCAAATACTTAGATTTTATACAATTTTTACTCAATAGGCCTACACATGATTAATTATGAAATATCAATATGAACTGTTATCTCTGTGGTTTGATTTCCACATATATCATAAAATATACATTAACCACCTTAGTCCTATTTTATACATAGGCTATTTGAAAATAGCCGATCTGAAAATAGCCGATCTACGAGCTTGACGCGTTGTGAGCTTGTAGATCTGCTAATTTCAAACATTTTAGTACTTTTACTTTTGGTACTTTAAGTATATTTTGATGTCAATACTTTTGTACTTTCACTCAAATAACATTTTGAACACAGGCCTTGTACTTGTAACGGAGTATTTTTATATTGTTGTATTGCTACATTTACTTAAACTATCTGAGTAGGCTACTTCTTCCACCACATTACTGTCCCCCTTATTATATTTGTACGCCGTTTCTTATTCTGATATGATGAACGAATCCTGAAAGGTGAGTTAAAATGGAGACACTTGAATCTTAATAGTGCTGTATCTAATCCCACATCAACAGCTTATTTTGTCATGCTCTGATTCTTCCTTTGAAAAAGTTGTAGGTTTAAGGATATTTTGTGTAATGCAGTTCTCTTATTAATTCAACAAGAGATCAACTCAAACACAGCGTGTCTTTACACCTGTAAATCTGTGTTGTGACAATAAAGGTGATACAGATAAAGAGGATAAATATAACTGATAATGATCTACCCACGTCTGTCTGTGTGAGACAGACTTGGCTTTCTTGATACAAAGAATACAACTTATATAACTTGTATAACCTCATATCTCCATATTTCAGTTTTGTACAAGGTTTCCACCCGACAGTGATAATAATGAATACAATTAATGAGGAAGGAAGGAGTTGTTTTGCTAGCTAGGTGGCTCATTAAAGGTGTAAGTGATGAGTTTATTTTGCTTTGTTTTGTAAAAAAGAAAACACAGTTTAAATCTAATTTAAACTGTGTTTAAATTACACAATGACTCACTGTCCTGGGGGTGGAAGCAGAACAAAAAGGAGTAGTTCAGCCCAAAAATGACTTATTTTCTATCAATTACACACATGAAGCATTGAATTCACTGAGTTTTTTTTGTTGTTGTTTTTTTTGTCTCAGTCCTTAACCAATAATTTGACGACCGGCGGTCTCTGCGGTAAGAGACTCAAGAGTCTCCTTTGAGTCTCCTACCGGATACATTTCCGCCGGCAGTGGTTGAAAAAGTACTCAAATTCTTTACTTAAGTAAAAGTATCAATACTGCAATATAGAAATACTCCGTTACAAGTAAAAGTTCAGAATTCAAAATTTACTTGAGTAAAAGTACAAAAGTATTGGCATCAAAATGTACCTAAAGTACCAAAAGTAAAAGTACTAAAATGTTTGAAAATAGCAGATCTACAAGCTCACAACGCGTCGTGATGTGACGCGTTGTGAGCTTGTAGTAAACTCACTAAACTGAGAACAAATACTTAAAAGTAACAAACTGGAGTATAAAGAATTTTAATTAACTTAATTTTATCAACTATATGGACTAAAAATATGTAAAAGTAATTAAAGTAAGTAAAAAGTAACAAATGTAAGTAAATGTAAGTATCTCTACAGAACATTGGTTCTGTAGAGAATCAGACCAGACTAAAGACTAGTGAAATAAATCAAGGTAAAAATGACAGAACTGACAAAACTCATTTAACTTTGAGCATGAAGCTCTCAGATGGCTGCCCTTCATTGATTTCCCCTAAATAGTCTATATATACACATATGTAACTTTAACATTCCAAAATGTTCTTCTGGAAACAAAATATGACCATGTTAATCCACAAAAGCCTGTTATCTGGGGTCAAATTATTCCTGTCAGTTGTTCACACACCAGGGCCACCTGGTGAGACAGTGACACATCATGTAATCAATGACCACATTTGCATGGATATAGGTCATTTTCTAAAGACAGCTAAGCATCATTCACAAGACAAAAGGAATGTTGCAGTTCAGGTGTGAAGTGGGTGAGGGAGATATTTCTAAAGACCTTGTAATTCTAGGGAACATAAGATGTTTGCCAAATAAATGAAGATTATGTGATGTGCAATGAAGACTATGAACAGAATATAGTAAGCAGTTATTCCTTGACAACACCAGGTTGTATTGTTCTGAAGGAATTTGGAGCAATCGTGCTAAATAGGAACTTGAATGGCCTTTCTATCTTAATGGCTCTGCTTGAATAGCTAAATTGAGATGAGAGAGACTCAGCGATACAAGGACATGACTAGAGTTGTTTATTGTAAATGTAAATGAAAGCAGGACACGAGAAATGGTTAGTAGTGATACAGAAAAATGTGAAATTATGGGTACATTTTACTTTTCATATCAGAGATAGTTTGAGGTGAACTCTTTATGTAATGTGTTTATGTTAACTTAATTCATCAAATTACATTCACAAAGCAGCCCACCACCACCACCAGGGTTTAGAACATAGAACAAACTTAAATATACTTCGATAAAAAATAACTTTGACAGAAAAATGCAAATGTGAACCTTGACAATAAAACATATAATTTGGTCAGCTGTTGCACCTTGACCTCTCACCATGACACAAGGGTTAATAAGCAGAACATTGTACATACCATCTTAAGACATGCATGAAGATTACAAATTAATTCATCCACAAACAGATGCTCTTAGTTATCTTGTAACAGAAAGTCAACAGTTTCTAGAAGATTGCATGGATGGAGCATGTCTGGGGGAGGAGCATATAGAAGTATGTTAGGTTGTGATTGGTGGAGAGATGGTTGTATTGTTCTCTTTGTCCAATCATTCAAAGCAGTTACTGGCTCCACCCCCAGGCTCTCTAGTATAAGAAGAGTGTGTAGTTGTAATGTATCCACAACTCCTCATTTCTGATCATATCTGACTGTGGACTCCAGAATTTAGTGAAAGATGAACTCTCTCAACCCAACCAGGGACAGTTCTGCTGAACAGGAGAGACCCAAAGAAAATGGTATGTTACTTTCTCTACCTCCTTTCTACTTTTAATGTCCCTGCTCTGTCATACAAATGTTTTATTACTTTACTTTTCAACTTTTGAATTAAGCAGTCTCAATACTTGTCTAGATCTTATATGTTACGCTTAGCTGTTGATCATGTTTCTCTATTGCTTTATCTCCTTGGGGACATATATTTTGTTTATATATATATATATATATATATATATATATATATATATATATATATATATATATATATATATAACCATGGTCCGTGGTTAACTTCCAATTGTCAATGGGAGCTATATTTAATGAAGTTGTACATTTTTACTCTATTCCCACCTCTCAACCATATTTTTTTTGTTTTTCTGAAATCCAGGGTTGAATCATCAGCCTGTCTTCCCTGTGCTGCCAGCAGTGAATGAACAAAGAAGCTTGGCTAAACCAAGAGGACATTGCTGTGATCAGTGTGGACAACGCTTCAGTTGCATGTCCAAACTTAAAATACATAAGAGAATTCACACTGGAGAGAAACCCTATGGATGTGACCAGTGTGGACAACACTTCTCTCAAATATCCAGCCTTAAAAAACACCAGAGAATTCACACTGGAGAGAAACCCTATGGATGTGACCAGTGTGGACAACACTTCTCTCAAATATCCAGCCTTAAAAAACACCAGAGAATTCACACTGGAGAGAAACCCTATGGATGTGACCAGTGTGGACAACACTTCTCTGATATATCCAGCCTTAAAAATCACCAGAGAATTCACACTGGAGAGAAACCATATGGATGTGACCAGTGTGGGCAACACTTTTCTCAAATGGCCAACCTTAAAAAACACCAGAGAATTCACACTGGAGAGAAACCCTATAAACACCAGAGAATTCACACTGGAGAGAAACCCTATGGATGTGACCAGTGTGGACAACACTTCTCTGATATATCCAGCATTAAAAATCACCAGAGAATTCACACTGGAGAGAAACCATATGGATGTGACCAGTGTGGGCAACACTTCTCTCGCATCTCAAACCTTAAAACGCACCAGAGAATTCACACTGGAGAGAAACCCTATGGATGTGACCAGTGTGGACAACACTTCTCTCAAATAGCCCACCTTAAAACACACCAGAGAATTCACACTGGAGAGAAACCTTATGGATGTGGTCAGTGTGGACAACACTTCTCTACAATGGCCATGCTCAAAACACACCAGAGAATTCACACTGGAGAGAAACCCTATAGCTGTGACCAGTGTGGACAACACTTTTCTCAAATGGCCAACCTTAAAACACACCAGAGAATTCACACTGGAGAGAAACCCTATGGATGTGATCAGTGTGGACAACACTTTTCTCTAAAGGCCAACCTT
This sequence comes from Gymnoscopelus braueri, assembly GCF_963280865.1. Lineage (NCBI taxonomy): Eukaryota > Metazoa > Chordata > Actinopteri > Myctophiformes > Myctophidae > Gymnoscopelus > Gymnoscopelus braueri. The sequence goes on along the minus strand of NC_137623.1, from coordinate 14,611,689 downwards.
AAAAGACACCAGGGAATTCACAATGGCTGAAGCCTTATGGATGTGATGAGTGTGGCAAACACCTCTTTGATGGCCCATCTTTAAACACACCAGAGAATTTACACTGGAGAGAAATTCTAATTTGGTCAATGTGGAATTATTTTTACTCAGTTAAGCAGACTAAATTGTAACGCACACACACATCAATGAAAACATATTATAAACAGTATGACAATTATTTTATTAGAAAGGATCACACACATGAAACATGATGAACCATTGTTGTTCCGTTAAGCAGTTATTAAGTCTGCTGAGCTGTTATGAACCTATTAAATGAATATTAGCATTGTCGTTATAGACTTTTGGACACTAGTGTGTTAACACTATGCACGAGAATGCTACTAACACCAAAGTCCTTGTAATGGTGGCCCACGGCAGAATAAATGAAATAGTTGTCTTCAAGACACTAGAAGGTGGCCACACAAAGTGGTAGCCAAAGTGACAATATTATGGGACACAAAAAAACAAAGGTTTCTGTATTCTGTCTCTTGAAGACCACTATTTAATAATGTTTTAACATACATTGTAGTGCATGTGATTTTCAATGTAATGATTAGAAAAGCACAGGTAAGGTGGTGTTTGGTGTTGAAGCCAGTTAGTACAAATTGCTTTATATATGTATGCCTTCTGACTTATTTTATATTCCTGATTGCTGCTATAGATACCATACATGTCTTAAATATGTTTAGCATACCTGCTTTTGTAACTTTACTTATTGGCTATTGTTTCCTTATATAATGGTATTATGGTTTAGAACTGGAGAAAAACCCTATGGATATAACCAGTGTGGACAACACTTATCTCAAATGGCCACCCTTAAAAAACACCAGCGAATTCACACTGGAGAGAAATCCTAATTTGGTCAACATGGAATGAATTTTACTCAGTTAAGTAGCCTTAATCATGCATATACACATCTCAGTGCAAATTCATTGTGAACAGTGTGAAAAGTGCTTCATTAGAGAGGATCAGAAACATGCAACATGATGACCCATTGTTGTTATTTTAAGCAGTTGTTTATTAAGTCTGCTGAGCTGTTATGAACCTATTACATGTATATTAGCATTGTCGCTATAGATGTTTAGGACACTAGTGTGTTAATACTGTGCATGAGAATGCTACCCACACCAAAGTCCTCGTAGTGGTGGCCCACGGCAGAATAAACTAAATAGTGGTCTTCAAGAGGCGACCACACTGTGGTATCCAAAGTGTCAATATTATAGGACACAAAAAACTAAGGTTGTTTAACTTCATTACACCTAGTTGTTATATTGCATTGTTGTGTTATCACTGTCTTTGCTGAACAAATAAACCTTTATTTTTTATTTTTTGTCCTCCTTCTTTCTTGTATGAAGAAGGTACATGTCCTGCTGCCATTTACCATTCTACATGTCCTGCTGCCATTTACATATTACGTACAATTAACAATGTCATATATTGTGATTACTGTCATTACCATTATTGACACCTGTGGTGCTGTAATCACCATGATTGACATTGAAAACATGTAGAGGGTATAGTATACACATTCAATGTGCTGATGTATTATCTATGAAGGCAGTGACTTTATAATGTAATAGTTTTGACATATTTTTCATCTCTATCTTGTTGTAATGACCATTCAATGTAGTAATTTAGAGGTTTGTGATCAACAGAATCTGGGGAAGTTAACTGAGAGAGGTACCGAGTTATACCTCGGGATACCTACGGTCGTCCGGGGGCAGCCTTTTGAAGATTGCGGCAGAATGAATAGTGAACCACTGTATGTATTTAGTCTGAAAATTTGCACATAAAAAATACAACCTCAGGAATAAGATTAGGGTTTACACACTGCCTCCAAAATATTTGCCCGCATCAATCTGTTTGTATATTGCAGTATTTTGAGGCTGTAGCCTAGCCTCTATAGATCGACAAGTTGTGAGCTGTCAACCGGCTGTTTTCAGCAAAAGCTTTCCCCACAATAACAGAAAACAGAAAAGACACTAGTATAGAGCCCTGGGGTACTCCAGTCAACCATACATGGTGTACTGTAAGTGGTTGATGTGGCTCCAGTGTAGCAAAGCATCAAACCGGGCTAATGCAATAAACATTGACATGATCTGGATGATCCTGCAGCTCCTTGATCAGCAGGAAAGGACACAGAAATGGACCCAATATGTCCTTGTTGGTTTTCTGTTCAAGTACTTTTACTCCAATACAATTAATTGAAAACTTTAGTTACTAGTTACTTCGCAGATATGAATTATTATATTATGAAACATACATTAACCACTTTAGCCCTATTTTATACCTAGGCTATTTGAAAATAGCTGATCTACTTGTAAGCTCACAACGCGTCGCGACACGTTTTGAGCTTAGATCTGCTATTTTCAAACATTGTAGTACTTTTACTTTTGGTACTTTAAGTATATGTTGATACATGTTTGAACACAGGCCTATTACTTGTAACAGAGTATTTTTGTATTGTGGTATTGCTAATTTTACTTGAGTGAAATATCTGAGTGGGCCTACTTCATCCACCACTGTCAATTATTAGAATAATACGCATCAGACGGATCAGGTTTAAAAAGAAACACATAAGAAAAGTTTTGGCCAGCATTTAAATGTTTCTTATATTCACTTTGATGATGATGGCTTTTATACATTTATTCTGTATTATGTATTTAATTTTTTTGCGGTGCCAGCCACTCTACATTTGACCGTGTGTGTGTGTCCGTCCGGGTGTCCATCCGAGCAAAGCCTCAACAGCTGCAGCTCATTCAACACAAAGATGCAACCAGTTACACTAATCAACATAAATGTGCAACACATGCAGCACTTAAAGACATGCAAACTCACACGCTGGCTCAGCACACCTGCGCGCTTCGCGTGCACACATACACACACACACACACACACACACACACACACACACACACTATATTATGATAGGTAATTGCTATAGAGTGTTTTTTCAGTAACAGATGTCTCCCTGTCTCTCCAGCTCTTTAATAAACAGAAAATACATTTTTCGGTAGGTGTCAAAATCTCAGCCAATCAGGAGAAAGTACCAATTTTTAAGCTTAATTTGTATAGTGTTCCAGTTCTCTGTCCTGGTTGGATAAAATTGGAAATGAAACTGAAACGAAAATGCATTTTCTGTTTAATAAAGAGGTGGAGAGACAAGGAGACTCCTAATACTGAACAAACACTCTATATTAGCAATGAGTACTATCAGAATACAGAGCTATTTAACACTTATTTTAACCAATGTGGACAACACTTCTCTGTGATATCCACCCTTAAAACACACCAGAGAATTCACAGTGGAGAGAAACCTTATGGATGTGGTCAGTGTGGACAACACTTCTCTACAATGGCCCATCTTAAAACACACCAGAGAATTCACACTGGAGAGAAACCCTATAGCTGTGACCAGTGTGGCCAACACTTTTCTCAAATGTCCAGCCTTGAAAGACATCAGAGAATTCACACTGGAGAGAAACCCTATGGATGTGATCAGTGTGGACAACACTTCTCTCTAATGTCCAGCCTTAAAAATCACCAGAGAATTCACACTGGAGAGAAACCATATGGATGTGACCACTGTGGGCAATACTTCTCTCGCATGTCAAGCCTTAAAACACACCAGAGAATTCACACTTGATAGAAACCCTATGGATGTGACCAGTGTGGACAACACTGTTCTGTGATGTCCAACCTTAAAAAACACCAGAGAATTCACACTGGAGAGAAACCCTATGGATGTAACCAGTGTGGACAGCACTTCTCTCAAACAGCCCACCTTAAAAGACACCAGAGAATTCAAACTGGAGAGAAACCCTATGGATGTGATCAGTGTGGGCAACACTTCTCTCAAATGGCCACCCTTAAAAAACACCAGCAAATTCACACTGGAGAGAAATCCTAATTTGGTCAACATGGAATGAATTTTACTCAGTTAAGCAGCCTTAATCATGTATGTACACATCAGAGCAAATTCATTGAGAACAGTTTGACAAGTGCTTCATTAGAGAGGATCAGAAACATGCAACATGATGACCCATTGTTGTTCTTTAAAGCAGTTGTTTATTAAGTCTGCTGAGCTGTTATGAACCTATTACATGTATATTAGCATTGTCGCTATAGATGTTTTGGACACTAGTGTGTTAATACTGGGCATGAGAATGCTACTCACACCAAAGTCCTCGAGGTGGTGGCCCACGGCAGAATAAACTAAATAGTGGTCTTCAAGTGGCGACCACACTGTGGTATCCAAAGTGACAATATTATAGGACACAAAAAACTGAGGTTTCTGTACTATTTCCATACCTGTCATCATGGTATGTTTAACTTCATTACACCTAGTTGTTATATTGCATTGTTGTGTTATCACTGTCTGTGCTGAACAAATAAACCTTTCTTTATTATTTTTGTCCTCCTTCTTTCTTGTATGAAGAATTTACATGTCCTGCTGCCATGTCCTATTCTACATGTCCTGCTGCCATTTACATATTACTTACAATTACAAATTTCATATATTGTGATTACTGTCATTACCATTATTGACACCTGTGGTGCTGTAATCACCATGATTGACACCTGTAGTGCAAACGCAAGCCACGGCATCTCAGCCAGTACAGACCTGACCTGAGGTGAATAAATACCATTACATTGGGAACAACGCTCCGTCTTATTTGTTGTATACAGAGTGTTGGATGTAGGCTACAAAGGAACTGACAAAACTCATTTAACTTTTAGCATGAAGCTCTCAGATGGCTGCCCTTCCTTGATTTCCCCTAAATAGTCCATATATACACATGTGTAACTTTAACATTCCATAATGTTCTTATGGAAACAAAATATGACCATGTTAATCCAAAGCCTGTTATTTGGGGTCAAATTATTCATGTCAGTTGTTCACACACCAGGGCCACCTGGTGAGACAGTGACACATCATGTAATCAATGACCACATTTGCATGGATATAGGTCATTTTCTAAAGACAGCTAAGCATCATTCACAAGACAAAAGGAATGTTGCAGTTCAGGTGTGAAGTGGGTGAGGGAGATATTTCTAAAGACCTTGTAATTCTAGAGAACATAAGATGTTTGCCCAATAAATGAAGATGCTGTGATGTACAATGAAGACTATGAACAGAATATAGCAAGCAGTTATTCCTTGACAACACCAGGTTGTATTGTTCTGAAGGAATTTGGAGCAATCGTGTTAAATAGGCACGTGGATGGCCTTTCTATCGTAATGGCTCTGCTTGAATAGCAACAGTTAGAGGAGAGAGACTAATCGACACAAGGACATGACTAGAGTTGTTTATTGTAAATGTAAATGAGAGCAGGACATGAGAAATGGTTAGCAGTGATACAGAAAAAGGTGAAATTATGGGTACATTTTACTTTTCATATCAGAGATAGTTTGAGGTGAACTATTTATGTAATGTGTTTATGTTTACTTAATTCATCAAATTACATTCACAAAGCAGCCCACCACCAGGGTTTAGAACATAGAACAAACTTAAATATACTTCGATGAAAATAACTTTGACAGAAAAATGCAAATGTGAACCTTGACAATAAAACATCTAATTAGGTCAGCTGTTGCACCTTGACCTCTCACCATGACACAAGGGTTAATAAGCATAACAGTGTACATACCATCTTAAGACCTGACTCTGATCAGAGTATTATTTCATATCTTCATATTAATTAATGAGTGAATACAACATTGTTGAAGTCTGAAGATACTGATTGTCTGTTTACTGTGCATGCATTTAATAATATATGCATTTATAAATACAAGGTGTTATATTCATGTATTTCATATTAATCTTATAGGAATTAAGACATATTGGAATTGCAAGAAGATTACAAATGAATTCATCCACAAATGGATGCTCTTGGTTCTCTTGTAACAGAAAGTCAACAGTTTCTAGAAGGTTGCATGGATGGAGCATGTCTGGGGGAGGAGCATATATAAGTATGTTAGGTTGTGATTGGTGGAGAGATGGTTGTATTGTTCTCTTTGTCCAATCATTCAAAGCAGTTACTGGCTCCACCCCAGGCTCTCTAGTATAAGAAGAGTGTGTAGTTGTAATTCATCCACAACTCCTCCAGGATATCAATCATTTCTTATCAGATCTGACTGTGGACACCAGAATTTAGTGGAAGATGAACTCTCTCAACCCAACCAGGGACAGTTCTGCTGAACAGGAGGGACCCAAAGAAAATGGTATGTTACTTTCTCTACATTCTTTCTACTAATAATGTCCCTGCTCTGTCATACAAATGTTTTATTACTTTACTTTTCAACTTTTAAATTAAGCAGTCTCAATACATGTCTCAATCTTATATGTTGAGCTTAGCTGTTGATTATGTATTTTTATATTCTTTTCTATTGCTTTATCTCCTTGGGGACATACATTATATATATATATATATATATATATATATATATATATATATATATATATATATATATATATATATATATATATATATATATATATATATATATATATATATATATATATATATATATCCATGGTAGGCTGGTGGTTAACTTCCAATTTTCTATCTGAGCTTTATTTAATTAAGTTGTACATTTGTACTCTATTCACACCTCTCAACCATATTTCCAATTTTTTTTCTACAATCCAGGGTTGAATCATCAGTCTGGCTTCCCTGTGCTACCAGCAGTGAATGAACAAAGAATCTTGGTTAAACCGAAACGACACTGCTGTGATCAGTGTGGAAAACACTTCTCTAAGATGTCCAAACTTAAAATACATCAGAGAATTCACACTGGAGAGAAACCATATAGATGTGACCAGTGTGGACAACACTTTTCTGTGATGTCTACCCTTAAAAAACACCAGAGAATTCACACCAGAGAGAAACCCTATGGATGTGATCAGTGTGGACAACACTTTTCTGTGATGTCTACCCTTAAAACACACCAGAGAATTCACACCAGAGAGAAACCCTATGGATGTGATCAGTGTGGACAACACTTTTCTGTGATGTCTACCCTTAAAACACACCAGAGAATTCACACTGGAGAGAAACCTTATGGATGTGGTCAGTGTGGACAACACTTCTCTACAATGGCCATGCTTAAAACACACCAGAGAATTCACACTGGAGAGAAACCCTATGGATGTGACCACTGTGGACAACACTTCTCTCAAATGTCCAGCCTTGAAAGACATCAGCGAATTCACACTGGAGAGAAACCTTATGGATGTGGTCAATGTGGACAACACTTCTCTAGAATGGCCCATCTTAAAACACACCAGAGAATTCACACTGGAGAGAAACCCTATGGATGTGATCAGTGTGGACAACACTTCTCTGTGATGTCCATTCTTAAAACACACCAGAAAATTCACACTGGAGAGAAACCCTATAGCTGTGACCAGTGTGGACAACAATTTTCTCAAATGGCCAACCTTAAAACACACCTGAGAATTCACACTGGAGAGAAACCTTATGGATGTGGTCAGTGTGGACAACACTTCTCTACAATGGCCATGCTTAAAACACACCAGAGAATTCACACTGGAGAGAAACCCTATAGCTGTGACCAGTGTGGACAACAATTTTCTCAAATGGCCAACCTTAAAACACACCTGAGAATTCACACCGGAGAGAAACCCTATGGATGTGATCAGTGTGGACAACACTTTTCTGTGATGTCTACCCTTAAAACACACCAGAGAATTCACACTGGAGAGAAACCTTATGGATGTGGTCAGTGTGGACAAGACTTCTCTACAATGGCCATGCTTAAAACACACCAGAGAATTCACACTGGAGAGAAACCCTATAGCTGTGACCAGTGTGGACAACAATTTTCTCAAATGGCCAACCTTAAAACACACCAGAGAATTCACGCTGGAGAGAAAATCTAATTTGGTCAATGTGGAATTAATTTTACTCACTTAAGCAGCCTAAATTGTAATGCACACACACATCAATGAAAACATATGAACAGTATGACAATTATTTTATTAGAAAGGATCACAAACATGAAACATGATGAACCATTGTTGTTCCGTTAAACAGTTATTAAGTCTGCTGAGCTGTTATGAACCTATTAAATGTATATTAGCATTGACGTTATTGACGTTTGGACACTAGTGTGTTAACACTGTGCACGAGAATGCTACTCACACCAAAGTCCTTGTAGTGGTGGCCCACAGCAGGATAAACAAAATAGTGGTCTTCAAGAGACAAGAAGGTGGCCGCACACAGTGGTAGCCAAAGTGACAATATTATGGGACACAAAAAAACAAAGGTTTCTGTACTCTGTCTCTTGAAGACCACTATTTAATAATGTATTAACAAACATAGTAGTGCATGTGATTTTGCAATTAATGATTAGAAAAGCACAGGTATGGTGGTGTCTGGTGTTGAAGCCAGTTAGTACAAATTGCTTTATATATGTATGCCTTCTGACTTATTTTATATTCCTGATTGCTGCTATAGATACCATACATGTCTTAATTAGGTTCAGCATACCTGCTTTTGTAACTTTACTTATTGGCTATTGTTTCCTTATATAATGGTATTATGGTTTAACTTCATTTCACCTAGATGTTATATTGCATTGTTGTGTTATTAATGTCTTTGCTGAACATGTCCCATCAATATTTCACGTATTGTACTATGTGAGTGACAAATAAACCCTTCTTAATTGATTCTTGATTTTTTTTCCTACTTTGTATGAATAATGTTCACGGTAATAATGATAAAATCACAGTAAGTGGTGTCTGGCGGTGCCACCAGTTAGTGCAAACATTATACTATGTCATGATTTAGCCTTATAGATAATAGATAGAATAATTTATATGCCTTATAGATAGTTAATAGATTACTAGCCTCGATCTCAAAGCTTTTATTGTTTAGTTTTGCTAAAAAATAAAAGCCTGGACCCGATCTAGGAAGTGTTTCATTTCCCCAACCAACCAGAGTGCAGTGGGCGTTGCTCGTAATGTTGTGTTGACGGGCGGGGGCTGACGGACAGATCGATGAACCAATGGGATCACACGCATTCTCTCGCCAGAGATGTTAAACCCAGGTACGAAACAGGAGGGCTGGTGCAGCCTAATAGATTACTAAAAAACTATTAGTTAATGAGTTATCAATGACTTGTTAAATATGTTTCTATAGTATGTTAAGGATTTATAAATATTCCTTATAGATAGCTAATAGATCACTCACAGAGTATTAGTTAACTGACTTATTAACTGTATGCTGGGTATCTATAAGGATGTCTTATAAATGCCTTATAACTAGTTAATATATAATTTATGAACCATTAGTTAATGAGTTACTAATGTAATGTTCAATATTTGTAAAAAGTTATTTAAGGAGTTATAACTATCCCTTATAGATAATGTATAGATTACTCACAAACTATTAGTTGATGACTTGTTAAATATTTACTACTTGTATGCTAATGATTTATTAATCCTTAACCAACTACTAATACATATTTAACCAGTCATTGATAACGCATTAACTAATAGTCTGTGAGTAGTCTATTAACTATTTATAAGGCATGGTTACAACTCCTTAACTAGCTGTTAACAAATATTTAACAAGACATTAATAACTAATTAACTAATGGTTTATAAATTATCTATTAACTACCTATAACAAATAATTATTCTAAAGTGTTACCCTGTTGGTATTGATGATATTACCGGGGCACAATTTTCATTATTACTTAGCTGCCCAAGCATAGACTGGGGTGAGAGTTGGAGGGGGTAAGTTCATTGAGCTACTGTAGAGCTTGGACATACATAGCATCAATTTGCAGGCATTTGGAGAAAAGAGGGCTTGCAATGTATCAGAAATGTTCATAGAGAGCAGCTTGGCTCCAAACCTATTTAAATGTACTCCATCTCCATTGAAGAGGTCATATCTGTCATAAAAAAAAAGAGTGAAGTTATCTATGTAGGGAATGTTCCAGAACCAACAGCATTCCTTCAGCCAAAGATGTAATTGGCGAAGGCGACTGTACTTCACATCCCCACTATTTAGACAGGGTAAGGGACCCGAAATGGCTAAGGTCTTACCAGTCTCCCAGAGAGTGTCCAGTATTCTATTAAAATCCCCTTTTATCAGTTCTGATGCACCAGCTTTGATGTCATTGGCTCCGATATGAACCACCAGGGAGTCATAACACACCTTGGACAGCAGACGAGGTATCATAGTGTTCATGTCCTCCACTTTAGCACCAGGGTAGCACCTTGTCTCGCAGCCCTTCACAGAGACATAGCGGACAATTGAGTCACCAATAATAAGAGTGTCCGAGACAATAGGAGACAGAGTAGGAACAGGAACAGCTCTGTCGCCAGTAATTAGGGTGGCACAGTTTGTGATGGCTGCCATCTCAACAGCCATTGAAGACATAAAACACCATAAAAATGAAGTTCTATTAACCTCATAGACATGAAAAACTGAAAAAGCGCAAAACCATGGCACCACCTCTTTCAAAGTTGCCTTTGGCCTCTAGATAGCTCCTCTGATCAATGTCCTCCTTGCTCGGTCATTCATTCTGGACGGAGGGCCTGGTCTAGACAAGGCATTGGTGGTGCCATGCGTGTCTCGCTTTTTAATGATGCTCTCTCAACAATGGGTCCCATAACAATGGGACCCATTGTTGTTCTTTAAAGCAGTTGTTTATTAAGTCTGCTGAGCTGTTATGAACCTATTACATGTATATTAGCATTGTCGCTATAGATGTCAAGCGGCGACCACACTGTGGTATCCAAAGTGACAATATTATAGGACACAAAAAACTGAGGTTTCTGTACTATTTCCATACCTGTCATCATGGTATGTTTAACTTCATTACACCTAGTTGTTATATTGCATTGTTGTGTTATCACTGTCTTTGCTGAACAAATAAACCTTTCTTTATTATTTTTGTCCTCCTTCTTTCTTGTATGAAGAATTTACATGTCCTGCTGCCATGTCCTATTCTACATGTCCTGCTGCCATTTACATATTACTTACAATTACAAATTTCATATATTGTGATTACTGTCATTACCATTATTGACACCTGTGGTGCTGTAATCACCATGATTGACACCTGTAGTGCAAACGCAAGCCACGGCATCTCAGCCAGTACAGACCTGACCTGAGGTGAATAAATACCATTACATTGGGAACAACGCTCCGTCTTATTTGTTGTATACAGAGTGTTGGATGTAGGCTACAAAGGAACTGACAAAACTCATTTAACTTTTAGCATGAAGCTCTCAGATGGCTGCCCTTCCTTGATTTCCCCTAAATAGTCCATATATACACATGTGTAACTTTAACATTCCATAATGTTCTTATGGAAACAAAATATGACCATGTTAATCCAAAGCCTGTTATTTGGGGTCAAATTATTCATGTCAGTTGTTCACACACCAGGGCCACCTGGTGAGACAGTGACACATCATGTAATCAATGACCACATTTGCATGGATATAGGTCATTTTCTAAAGACAGCTAAGCATCATTCACAAGACAAAAGGAATGTTGCAGTTCAGGTGTGAAGTGGGTGAGGGAGATATTTCTAAAGACCTTGTAATTCTAGAGAACATAAGATGTTTGCCCAATAAATGAAGATGCTGTGATGTACAATGAAGACTATGAACAGAATATAGCAAGCAGTTATTCCTTGACAACACCAGGTTGTATTGTTCTGAAGGAATTTGGAGCAATCGTGTTAAATAGGCACGTGGATGGCCTTTCTATCGTAATGGCTCTGCTTGAATAGCAACAGTTAGAGGAGAGAGACTAATCGACACAAGGACATGACTAGAGTTGTTTATTGTAAATGTAAATGAGAGCAGGACATGAGAAATGGTTAGCAGTGATACAGAAAAAGGTGAAATTATGGGTACATTTTACTTTTCATATCAGAGATAGTTTGAGGTGAACTATTTATGTAATGTGTTTATGTTTACTTAATTCATCAAATTACATTCACAAAGCAGCCCACCACCAGGGTTTAGAACATAGAACAAACTTAAATATACTTCGATGAAAATAACTTTGACAGAAAAATGCAAATGTGAACCTTGACAATAAAACATCTAATTAGGTCAGCTGTTGCACCTTGACCTCTCACCATGACACAAGGGTTAATAAGCATAACAGTGTACATACCATCTTAAGACCTGACTCTGATCAGAGTATTATTTCATATCTTCATATTAATTAATGAGTGAATACAACATTGTTGAAGTCTGAAGATACTGATTGTCTGTTTACTGTGCATGCATTTAATAATATATGCATTTATAAATACAAGGTGTTATATTCATGTATTTCATATTAATCTTATAGGAATTAAGACATATTGGAATTGCAAGAAGATTACAAATGAATTCATCCACAAATGGATGCTCTTGGTTCTCTTGTAACAGAAAGTCAACAGTTTCTAGAAGGTTGCATGGATGGAGCATGTCTGGGGGAGGAGCATATATAAGTATGTTAGGTTGTGATTGGTGGAGAGATGGTTGTATTGTTCTCTTTGTCCAATCATTCAAAGCAGTTACTGGCTCCACCCCAGGCTCTCTAGTATAAGAAGAGTGTGTAGTTGTAATTCATCCACAACTCCTCCAGGATATCAATCGTTTCTTATCAGATCTGACTGTGGACACCAGAATTTAGTGGAAGATGAACTCTCTCAACCCAACCAGGGACAGTTCTGCTGAACAGGAGGGACCCAAAGAAAATGGTATGTTACTTTCTCTACATTATTTCTACTAATAATGTCCCTGCTCTGTCATACAAATGTTTTATTACTTTACTTTTCAACTTTTAAATTAAGCAGTCTCAATACATGTCTCAATCTTATATGTTGAGCTTAGCTGTTGATTATGTATTTTTATATTCTTTTCTATTGCTTTATCTCCTTGGGGACATACATTATATATATATATATATATATATATATATATATATATATATATATATATATATATATATATATATATATATATATATATATATATATATATATATATATATATATATATATATATATATCCATATCCATGGTAGGCTGGTGGTTAACTTCCAATTTTCTATCTGAGCTTTATTTAATTAAGTTATACATTTGTACTCTATTCACACCTCAACCATATTTCCATTTTTTTCTACAATCCAGGGTTGAATCATCAGTCTGGCTTCCCTGTGCTACCAGCAGTGAATGAACAAAGAATCTTGGTTAAACCGAAACGACACTGCTGTGATCAGTGTGGAAAACACTTCTCTAAGATGTCCAAACTTAAAATACATCAGAGAATTCACACTGGAGAGAAACCATATAGATGTGACCAGTGTGGACAACACTTTTCTGTGATGTCTACCCTTAAAAAACACCAGAGAATTCACACCAGAGAGAAACCCTATGGATGTGATCAGTGTGGACAACACTTTTCTGTGATGTCTACCCTTAAAACACACCAGAGAATTCACACCAGAGAGAAACCCTATGGATGTGATCAGTGTGGACAACACTTTTCTGTGATGTCTACCCTTAAAACACACCAGAGAATTCACACTGGAGAGAAACCTTATGGATGTGGTCAGTGTGGACAACACTTCTCTACAATGGCCATGCTTAAAACACACCAGAGAATTCACACTGGAGAGAAACCCTATGGATGTGACCACTGTGGACAACACTTCTCTCAAATGTCCAGCCTTGAAAGACATCAGCGAATTCACACTGGAGAGAAACCTTATGGATGTGGTCAATGTGGACAACACTTCTCTAGAATGGCCCATCTTAAAACACACCAGAGAATTCACACTGGAGAGAAACCCTATGGATGTGATCAGTGTGGACAACACTTCTCTGTGATGTCCATTCTTAAAACACACCAGAAAATTCACACTGGAGAGAAACCCTATAGCTGTGACCAGTGTGGACAACAATTTTCTCAAATGGCCAACCTTAAAACACACCTGAGAATTCACACTGGAGAGAAACCTTATGGATGTGGTCAGTGTGGACAACACTTCTCTACAATGGCCATGCTTAAAACACACCAGAGAATTCACACTGGAGAGAAACCCTATAGCTGTGACCAGTGTGGACAACAATTTTCTCAAATGGCCAACCTTAAAACACACCTGAGAATTCACACCGGAGAGAAACCCTATGGATGTGATCAGTGTGGACAACACTTTTCTGTGATGTCTACCCTTAAAACACACCAGAGAATTCACACTGGAGAGAAACCTTATGGATGTGGTCAGTGTGGACAAGACTTCTCTACAATGGCCATGCTTAAAACACACCAGAGAATTCACACTGGAGAGAAACCCTATAGCTGTGACCAGTGTGGACAACAATTTTCTCAAATGGCCAACCTTAAAACACACCAGAGAATTCACGCTGGAGAGAAAATCTAATTTGGTCAATGTGGAATTAATTTTACTCACTTAAGCAGCCTAAATTGTAATGCACACACACATCAATGAAAACATATGAACAGTATGACAATTATTTTATTAGAAAGGATCACAAACATGAAACATGATGAACCATTGTTGTTCCGTTAAACAGTTATTAAGTCTGCTGAGCTGTTATGAACCTATTAAATGTATATTAGCATTGACGTTATTGACGTTTGGACACTAGTGTGTTAACACTGTGCACGAGAATGCTACTCACACCAAAGTCCTTGTAGTGGTGGCCCACAGCAGGATAAACAAAATAGTGGTCTTCAAGAGACAAGAAGGTGGCCGCACACAGTGGTAGCCAAAGTGACAATATTATGGGACACAAAAAAACAAAGGTTTCTGTACTCTGTCTCTTGAAGACCACTATTTAATAATGTATTAACAAACATAGTAGTGCATGTGATTTTGCAATTAATGATTAGAAAAGCACAGGTATGGTGGTGTCTGGTGTTGAAGCCAGTTAGTACAAATTGCTTTATATATGTATGCCTTCTGACTTATTTTATATTCCTGATTGCTGCTATAGATACCATACATGTCTTAATTAGGTTCAGCATACCTGCTTTTGTAACTTTACTTATTGGCTATTGTTTCCTTATATAATGGTATTATGGTTTAACTTCATTTCACCTAGATGTTATATTGCATTGTTGTGTTATTAATGTCTTTGCTGAACATGTCCCATCAATATTTCACGTATTGTACTATGTGAGTGACAAATAAACCCTTCTTAATTGATTCTTGATTTTTTTTCCTACTTTGTATGAATAATGTTTACGGTAATAATGATAAAATCACAGTAAGTGGTGTCTGGCGGTGCCACCAGTTAGTGCAAACATTATACTATGTCATGATTTAGCCTTATAGATAATAGATAGAATAATTTATATGCCTTATAGATAGTTAATAGATTACTAGCCTCGATCTCAAAGCTTTTATTGTTTAGTTTTGCTAAAAAATAAAAGCCTGGACCCGATCTAGGAAGTGTTTCATTTCCCCAACCAACCAGAGTGCAGTGGGCGTTGCTCGTAATGTTGTGTTGACGGGCGGGGGCTGACGGACAGATCGATGAACCAATGGGATCACACGCATTCTCTCGCCAGAGATGTTAAACCCGCCCCTCCAGGTACGAAACAGGAGGGCTGGTGCAGCCTAATAGATTACTAAAAAACTATTAGTTAATGAGTTATCAATGACTTGTTAAATATGTTTCTATAGTATGTTAAGGATTTATAAATATTCCTTATAGATAGCTAATAGATCACTCACAGAGTATTAGTTAACTGACTTATTAACTGTATGCTGGGTATCTATAAGGATGTCTTATAAATGCCTTATAACTAGTTAATATATAATTTATGAACCATTAGTTAATGAGTTACTAATGTAATGTTCAATATAAGTTATTTAAGGAGTTATAACTATCCCTTATAGATAATGTATAGATTACTCACAAACTATTAGTTGATGACTTGTTAAATATTTACTACTTGTATGCTAATGATTTATTAATCCTTAACCAACTACTAATACATATTTAACAAGTCATTGATAACGCATTAACTAATAGTCTGTGAGTAGTCTATTAACTATTTATAAGGCATGGTTACAACTCCTTAACTAGCTGTTAACAAATATTTAACAAGACATTAATAACTAATTAACTAATGGTTTATAAATTATCTATTAACTACCTATAACAAATAATTATTCTAAAGTGTTACCCTGTTGGTATTGATGATATTACCGGGGCACAATTTTCATTATTACTTAGCTGCCCAAGCATAGACTGGGGTGAGAGTTGGAGGGGGTAAGTTCATTGAGCTACTGTAGAGCTTGGACATACATAGCATCAATTTGCAGGCATTTGGAGAAAAGAGGGCTTGCAATGTATCAGAAATGTTCATAGAGAGCAGCTTGGCTCCAAACCTATTTAAATGTACTCCATCTCCATTGAAGAGGTCATATCTGTCATAAAAAAAAGAGTGAAGTTATCTATGTAGGGAATGTTCCAGAACCAACAGCATTCCTTCAGCCAAAGATGTAATTGGCGAAGGCGACTGTACTTCACATCCCCACTATTTAGACAGGGTAAGGGACCCGAAATGGCTAAGGTCTTACCAGTCTCCCAGAGAGTGTCCAGTATTCTATTAAAATCCCCTTTTATCAGTTCTGATGCACCAGCTTTGATGTCATTGGCTCCGATATGAACCACCAGGGAGTCATAACACACCTTGGACAGCAGACGAGGTATCATAGTGTTCATGTCCTCCACTTTAGCACCAGGGTAGCACCTTGTCTCGCAGCCCTTCACAGAGACATAGCGGACAATTGAGTCACCAATAATAAGAGTGTCCGAGACAATAGGAGACAGAGTAGGAACAGGAACAGCTCTGTCGCCAGTAATTAGGGTGGCACAGTTTGTGATGGCTGCCATCTCAACAGCCATTGAAGACATAAAACACCATAAAAATGAAGTTCTATTAACCTCATAGACATGAAAAACTGAAAAAGCGCAAAACCATGGCACCACCTCTTTCAAAGTTGCCTTTGGCCTCTAGATAGCTCCTCTGATCAATGTCCTCCTTGCTCGGTCATTCATTCTGGACGGAGGGCCTGGTCTAGACAAGGCATTGGTGGTGCCATGCGTGTCTCGCTTTTTAATGATGCTCTCTCAACAATGGGTCCCATAACAATGGGACCCATTGTTGTTCTTTAAAGCAGTTGTTTATTAAGTCTGCTGAGCTGTTATGAACCTATTACATGTATATTAGCATTGTCGCTATAGATGTCAAGCGGCGACCACACTGTGGTATCCAAAGTGACAATATTATAGGACACAAAAAACTGAGGTTTCTGTACTATTTCCATACCTGTCATCATGGTATGTTTAACTTCATTACACCTAGTTGTTATATTGCATTGTTGTGTTATCACTGTCTTTGCTGAACAAATAAACCTTTCTTTATTATTTTTGTCCTCCTTCTTTCTTGTATGAAGAATTTACATGTCCTGCTGCCATGTCCTATTCTACATGTCCTGCTGCCATTTACATATTACTTACAATTACAAATTTCATATATTGTGATTACTGTCATTACCATTATTGACACCTGTGGTGCTGTAATCACCATGATTGACACCTGTAGTGCAAACGCAAGCCACGGCATCTCAGCCAGTACAGACCTGACCTGAGGTGAATAAATACCATTACATTGGGAACAACGCTCCGTCTTATTTGTTGTATACAGAGTGTTGGATGTAGGCTACAAAGGAACTGACAAAACTCATTTAACTTTTAGCATGAAGCTCTCAGATGGCTGCCCTTCCTTGATTTCCCCTAAATAGTCCATATATACACATGTGTAACTTTAACATTCCATAATGTTCTTATGGAAACAAAATATGACCATGTTAATCCAAAGCCTGTTATTTGGGGTCAAATTATTCATGTCAGTTGTTCACACACCAGGGCCACCTGGTGAGACAGTGACACATCATGTAATCAATGACCACATTTGCATGGATATAGGTCATTTTCTAAAGACAGCTAAGCATCATTCACAAGACAAAAGGAATGTTGCAGTTCAGGTGTGAAGTGGGTGAGGGAGATATTTCTAAAGACCTTGTAATTCTAGAGAACATAAGATGTTTGCCCAATAAATGAAGATGCTGTGATGTACAATGAAGACTATGAACAGAATATAGCAAGCAGTTATTCCTTGACAACACCAGGTTGTATTGTTCTGAAGGAATTTGGAGCAATCGTGTTAAATAGGCACGTGGATGGCCTTTCTATCGTAATGGCTCTGCTTGAATAACAACAGTTAGAGGAGAGAGACTAATCGACACAAGGACATGACTAGAGTTGTTTATTGTAAATGTAAATGAGAGCAGGACATGAGAAATGGTTAGCAGTGATACAGAAAAAGGTGAAATTATGGGTACATTTTACTTTTCATATCAGAGATAGTTTGAGGTGAACTATTTATGTAATGTGTTTATGTTTACTTAATTCATCAAATTACATTCACAAAGCAGCCCACCACCAGGGTTTAGAACATAGAACAAACTTAAATATACTTCGATGAAAATAACTTTGACAGAAAAATGCAAATGTGAACCTTGACAATAAAACATCTAATTAGGTCAGCTGTTGCACCTTGACCTCTCACCATGACACAAGGGTTAATAAGCATAACAGTGTACATACCATCTTAAGACCTGACTCTGATCAGAGTATTATTTCATATCTTCATATTAATTAATGAGTGAATACAACATTGTTGAAGTCTGAAGATACTGATTGTCTGTTTACTGTGCATGCATTTAATAATATATGCATTTATAAATACAAGGTGTTATATTCATGTATTTCATATTAATCTTATAGGAATTAAGACATATTGGAATTGCAAGAAGATTACAAATGAATTCATCCACAAATGGATGCTCTTGGTTCTCTTGTAACAGAAAGTCAACAGTTTCTAGAAGGTTGCATGGATGGAGCATGTCTGGGGGAGGAGCATATATAAGTATGTTAGGTTGTGATTGGTGGAGAGATGGTTGTATTGTTCTCTTTGTCCAATCATTCAAAGCAGTTACTGGCTCCACCCCAGGCTCTCTAGTATAAGAAGAGTGTGTAGTTGTAATTCATCCACAACTCCTCCAGGATATCAATCATTTCTTATCAGATCTGACTGTGGACACCAGAATTTAGTGGAAGATGAACTCTCTCAACCCAACCAGGGACAGTTCTGCTGAACAGGAGGGACCCAAAGAAAATGGTATGTTACTTTCTCTACATTCTTTCTACTAATAATGTCCCTGCTCTGTCATACAAATGTTTTATTACTTTACTTTTCAACTTTTAAATTAAGCAGTCTCAATACATGTCTCAATCTTATATGTTGAGCTTAGCTGTTGATTATGTATTTTTATATTCTTTTCTATTGCTTTATCTCCTTGGGGACATACATTATATATATATATATATATATATATATATATATATATATATATATATATATATATATATATATATATATATATATATATATATATATATATATATATATATATATATCCATGGTAGGCTGGTGGTTAACTTCCAATTTTCTATCTGAGCTTTATTTAATTAAGTTGTACATTTGTACTCTATTCACACCTCTCAACCATATTTCCAATTTTTTTCTACAATCCAGGGTTGAATCATCAGTCTGGCTTCCCTGTGCTACCAGCAGTGAATGAACAAAGAATCTTGGTTAAACCGAAACGACACTGCTGTGATCAGTGTGGAAAACACTTCTCTAAGATGTCCAAACTTAAAATACATCAGAGAATTCACACTGGAGAGAAACCATATAGATGTGACCAGTGTGGACAACACTTTTCTGTGATGTCTACCCTTAAAAAACACCAGAGAATTCACACCAGAGAGAAACCCTATGGATGTGATCAGTGTGGACAACACTTTTCTGTGATGTCTACCCTTAAAACACACCAGAGAATTCACACTGGAGAGAAACCTTATGGATGTGGTCAGTGTGGACAACACTTCTCTACAATGGCCATGCTTAAAACACACCAGAGAATTCACACTGGAGAGAAACCCTATGGATGTGACCACTGTGGACAACACTTCTCTCAAATGTCCAGCCTTGAAAGACATCAGCGAATTCACACTGGAGAGAAACCTTATGGATGTGGACAACACTTCTCTAGAATGGCCCATCTTAAAACACACCAGAGAATTCACACTGGAGAGAAACCCTATGGATGTGATCAGTGTGGACAACACTTCTCTGTGATGTCCATTCTTAAAACACACCAGAAAATTCACACTGGAGAGAAACCCTATAGCTGTGACCAGTGTGGACAACAATTTTCTCAAATGGCCAACCTTAAAACACACCTGAGAATTCACACTGGAGAGAAACCTTATGGATGTGGTCAGTGTGGACAACACTTCTCTACAATGGCCATGCTTAAAACACACCAGAGAATTCACACTGGAGAGAAACCCTATAGCTGTGACCAGTGTGGACAACAATTTTCTCAAATGGCCAACCTTAAAACACACCTGAGAATTCACACCGGAGAGAAACCCTATGGATGTGATCAGTGTGGACAACACTTTTCTGTGATGTCTACCCTTAAAACACACCAGAGAATTCACACTGGAGAGAAACCTTATGGATGTGGTCAGTGTGGACAAGACTTCTCTACAATGGCCATGCTTAAAACACACCAGAGAATTCACACTGGAGAGAAACCCTATAGCTGTGACCAGTGTGGACAACAATTTTCTCAAATGGCCAACCTTAAAACACACCAGAGAATTCACGCTGGAGAGAAAATCTAATTTGGTCAATGTGGAATTAATTTTACTCACTTAAGCAGCCTAAATTGTAATGCACACACACATCAATGAAAACATATGAACAGTATGACAATTATTTTATTAGAAAGGATCACAAACATGAAACATGATGAACCATTGTTGTTCCGTTAAACAGTTATTAAGTCTGCTGAGCTGTTATGAACCTATTAAATGTATATTAGCATTGACGTTATTGACGTTTGGACACTAGTGTGTTAACACTGTGCACGAGAATGCTACTCACACCAAAGTCCTTGTAGTGGTGGCCCACAGCAGGATAAACAAAATAGTGGTCTTCAAGAGACAAGAAGGTGGCCGCACACAGTGGTAGCCAAAGTGACAATATTATGGGACACAAAAAAACAAAGGTTTCTGTACTCTGTCTCTTGAAGACCACTATTTAATAATGTATTAACAAACATAGTAGTGCATGTGATTTTGCAATTAATGATTAGAAAAGCACAGGTATGGTGGTGTCTGGTGTTGAAGCCAGTTAGTACAAATTGCTTTATATATGTATGCCTTCTGACTTATTTTATATTCCTGATTGCTGCTATAGATACCATACATGTCTTAATTAGGTTCAGCATACCTGCTTTTGTAACTTTACTTATTGGCTATTGTTTCCTTATATAATGGTATTATGATTTAACTTCATTTCACCTAGATGTTATATTGCATTGTTGTGTTATTAATGTCTTTGCTGAACATGTCCCATCAATATTTCACGTATTGTACTATGTGAGTGACAAATAAACCCTTCTTAATTGATTCTTGATTTTTTTTCCTACTTTGTATGAATAATGTTCACGGTAATAATGATAAAATCACAGTAAGTGGTGTCTGGCGGTGCCACCAGTTAGTGCAAACATTATACTATGTCATGATTTAGCCTTATAGATAATAGATAGAATAATTTATATGCCTTATAGATAGTTAATAGATTACTAGCCTCGATCTCAAAGCTTTTATTGTTTAGTTTTGCTAAAAAATAAAAGCCTGGACCCGATCTAGGAAGTGTTTCATTTCCCCAACCAACCAGAGTGCAGTGGGCGTTGCTCGTAATGT
>NC_137623.1:14367220-14587220 GCF_963280865.1 Gymnoscopelus braueri | reverse complement strand
ATTCTGTTTGTATGTTGCAGTGTTTTGAGGCTGTAGCCTAGCCTCTATAGATTAACAAGTTGTGAGCTTGTCAACCGGCTGTTTTCAGCAAAAGCTTTCCCCACAATAACAGAAAACAGAAAAGACACTAGTAGAGCCCTGGGGTACTCCAGTCAACCATACAGGGTGTACTGTAAGTGGTTGATGTGGCTCCAGTGTAGCAAAGCATCAAACCGGGCTAATGCAATAAACATTGACATGATCTGGATGATCCTGCAGCTCCTTGATCAGCAGGAAAGGATACAGAAATGGACCCAATATGTCCTTGTTGAGTACTTTTACTCCACTACAATTAATTGAAAACTTTAGTTACTAGTTACTTCGCAGATATGAATTATTATATTATGAAACATACATTAACCACTTTAGCCCTATTTTATACCTAGGCTATTTGAAAATAGCTGATCTACAAGCTCACAGCGCGTCGCAACACGTTTTGAGCTTAGATCTGCTATTTTCAAACATTGTAGTACTTTTACTTTTGGTACTTTAAGTATATGTTGATACCAATAGTTTTGTACTTTTACTCAAGTAACATTTTGAACACAGGCCTATTACTTGGAACAGAGTATTTTTGTATTGTGGCAGAGATGTCCACGAGTCTCTGAGCTCGAGTCCGAGTCAAGTCTCAAGTCTTTGAGGCACGAGTCGAGTCAAGTCTCAAGTCTTTGAGGGTTGAGTCGAGTCGAGTCCGAGTCAAGTCTTAAGTCTTTGAGGCACGAGTCGAGTCAAGTCTCAAGTCTTTGAGGGTTGAGTCGAGTCGAGTCCGAGTCAAGTCTTTGAGGGTCGAGTCCGAGTCAAGTCTCGAGTCTTTTTAAAGTCTTTTATTTATTTATTTATTTTTTAATTCGGGGGGGGGGGTGGGGGGGGATTCTATTCTTAAATACAGTTATTATGCACACACACACACACACACACACACACACACACACACACACACACGAAGGCATAGATGTAAAAGTATAGACAGGTCATAATAAATCACATTAGATTCACAGATTAGAGATTTTATGTATTTTCCCCACAATTTATTTTCATTCAAATGAAATGTGATTGAACTTGCACTAATAATGACTTTAGTTGATTTTTCACTCTTTAAAATATAGTATTTCTTAATTATTAATAATTACAGCTTGTAGATTGGCTATTTTCACGATTTTAAATTGTTTTTAAATAATAATAAAAAAGGAACATACAAGATTTCCACCCGACAGCGATAATATATAGCCAATATGGTTCTGTATCAGTATATGAGTCAGTTTTTGCAGATTTCATTCTAATTGGCTACTATGCCTGCATATGAATTTCATGGGCCTGGGTAGGTCGGAGATATGCCCTGTTGCGCACAGGTTAGGCGAGCAGAGCAGTGGCGTCTTATCTTCTCAGCAGTGGCGTGATATCTCTGTGTCTCCTCAGCTGTCATAGACATGTCACTTGCTTGTAGTCAGTGGTTCTCAACCTGTGGGTCGGGACTAGCTGTAGTATACAACCCTCGTAGACGTATTTATGATTCAGAATCATAAATACGTCTACGAGGGTTGTATACTACAGCTAGGTCGGGACCACAACGGAGCTCACAATGCCTCGCAAGCTTGTAGATCTACTATTTTCACAATATTTATCTGTGGAATCGAGTCAAACTAAATGTGGATCCCCAGTTCAAATATGATTCTTTTGGGGGTCACGGCCTGAAAAGGTTTGAGAACCACAGCTTTTATGCAGTGAACATTACATGAGCGTAGCGTTTACCGTGGTGAAGTGTTGAATATTCACCCAGCTGGGTTTAACGAAATGAAAATCCGATGTTTCCTAAACGTGCTGTCACAGATGATCCGACCATCTTATAAAAAATGTAAGCATACGCCAAGATAACTGAGGTTATATAGCTGATTCTGAGCTAAACATATTTGTTTAATTTCGAAGTTTTTATATTTAAACTTTATGATGAAAGGCCGCGGCGGCCACACACATAGCAGCTGTTGCGCTCGCCTCTCCATGTTTTAATTAATGAGCAGCACGAAACAGCTTGACTGAAGCCGGCTCCGCGCAGCGCGCACTGGAGCGGAGGTTTCTTTGCGGGGGGGGGGACAGGGGAGTGGAAGTTTCTTGGGCATTTCATTCATTTATTTGTCAAAAAAAATAAAAAAAAATAAAGATTGTCCACGAGTCTTTGAGGCTCGAGTCGAGTCAAGTCTCAAGTCTTTGAGGCTCGAGTCGAGTCAAGTCTCAAGTCTTTGAGGGGCGAGTCAGAGTCGAGTCGAGAGTCTCGTTTTTGGCAACTCGAGTGCGACTCGAGTCTGAGTCCCTAACTCGAGTCCCCATCTCTGTATTGTGGTATTGTTAATTTTACTTGAGTAGAGTATCTGAGTAGGCCTACTTCTTCCACCACTGTCAATTATTAGAATAATACGCATCAGACGCATCAGGTTTAAAAAGAAACATAAGAAAAGTTTTGGCCAGCATTTAAATGTTTCTTATATTCACTTTGATGATGATGGCTTTTATACATTTATTATGTATTTTGTATTTTTTTGTGTGTCCGTCCGGGTGTCCGTCCGAACATAGCCTCAACAGCTGCAGCTCATTCAACACAAAGATGCAACCAGTTACACTAATCAACACAAATGTGCAACACAAGCAGCACTTAAAGACATGCACACTCACACGCTGGCTCAGCACACCTGCGCGCTTCGCGTGCACACACACACACACACACACACACACACACACACACACACACACACACGCACACACACAAAAACGACCGATCTACAATGAGAGTAAAAATAATTAAAAGTAAAAAAAATATATTGAGTAAAAAATACTTAAGAGTACATACATTGAGTAGAAATACTTAAAAATACTTAAAATGAGTTAAAAATGAGTGAATATTACTGATTTAAGTAACAGTACTTAAAAGTCACTAAACTGAGTACAAATACTTAAAAGTAACCAACTGGAGTATAAAGAATTTTAATCAACTATATGGACTAAAATATGTAATTAAATTAAGTAATTCAATATAGTAATTAAAGTAAGTAAAAAGTAACACATGTAAGTATAACTACTTAAAATTGTGAACTTAACCCTAACAACAGTTTGTTTATGTCTGTTGGTTGTGAGTAAACCAAGGTGCAGTGATCCCTCGTTGCTCCTAAAGAGTTCCAGGTCCACAAACTGATGTTGATTATGTAGTCCACACATTTTAGAAGTAAAGTTAGTCTAGTTCATTACTTTTAAATAATACATTCTGGATAATGTGTCAAATACACAGTGTGCCTTAATTGCTGTGGCCAAGAACCTGACCATGAACTGTTTACTCTGTTTACTCTATAGAGTTAGTTAACCTACACACAATAGTAAATGATTAAACAAAATTGAACACTTGAATGATTACTACTGTGACTACTTCTAAACTATAACAGTGGACCCTATATACACTCACAATGGACTATTTATGTAGGCTGTGTATTTTGACTTGTTTGTAATAAACATGTAAAGTCAAGATGCAGCTTGCAAAGTGGTGGTTTACTGTGTTTCTGGCAATCTAACGTGTTTTGCCAAATACATTAAGATGTCGTTATGTTCAATGACACACTATAAACACAATATAGCAAGCAATTGTTCCTTCAGCAAATCAGGTTTTATTGTTCTGAAGGAATTCGGAACAATCATAACATGTACAATTGAGGTTTCTATAGGAACTTTAATGGCCTAAATATTTCAATGGTTCTCAATGTGGTTTAAAATGTACTTTTAAAATGCGAGATAATTTGAGGTGAACTATGTATGGTAACTTCAGCAATCATGTGTTATTCTCTAGTAGCCCACCATAGGGTTTAGACCTGCAATGTCTGTTATGTGAGAGACAAGGTTGTACAGTCTTACACATAATGTAAGGACTGTACAACAATAACAATAACATTAGTTCTGTAGAGAATCAGACCAGACTAAAGACTAAAAGAGAAGGTAGCTACTCAAGTGAAATAAATTGAGGTAATAATGACAGAACTGACAAAACTCATTGAGCATGAAGCTCTCAGATGGCTGCCCTTCCTTGATTTCCCCTAAATAGTCCATATATACACATGTGTAACTTTAACATTCCAAAATGTTCTTCTGGAAACAAAATATGACCATGTTAATCCACAAAAGCCTGTTATTTGGGGTCAAATTATTCCTGTCAGTTGTTCACACACCAGGGCCACCTGGTGAGACAGTGACACATCATGTAATCAATGACCACATTTGCATGGATATAGGTCATTTTCTAAAGACAGCTAAGCATCATTCACAAGACAAAAGGAATGTTGCAGTTCAGGTGTGAAGTGGGTGAGGGAGATATTTCTAAAGACCTTGTAATTCTAGGGAACATAAGATGTTTGCCAAATAAATGAAGATGCAGTGATGTACAATGAAGACTATGAACAGAATATAGTAAGCAGTTATTCCTTGACAACACCAGGTTGTATTGTTCTGAAGGAATCTTAATGGCTCTGCTTGAATAGCAAAATTGAGATGAGAGAGACTCATCGATACAAGGACACGACTAGAGTTGTTTATTGTAAATGTAAACTAGTAAGGGGGGGAAGACACTTTTTTTATTTTGAAAATAATAGATGACTACAAACTGAAAGACATTTAGACGGTCTACATAACATAGAATTCCCAAGTTTCAGCTCTGTCTGCTGCTCAACTAGTTCTGGTGCAGATAAGAGGTTTTGCGCTTCAACATTTTAGCACTAATTGGCACTGAACAAGATAGGAGGTTTTAGTCAAATGACTTTTTCTTACACAATGAGGGGCGGGACTATCTTGCAGACAGACTGAGCATGTGCAGCATAGCCTATAGTCCTCATCCACAGTGAAATCCGAAAATCATGAAATTTGCACATAGGAGGTTTTGCATTTTGGCCATCGATATAGCAAGCAGTTATTCCTTGACAACACCAGGTTGTATTGTTCTGAAGGAATTTGGAGAAATCGTATAAAATAGGAACTTGAATGGCCTAAATAACAAAATTTGAGATGAGAGACTCATCCACAAAAGGACATGACTAGAGTTGTTTATTGTAAATGTAAATGAAACCAGGACATGAAAAATGGTTAGCAGTGATGAACGTTACAGAAACAGGTGAAATTATATATATATTTTACTTTTCATATCAGAGAAGGTTTGAGATGAACTATTTATGTCATGTGTTTATGGTAACTTAATTCATCACATTACATTCACATAGCAGCTCATCACCACCAGGTTTTAGAACATAAAACAAACTTAAATATACTTCAATGGAAACAACTTTAACAGAAACATGTGAACCTTGACAATAAAACATGTAATTTGGTCAGCTGTTGCACCTTGACCTCTCATCATGACACAAGGGTTAATAAGCAGAACATTGTACATCCCATCTTAAGACCTGACTCTAATGAGAGAATTATTTCATATTCACTCATATATTCATTCAAGAATGAATACAACATTGTTGAAGTCTGATGATACTGATTGTATGTTTACTACTGTACATGCATTCAATAACACATGCATGTATAAATACAGGGTTTCATATTCATATATTTTATATTAATCTTATAGGAATTAAGACACATTTGAATTGCATGAAGATTACAAATCAATTCATCAACAAATGGATGCTCTTGGTTCTCTTGTAACAGAAAGTCAACAGTTTCTAGAAGGTTGCATGGATGGAGCGTGTCTGGGGGAAGAGGGAGGGGCATGTAGAAGTATGTTGGGTTGTGATTGGTGGAGAGATGGTTGTATTGTTCTCTTTGTCCAATCATTCAAAGCCGTTACTGGCTCCACCCCAGGCTCTCTAGTATAAGAAGAGTGTGAAGTTGTAATTTATCCACAACTCCTCCAGGATATCAATCATTTCTGATCAGATCTGACTGTGGACACCAGAATTCAGTTGAAGATGAACTCTCTCAACCCAAACAGAGACAGTTCTGCTGAACAGGAGGGACCCAAAGAAAATGGTATGTTACTTTCTCTGCCTCCTTTCTAGTTTTGATTTCCCGGCTCTGTCAGGAGTTTTATTACTTTAGTTTTCAAGTTTTAAATGAAGCAGTCTCACTACTTGTCTCAATCTTGGTGTCTCAAACTTATACTTATAATATACTGTGTTTCATTTTAAGTTGACCTGTAGCTTTGCTGTAGATTATTTATCTGTATCGCTGCTTTATCTCCTTTACTTTTTTACTATTTCATAATTAAAAAAATGTTTTCAAATATTTATTATCTTTATCTTGTTCCATTCGAACGACCATTCATTCATTCCAGTCACTGAGTTCTTGGGGGTGTGTGCAATATGATGACTGTAGCATGTACTTGTTTGATATATTACAATAGTTGTCAGTTTGTTAACTTCCACTTTTCTGGGGAGCAGCTTAATGTAATTAAGTTGTACATTTGTACTCGATTCCCACCTATGAACCACATCTTTTGTCTTTCTGCAATCCAGTGATGAATCATCAGTCTGGCTTCCCTGTGCTACCAGCAGTGAAAGAACAAAGAATCTTGGTTAAACCAAAACTGCACTGCTGTGACCAGTGTGGGCAACACTTCTCTAGAATGGCCCACCTTAAAACTCACCAGAGAATTCACACTGGAGAGAAATCCTATGGATGTGATCAGTGTGGAAAACACTTCTCTCACATGTCCAGCCTTAAAACACACCAGAGAATTCACACTGGAGAGAAACCATATGGATGTGACCAGTGTGGACAACACTTCTCTAGAATGTCCCACCTTAAAACTCACCAGAGAATTCACACTGGAGAGAACCCCTATGGATGTGATCAGTGTGGAAAACACTTCTCTGTGATGTCCACCCTTAAAACACACCAGAGAATTCACACTGGAGAGAAACCTTATGGATGTGGTCAGTGTGGACAACACTTCTCTGTGATGTCCACCCTTAAAAGACACCAGAGAATTCACACTGGAGAAAAACCTTATGGATGTGGTCAGTGTGGACAACACTTCTCTACAACGGCCATGCTTAAAACGCACCAGATAATTCACACTGGAGAGAAACCCTATAGATGTGACCAGTGTGGACAACACTTTTCTCAAATGGCCAACCTTAAAAGACACCAGATAATTCACACTGGAGAGAAACCCTATGGATGTGACCAGTGTGGACAACACTTCTCTCAAATGTCCAACCTTAAAAGTCACCAGAGAATTCACACTGGAGAAAAACCCTATGGATGTAACCAGTGTGGACAACACTTCTTTCAAACAGCCCACCTTAAAACACATCAGAGAATTCACAATGGAGAGAAATCCTAATTTGGTCAAAGCATACCTGCTTTTGTAACGTTACTCATTGGCTATTGTTTCCTTTACTGGTATTTGTTGCATTGTTGTGTTATCACTGTCTTTGCTGAACATGTCCCATCAATATTTCACGTATTGTACTAAGTGAGTGACAAATAAACCCTTCTTCTCTGATTCTTGATATGTTCCCCTCTCCTTTTTACTTGTATGAAGAATTTTCAGGGTAAAAATGATAAAATCACAGAAAGTAGGTAACTGCCGGTGCCACCAGTTAGTTTAAACATTAAACTATTTAATAATTTAGTTTCCAAACAATTCTTATCTTTATCTTCTTATAATGACCATTCAAAGTCATTGGGTGGTGTGTGTAAATGTATGTACCTTTTCCTTATATAGAACATAATGTGTTTTGCCAAGTACATTAAGATGCCGTTATGTTCAGTGACACACTATAAACACAATATAGCAAGCAATTGTTCCTTCATCAAATCAGGTTTTATTGTTCTGAAGGAATTCGGAACAATCATAACATGTACAATTGAGGTTTCTATAGGAACTTTAATGGCCTATATATTTCAATGGTTCTCAATGTGGTTTAAAATGTACTTTTAAAATGCGAGGTTTGAGGTGAACTATGTATGGTAACTTCAGCAATCATGTGTTATTCTCTAGTAGCCCACCACCACTAGGGTTTAGACCTGCAATGTCAGTTATGTAAGAGACACAGTTGTACAGTCTTACACATAATGTAAGGACTGTACAACAATAACAATAACATTAGTTCTGTAGAGAATCAGACCAGACTAAAGACTAAAAGAGGAGGTAGCTACTCAAGTGAAATAAATTGAGGTAAAAATGACAAAACTGACAAAACTCATTTAACTTTGAGCATGAAGCTCTCAGATGGCTGCCCTTCCTTGATTTCCCCTAAATAGTCCATATATACACATGTGTAACTTTAACATTCCAAAATGTTCTTCTGGAAACAAAATATGACCATGTTAATCCACAAAAGCCTGTTATTTGGGGTCAAATTATTCCTGTCAGCTGTTCACACACCAGGGCCACCTGGTGAGACAGTGACACATCATGTAATCAATGACCACATTTGCATGGATATAGGTCATTTTCTAAAGACAGCTAAGCATCATTCACAAGACAAAAGGAATGTTGCAGTTCAGGTGTGAAGTGGGTGAGGGAGATATTTCTAAAGACCGTGTAATTCTAGGGAACATAAGATGTTTGCCAAATAAATGAAGATGCTGTGATGTACAATGAAGACTATGAACAGAATATAGTAAGCAGTTATTCCTTGACAACACCAGGTTGTATTGTTCTGAAGGAATTTGGAGCAATCGTGCTAAATAGGAACTTGAATGGCCTTTCTATCTTAATGGCTCTGCTTGAATAGCAAAATTGAGATGAGAGAGACTCATCGATACAAGGACATGACTAGAGTTGTTTATTGTAAATGAGAAATGGTTTGTAGTGATACAGAAAAATGTGAAATTACGGGTACATTTTACCTTTCATATCAGAGATAGTTTGAGGTGAACTCTTTATGTAATGTGTGTGTTAACTTAATTCATCAAATTACATCCACAAAGCAGCCCACCACCACCACCAGGGTTTAGAACATAGAACAAACGTAAATATACTTCGATGAAAATAACTTTGACAGAAAAATGCAAATGTGAACCTTGACAATAAAACATATAATTTGGTCAGCTGTTGCACCTTGACCTCTCACCATGATACAAAGGGTTAATAAGCAGAACATTGTACATACCATCTTAAGACCTGACTCTGATTAGAGTATTATTTCATATCTTCATATTCATGAATGAGTGAATAGTTACAACATTGTTGAAGTCTGAAGATACTGATTGTCTGTTTACTGTGCATGCATTTAATAATATATGCATTTATAAATACAGGGTGTCATATTCATATATTTTATATTAATCTTATAGGAATTAAGACATATTGGAATTGCATGAAGATTACAAATTAATTCATCCACAAACAGATGCTCTTGGTTATCTTGTAACAGAAAGTCAACAGTTTCTAGAAGGTTGCATGGATGGAGCATGTCTGGGGGAGGAGCATATAGAAGTATGTTAGGTTGTGATTGGTGGAGAAATGGTTGTATTGTTCTCTTTGTCCAATCATTCAGAGCAGTTACTGGCTCCACCCCAGGCTCTCTAGTATAAGAAGAGTGTGTAGTTGTAATTTATCCACAACTCCTCCAGGATATCAATCATTTCTGATCAGATCTGACTGTGGACTACAGAATTTGGTGGAAGATGAACTCTCTCAACCCAACCAGTGCTGAACAGGAGGGACCCAAAGAAAATGGTATGTTACTTTCTCTACCTCCTTTCTACTTCGAATGTCCCTGCTCTGTCATACACATGTTTTATTACTTTACTTTTCAACTTTTAAATTAAGCAGTCTCAATACTTGTCTCTATCTTATATGTTGCGCTTAGCTGTTGATTATGTATCTTTATATGCTGCTCTATTGCTATATCTCCATGGGGACGTGCATTGTATGTATGAATATATATATATATATATATAACCATGGTCGGCGGGTGGTTAACTTCCAATTGTCTATGGGAGCTTTATTTAATTAAGTTGTACATTTGGTATTCTATTCCCACCTCTCAACCATATTTCTCTTGTTTTTCTGCAATCCAGGGTTGAATCATCAGCTTGTCTTCCCTGTGCTACCAGCAGTGAATGAACAAAGAAGCTTGGCTAAACCAAAAGAACAATGCTGTGATCAGTGTGGACAACGCTTCAGTTGCATGTCCAAACTTAAAATACATCAGAGAATTCACACTGGAGAGAAACCCTATGGATGTGATCAGTGTGGACAACACTTCTCTCAAATGTCCAACCTTAAAAAACACCAGATAATTCACACTGGAGAGAAACCCTTTGGATGTGACCAGTGTGGACAACACTTCTCTCAAATGGCCCACCTTAAAATACACCAACGAATTCACACTGGAGAGAAACCCTATGGATGTGACCAGTGTGGACAACACTTTTCTCAAAAGGCCGACCTTAAAAAACACCAGAGAATTCACACTGGAGAGAAACCCTATGGATGTGACCAGTGTGGACAACACTTCTCTCATACATCCAGCCTTAAAAATCACCAGAGAATTCACAATGGAGAAAAACCCTATGGATGTGATAAGTGTGGACAACACTTCTCTGAGAAGTCCACCCTTAAAACACACCAGAGAATTCACACTGGAGAGAAACCTTATGGATGTGGTCAGTGTGGACAATACTTCTCTCAAATGTCCACCCTTAAAAATCACCAGAGAATTCACACTGGAGAAAAACCCTATGGATGTGACCAGTGTGGACAACACTTCTCTCAAACAGCCCACCTTAAAACACACAAGAGAATTCACACTGGAGGGAAATCTTAATTTGGTCAACACTGAATGAATTTACTCAGTTAAGCAGTCTAAAAAGTAATGCATGTACACATCATTGCAAATTCATTGTGAACAGTGTGACAAGTGTTTCATTAGAAAGGATCAGAAACATGCAACATGATGACCCATTGTTGTTATTTTAAGGAGTTGTTTATTAAGTCTGCTGAGCTGTTATGAACCTATTACATGTATATTAGCATTCTCGCTATAGATGTTTTGGACACTAGTGTGTTAATACTGTGCATGAGAATGCTACTCACACCAAAGTCCTCGTAGTGGTGGCCCGCGGCAGAATAAACTAAATAGTGGTCTTCAAGAGGCGACCACACTGTGGTATCCAAAGTGCCAATATGATAGGACACAAAAAACGAAGGTTTCTGTACTCTGTCCATACCTGTCTTCATGGTATGTTTAACTTCATTACACCTCGTTGTTATATTGCATTGTTGTGTTATCACTGTCTTTGCTGAACAAATAAACTTTTCTTTATTATTTTTGTCCTCCTTCTTTCTTGTATTAAGAATGTCCTGCTGCCATTTACCATTCTACATGTCATGCTGCCATTTACATATTACGTACAATTAACAATTTCATATATTTTGACCATTACATTGGGAACAACACGCCGTCTTATTTGTTGTATACAGAGTGTTGGATGTACTAAGGAGATACAACAAAGTGGCGACGAGGATTTGTTGATACCTGCGTGTGTCTTGCACTCAGCTTGACTGGAGATAAGTTGTAAAAAAATACGACAGAGGGACAAGTGGATGTGGGAAGCATACTAGTGCTGTTGTTAGTACAATCAAACGGATTGTGAAGTCTGAGTGGATAAAATGACAGCGATGATTGGAAGCATTGGTCCTTTTGATGAAGGTACTAAACAGTGGAGCTCTTATACAGAACGTTTTGAGTATTTTGCAGAGGCAAACAGCGTTGAAGATGCTAAGCTGGTGTCGACGTTTTTAACTGTAATGGGACCAAAAGCATTCAATTTGTTACGTTGTCTTGTTCAGCCTGACAAGCCTGGATCCAAAAGTTATAACGTGATAAAGGCCACCTTAGTAGTCCATTATTCCCCTAAGCCCATGGTGATTGCTGAACGTTTTCGTTTCCATAAAATAAATCAAGAGGAGAGGGAGTCAGTCACAATGTTTGTTGCTGCGCTAAAAAGACTATCCGAACACTGTTAATTCAATGCGGTGCTTAATGACACCATCAGAGACAGGCTTGTGTGCGGGCTG
This sequence comes from Gymnoscopelus braueri, assembly GCF_963280865.1. Lineage (NCBI taxonomy): Eukaryota > Metazoa > Chordata > Actinopteri > Myctophiformes > Myctophidae > Gymnoscopelus > Gymnoscopelus braueri. The sequence continues at coordinate 14,575,171 of NC_137623.1, read as the reverse complement.
AGGAGTGAAGCTACAAAGAAACGCTTGTTAACTGAAAATGGTCTTACACTGGAGAAGGCTGTTGAAATTAGTGTATCAATGGAATTAGCTGCCAAGGAAGCTCACCAGCTCAGCGGTGCAAGTGGAACACTGCACAAGGTCTCCACAGAAGACAAGGGAGCTCAGAGCAGATGCTATCGGTGTGACCGAGTGGGTCACCTTGCCACAGAGTGTTGGAGTAAGGACGTCAATTGCAGGAAATGTGGGGAAAAAGGGCACATTGAACGTGCTTGTAAGAGCAAGGGAGCTGACAAGACCCCCAAAAACAATGAGAGGCCAAAGCACAGGTTCAAAAAGGGATCAGTCTGTGCATAGTGTGCAACACAGCAACACCACAGCTGAGAGCAGTGGCTCATCTGATGAGGCAAGTGTGTATGTATGTACTGTCAGTTACTGGGGGCCCAGATGGATACTGGGTTTCTCCACTGCTGGATGGGCGACCAGTGCGCATGGAAATGCGCACAATACATTCTGGTTACATCTGTGACCAAGTACAGTGGTTTGAGACACAAGTAGCCATGGAAAATAGTTGAAGAAGATATGCTCATTTAAATCTTGTTGAACTATAACAATCCAAACTGAGAAAATCCCTTCTAAAGAATTAGCACCCCTCAGCTCCTAGTAATGGGGTGAACAATGGGTAATGTATTAAATCCCTAGCAACTCCTTTAACTCTCTCAGTGCCACGCCCCGACATATCCCGAGTTTTTCCCGAGTACCCTCAGTGCCAGCACGAGAAATCCCGAGTTTTTACTTTTGACTGTGGTCGCGCTATTCTGTATATTTTTCATGATCACTTTCGCTTCCTGACTACATCAGACTCACCCGGAGCCGGATGTAAAAAAAAAAATTTCATTTCCGGGTCAAGTTGTTTTTCTCCGGTGATTTTCGGCCAGAATAGGGAAAGTCACGGTTTTTCACACGGTATAAAAAGCGAACGGAGAGGTCCACGTCTACTCTCTTTGGTCTGGGTGACGATCAGTCATCGTAGTCGTGTATCGCATCGTAATTTAGCCTGATCAACGATTGTCAAAATGTCAACATCCGGTTAGGACCGGATATGACGTGAGCCTGTTTGGGAGGGGGTGAGTGAGCCAGCGAGGTCATCAATGTGTCGATTTGTTGCTCTCTACTGGTAGAACTGTATTATGGGTTTAAAACCCCAATCAGATCATTTATTTGAATGAAAAATTACAAAAATTAAAAAAAACGCAAATTCCTGGCAGTTTGGGAGTACTTTATGAAAATACTCTTGGCACTGAAAGAGTTAATCACCCCCCCCCCCATTGACACCTATCAGTCAGCTGTCAACTCTATAGAAACTTGATGAAACACAATTAAAATGTTGCCCACAGCTTATACACTCTTGGAGTTACACACCTCTTATAGGACGACTTCACCGATTTTCAACCTATCTTCATATAATTGGTCCTCACTAATACTCATGATAAAATGGTACCAGTCCATTATTCCCCTAAGCCCATGGTGATTGCTGAACGTTTTCGTTTCCATAAAATAAATCAAGAGGAGAGGGAGTCAGTCACAATGTTTGTTGCTGCGCTAAAAAGACTATCCGAACACTGTTAATTCAATGCGGTGCTTAATGACACCATCAGAGACAGGCTTGTGTGCGGGCTGAGGAGTGAAGCTACAAAGAAACGCTTGTTAACTGAAAATGGTCTTACACTGGAGAAGGCTGTTGAAATTAGTGTATCAATGGAATTAGCTGCCAAGGAAGCTCACCAGCTCAGCGGTGCAAGTGGAACACTGCACAAGGTCTCCACAGAAGACAAGGGAGCTCAGAGCAGATGCTATCGGTGTGACCGAGTGGGTCACACCAAAGTCCTCGTAGTGGTGGCCCACGGCAGAATAAACTAAATAGTGGTCTTCAAGAGGCTACCACACTGTGGTATCCAAAGTGCCAATATGATAGGACACAAAAAACGAAGGTTTCTGTACTCTGTCCATACCTGTCTTCATGGTATGTTTAACTTCATTACACCTAGTTGTTATATTGCATTGTTGTGTTATCACTGTCTTTGCTGAACAAATAAACTTTTCTTTATTATTTTTGTCCTCCTTCTTTCTTGTATTAAGAATGTCCTGCTGCCATTTACCATTCTACATGTCATGCTGCCATTTACATATTACGTACAATTAACAATTTCATATATTTTGACCATTACATTGGGAACAACACGCCGTCTTATTTGTTGTATACAGAGTGTTGGATGTACTAAGGAGATACAACAAAGTGGCGACGAGGATTTGTTGATACCTGCGTGTGTCTTGCACTCAGCTTGACTGGAGATAAGTTGTAAAAAAATACGACAGAGGGACAAGTGGATGTGGGAAGCATACTAGTGCTGTTGTTAGTACAATCAAACGGATTGTGAAAAATGACAGCGATGATTGGAAGCATTGGTCCTTTTGATGAAGGTACTGAACAGTGGAGCTCTTATACAGAACGTTTTGAGTATTTTGCAGAGGCAAACAGCGTTGAAGATGCTAAGCTGGTGTCGCCGTTTTTAACTGTAATGGGACCAAAAGCATTCAATTTGTTACGTTGTCTTGTTCAGCCTGACAAGCCTGGATCCAAAAGTTATAACGTGATAAAGGCCACCTTAGTAGTCCATTATTCCCCTAAGTCCATGGTGATTGCTGAACGTTTTCGTTTCCATAAAATAAATCAAGAGGAGAGGGAGTCAGTCACAATGTTTGTTGCTGCGCTAAAAAGACTATCCGAACACTGTTAATTCAATGCGGTGCTTAATGACACCATCAGAGACAGGCTTGTGTGCGGGCTGAGGAGTGAAGCTACAAAGAAACGCTTGTTAACTGAAAATGGTCTTACACTGGAGAAGGCTGTTGAAATTAGTGTATCAATGGAATTAGCTGCCAAGGAAGCTCACCAGCTCAGCGGTGCAAGTGGAACACTGCACAAGGTCTCCACAGAAGACAAGGGAGCTCAGAGCAGATGCTATCGGTGTGACCGAGTGGGTCACCTTGCCACAGAGTGTTGGAGTAAGGACGTCAATTGCAGGAAATGTGGGGAAAAAGGGCACATTGAACGTGCTTGTAAGAGCAAGGGAGCTGACAAGACCCCCAAAAACAATGAGAGGCCAAAGCACAGGTTCAAAAAGGGATCAGTCTGTGCATAGTGTGCAACACAGCAACACCACAGCTGAGAGCAGTGGCTCATCTGATGAGGCAAGTGTGTATGTATGTACTGTCAGTTACTGGGGGCCCAGATGGATACTGGGTTTCTCCACTGCTGGATGGGCGACCAGTGCGCATGGAAATGCGCACAATACATTCTGGTTACATCTGTGACCAAGTACAGTGGTTTGAGACACAAGTAGCCATGGAAAATAGTTGAAGAAGATATGCTCATTTAAATCTTGTTGAACTATAACAATCCAAACTGAGAAAATCCCTTCTGAAGAATTAGCACCCCTCAGCTCCTAGTAATGGGGTGAACAATGGGTAATGTATTAAATCCCTAGCAACTCCTTTAATCACCCCCCCCCCATTGACACCTATCAGTCAGCTGTCAACTCTATAGAAACTTGATGAAACACAATTAAAATGTTGCCCACAGCTTATACACTCTTGGAGTTACACACCTCTTATAGGACGACTTCACCGATTTTCAACCTATCTTCATATAATTGGTCCTCACTAATACTCATGATAAAATGGTACCAGTCCATTATTCCCCTAAGCCCATGGTGATTGCTGAACGTTTTCGTTTCCATAAAATAAATCAAGAGGAGAGGGAGTCAGTCACAATGTTTGTTGCTGCGCTAAAAAGACTATCCGAACACTGTTAATTCAATGCGGTGCTTAATGACACCATCAGAGACAGGCTTGTGTGCGGGCTGAGGAGTGAAGCTACAAAGAAACGCTTGTTAACTGAAAATGGTCTTACACTGGAGAAGGCTGTTGAAATTAGTGTATCAATGGAATTAGCTGCCAAGGAAGCTCACCAGCTCAGCGGTGCAAGTGGAACACTGCACAAGGTCTCCACAGAAGACAAGGGAGCTCAGAGCAGATGCTATCGGTGTGACCGAGTGGGTCACACCAAAGTCCTCGTAGTGGTGGCCCACGGCAGAATAAACTAAATAGTGGTCTTCAAGAGGCTACCACACTGTGGTATCCAAAGTGCCAATATGATAGGAAACAAAAAACGAAGGTTTCTGTACTCTGTCCATACCTGTCTTCATGGTATGTTTAACTTCATTACACCTAGTTGTTATATTGCATTGTTGTGTTATCACTGTCTTTGCTGAACAAATAAACCTTTCTTTATTATTTTTGTCCTCCTTCTTTCTTGTATTAAGAATGTCCTGCTGCCATTTACATATTACGTACAATTAACAATTTCATATATTTTGACAATTACATACCGTGTATGTATGTACTGTCAGTTACTGGGGGCCCAGATGGATACTGGGTTTCTCCACTGCTGGATGGGCGACCAGTGCGCATGGAAATGCGCACAATACATTCTGGATACATCTGTGACCAAGTACAGTGGTTTGAGACACAAGTAGCCATGGAAAATAGTTGAAGAAGATATGCTCATTTAAATCTTGTTGAACTATAACAATCCAAACTGAGAAAATCCCTTCTAAAGAATTAGCACCCTTCAGCTCCTAGTAATGGGGGTGAACAATGGGTAATGTATTCAATCCCTAGCAACTCCTCTATTCACCCCCCCCATTGACACCTATCAGTCAGCTGTCAACTCTATAGAAACTTGATGAAACACAATTAAAATGTTGCCCACAGCTTATACACTCTTGGCGTTACACACCTCCTAAAGGACGACTTCACCTATTTTCAACCTATCTTCATATAACTGGTCCTCACTAATACTCATGATAAAATGGTACCTACTTTCTACTTGGTTTGTGTCTCATAGGAGGGCTAAAATAACCACCATCAATCTTAGTCTGCTCCCATTTCCTTCTACCAGATGTCTTTGCCAGAAATGGCAGATATACAAGCTCACAGCTAGTGCTGTGAGCTTGTAGTTCTGCTATTTCTGGCCATGTCATGCCAAGTCATTAACAAGTCATTAACTCATAGTTTGTGAGTAATCTATAAATCATCTCTAAGGGATATAACTCCTTCACTAACTGTTAACAAATATTTAACAAAGCTTTATTAACTCATTAACTAATGGTTTATAAATGTTATATTGACTAGTTATAAGGCATGTATAAGACAGTCATAAAATCATTATTTTACAGTTAATAAGTCAGTTAACTAATAATCTGTGAGTGATCTATTAGCTATCTTTAAGGCATATTTATAAATCCTTAACCAACTACTAATACATATTTAACAAGTCATTGATAACTCATTAACTAATAGTGTTTGAGTAATCTATTAACTATCTATAAGGCATGGTTACAACTCCTTAACTAGTAGCTGTTAACAAATATTTAATAAGACATTAAAAACTCATTAACTAATGTTTTATAAATGATCGATTAACTACTTATGATGAATAATGATTCTACCCATGTTCTGAACTTAACCCTAACAACAGTGTGTTTATGTCTGTAGGTTGTGAGTAAACCAAGTTGCAGTGATCCCTCGTTGCTTCTAAAGAGTTCCAAGTCCACAAACTGATGTTGATTATGTAGTCCACACATTTTAGAAGTAAAGTTAGTCTAGTTCATTACTTTTAAATAATACATTCTGGATAATGTGTCAAATACACAGTGTGCCTTAATTGCTGTGACCAAGAACCTGACCATGAACTGTTTACTAGAGTAATACTGTAGTTAACATACAAACAATAGTAAATGATTAAACAATTGAACACTTGAATGATTACTACTATGCTGTGACTACTTCTAAACTATAACAGTGGACCCTATATACACTCACAATGGACTATTTATGTAGGCTGTGTATTTTGACTTGTTTGTAATAAACATGTAAAGTCAAGATGCAGCTTGCAAAGTGTTTGTTTACTGTGTTTCTGGCAATTTAATGTAATCACATGGAATTACATACCTTTTCCTTATGTAGAACATAATGTGTTTTGCCAAATACATTAAGATGCCGTTATGTTCAATGACACACTATAAACACAATATAGAAAGCAATTGTTCCTTCAGCATATCAGGTTTTATTGTTCTGAAGGAATTCGGAACAATCATAACATGTACAATTGAGGTTTCTATAGGAACTTTGATGGCCTATATATTTCAATGGTTCTCAATGTGGTTTAAAATGTACTTTTAAAATGTGAGATAGTTTGAGGTGAACTATGTATGGTAACTTCAGCAATCATGTGTTATTCTCTAGTAGCGCACCACCACTAGGGTTTAGACATGCAATGTCTGTTATGTGAGAGACACAGTTGTACAGTCTTACACATAATGTAAGACTGTACAACAATAACATTAGTTCTGTAGAGAGTCAGACCAGACTAAAGACTAAAAAAGACGGTAGCTACTCAAGTGAAATAAATTGAGGTAAAAATGACAGAACTGACAAAACTCATTTAACTTTGAGCAAGAAGCTCTCAGATGGCTGCCCTTCCTTGATTTCCCCTAAATAGTCCATATATACACGTGTGTAACTTTAACATTCCAAAATGTTCTTCTAGAAACAAAATATGACCATGTTAATCCACAAAAACCTGTTATTTGGGGTCAAATTATTCCTGTCAGTTGTTCACACACCAGGGCCACCTGGTGAGACAGTGACACATCATTTAATCAATGACCACATTTGCATGGATATAGGTCATTTTTAAAGACAGCTATGCATCATTCACAAGACAAAAGGAATGTTGCAGTTCAGGTGTGAAGTGGGTGAGGGAGATATTTCTAAGGACCTTGTAATTCTAGAGAACATAAGATGTTTGCCAAATAAATGCAGATGCTGTGATGTACAATGAAGACTATGAACAGAATATAACCATCAGTTATTCCTTGACAACACCAGGTTGTATTGTTCTGAAGGAATTTGGAGCAATCGTGTTAAATAGGAACTTGGATGGCCTTTATATCTTAATGGCTCTGCTTGAATAGCAAGATTGAGATGAGAGAGACTCATCGACACAAGGACACGACTAGAGTTGTTTATTGTAAATGTAAATGAGAGCAGGACATGAGAAATGGTTAGCAGTGATACAGGAAAAGGTGAAATTATGGGTACATTTTACTTTTCATATCAGAGATAGTTTGAGGTGAACTATTTATGTAATGTGTTTATGTTAACTTAATTCATCAAATTACATTCACAAAGCAGCCCACCACCACCACCACCAGGGTTTAGAACATAGAACAAACTTAAATATACTTTGATGAAAATAATGCAAATGTGAACATTGACAATAAATCATCTAATTTGGTCAGCTGTTGCACCTTGGCCTCTCACCATGACACAAGGGTTAATAAGCATTGTACATACCATCTTAAGATCTGACTGTGATTAGAGTATTATTTCATATCTTCATATTCATTAATGAGTGAATACAACATTGATGAAGTCTGAAGAAACTGATTGTCTGTTTACTGTGCATACATTTAATAATATATGCATTTATAAATACAGGGTGTCATATTCATATATTTTCTTATAGGAATTAAGACATATTGGAATTGCATGAAGATTACATATTAATTCATCCACAAATGGATGCTCTTGGTTCTCTTGTAACAGAAAGTCAACAGTTTCTAGAAGGTTGCATGGATGGAGCATGTCTGGGGGAGGAGCATATAGAAGTATGTTAGGTTGTGATTGGTGGAGAGATGGTAGTATTGTTGTATTGTTCTCTTTGTCCAATCATTCAAAGCAGTTACTGGCTCCACCCCAGGCTCTCTAGTATAAGAAGAGTGTGTATTTGTAATTCATCCACAACTCCTCCAGGATATCAATCATTTCTGATCAGATCTGACTGTGGACTCCAGAATTTAGTGGAAGATGAACTCTCTTAACCCAACCAGGGACAGTTCTGCTGAACAGGAGGGACCCAAAGAAAATGGTATGTTACTTTCTCTACCTCCTTTCTACTTTTAATGTCCCTGCTCTGTCATACAAAGTTTTATTACTTTACTTTTATTACAACTTTTAATTTAAGCAGTCTCAATACATGTCTCAATCCTCTATGTTGCGCTTAGCTGTTGATTATGTATCTTTATATGCTTCTCTATTGCTGTATCTCCTTGCTCCTTTGGGACATACATTATATATATATATATATATATATATATATATATATATATATATATATATATATATATATATATATATATATATAACCATGGTCGGCTGGTGGTTAACTTCCAATTGTCTATGGGAGCTTTATTTAATTAAGTTGTACATTTGTACTCTATTCCCACCTCTCAACCATATTTCCCTTGTTTTTCTGCAATCCAGGGTTGAATCATCAGCCTGTTTTCCCTGTGCTGCCAGCAGTGAATGAACAAAGAAGCTTGGCTAAACCAAAAGGACAATGCTGTGATCAGTGTGGACAACGCTTCAGTTGCATGTCCAAACTTAAAATACATCAGAGAATTCACACTGGAGAGAAACCCTATGGATGTGATCAGTGTGGACAACACTTTTCTACAATGGCCCATCTTAAAACACACCAGAGAATTCACACTGGAGAGAAACCCTATGGCTGTGACCAGTGTGGACAACACTTCTCTGTAATGTCCAACCTTAAAACACACCAGAGAATTCACACTGGAGAGAAACCCTATGGATGTGATCAGTGTGGACAACACTTCTATCTAATGGCACACCTTAAAACACACCAGCGAATTCACACTGGAGAGAAACCCTATGGATGTGACCAGTGTGGACAACACTTCTCTGTGATGTCCATCCTTAAAAAACACCAGAGAATTCACACTGGAGAGAAACCCTATAGCTGTGACCAGTGTGGACAACACTTTTCTCAAATGGCCAACGTTAAAACACACCAGAGAATTCACACTGGAGAGAAACCCTATGGATGTGATCAGTGTGGACAACGCTTCTCTCTAAAGGCCAACCTTAAAAGACACCAGGGAATTCACAATGGCTGAAGCCTTATGGATTTGATGAGTGTGGAAAACACCTCTTTGATGGCCCATCTTTAAACACACCAGAGAATTCACACTGGAGAGAAACCCTATGGATGTGACCAGTGTGGACGACACTTCTCTTTAATGGCCAAGCTTAAAACACACGAGAGAATTAACGCTGGAGAGAAATTCTAATTTGGTCAATGTGGAATACATTTTACTCAGTTAAGCAGCCTTAATCATGCATGTACACACCAGTGCAAATTCATTGTGAACAGTGTGACAAGTGCTTCATTATAGAGGATCAGAAACATGCAACATGATGACCCATTGTTGTTCTTTTAAGCAGTTGTTTATTAAGTCTGCTGAGCTGTTATGAACCTATTACATGTATATTAGCATTGTCGCTATAGATGTTTAGGACACTAGTGTGTTAATACTGTGCATGAGAATGCTACTCACACCAAAGTCCTCGTAGTGGTGGCCCACGGCAGAATAAACTAAATAGTGGTCTTCAAGAGGCGACCACACTGTGGTATCCAAAGTGCCAATATTATAGGACACAAAACACTAAGGTTTCTGTACTATGTCCATACCTGTCATCATGGTATGTTTAATTTCATTACACCTAGTTGTTATATTGCATTGTTGTGTTATCACTGTCTTTGCTGAACAAATAAACCTTTCTTTATTATTTTTGTCCTCCTTCTTTCTTGTATTAAGAATGTCCTGCTGCCATTTACATATTACGTACAATTAACAATTTCATATATTTTGACAATTACATACCGTGTATGTATGTACTGTCAGTTACTGGGGGCCCAGATGGATACTGGGTTTCTCCACTGCTGGATGGGTGACCAGTGCGCATGGAAATGCGCACAATACATTCTGGATACATCTGTGACCAAGTACAGTGGTTTGAGACACAAGTAGCCATGGAAAATAGTTGAAGAAGATATGCTCATTTAAATCTTGTTGAACTATAACAATCCAAACTGAGAAAATCCCTTCTAAAGAATTAGCACCCTTCAGCTCCTAGTAATGGGGGTGAACAATGGGTAATGTATTCAATCCCTAGCAACTCCTCTATTCACCCCCCCATTGACACCTATCAGTCAGCTGTCAACTCTATAGAAACTTGATGAAACACAATTAAAATGTTGCCCACAGCTTATACACTCTTGGAGTTACACACCTCCTAAAGGACGACTTCACCTATTTTCAACCTATCTTCATATAACTGGTCCTCACTAATACTCATGATAAAATGGTACCTACTTTCTACTTGGTTTGTGTCTCATAGGAGGGCTAAAATAACCACCATCAATCTTAGTCTGCTCCCATTTCCTTCTACCAGATGTCTTTGCCAGAAATGGCAGATATACAAGCTCACAGCTAGTGCTGTGAGCTTGTAGTTCTGCTATTTCTGGCCATGTCATGCCAAGTCATTAACAAGTCATTAACTCATAGTTTGTGAGTAATCTATAAATCATCTCTAAGGGATATAACTCCTTCACTAACTGTTAACAAATATTTAACAAAGCTTTATTAACTCATTAACTAATGGTTTATAAATGTTATATTGACTAGTTATAAGGCATGTATAAGACAGTCATAAAATCATTATTTTACAGTTAATAAGTCAGTTAACTAATAATCTGTGAGTGATCTATTAGCTATCTTTAAGGCATATTTATAAATCCTTAACCAACTACTAATACATATTTAACAAGTCATTGATAACTCATTAACTAATAGTGTTTGAGTAATCTATTAACTATCTATAAGGCATGGTTACAACTCCTTAACTAGTAGCTGTTAACAAATATGTAATAAGACATTAAAAACTCATTAACTAATGTTTTATAAATGATCGATTAACTACTTATGATGAATAATGATTCTACCCATGTTCTGAACTTAACCCTAACAACAGTGTGTTTATGTCTGTAGGTTGTGAGTAAACCAAGTTGCAGTGATCCCTCGTTGCTTCTAAAGAGTTCCAAGTCCACAAACTGATGTTGATTATGTAGTCCACACATTTTAGAAGTAAAGTTAGTCTAGTTCATTACTTTTAAATAATACATTCTGGATAATGTGTCAAATACACAGTGTGCCTTAATTGCTGTGACCAAGAACCTGACCATGAACTGTTTACTAGAGTAATACTGTAGTTAACATACAAACAATAGTAAATGATTAAACAATTGAACACTTGAATGATTACTACTATGCTGTGACTACTTCTAAACTATAACAGTGGACCCTATATACACTCACAATGGACTATTTATGTAGGCTGTGTATTTTGACTTGTTTGTAATAAACATGTAAAGTCAAGATGCAGCTTGCAAAGTGTTTGTTTACTGTGTTTCTGGCAATTTAATGTAATCACATGGAATTACATACCTTTTCCTTATGTAGAACATAATGTGTTTTGCCAAATACATTAAGATGCCGTTATGTTCAATGACACACTATAAACACAATATAGAAAGCAATTGTTCCTTCAGCATATCAGGTTTTATTGTTCTGAAGGAATTCGGAACAATCATAACATGTACAATTGAGGTTTCTATAGGAACTTTGATGGCCTATATATTTCAATGGTTCTCAATGTGGTTTAAAATGTACTTTTAAAATGTGAGATAGTTTGAGGTGAACTATGTATGGTAACTTCAGCAATCATGTGTTATTCTCTAGTAGCGCACCACCACTAGGGTTTAGACATGCAATGTCTGTTATGTGAGAGACACAGTTGTACAGTCTTACACATAATGTAAGACTGTACAACAATAACATTAGTTCTGTAGAGAGTCAGACCAGACTAAAGACTAAAAGAATACATTTTACTCAGTTAAGCAGCCTTAATCATGCATGTACACACCAGTGCAAATTCATTGTGAACAGTGTGACAAGTGCTTCATTATAGAGGATCAGAAACATGCAACATGATGACCCATTGTTGTTCTTTTAAGCAGTTGTTTATTAAGTCTGCTGAGCTGTTATGAACCTATTACATGTATATTAGCATTGTCGCTATAGATGTTTAGGACACTAGTGTGTTAATACTGTGCATGAGAATGCTACTCACACCAAAGTCCTCGTAGTGGTGGCCCACGGCAGAATAAACTAAATAGTGGTCTTCAAGAGGCGACCACACTGTGGTATCCAAAGTGCCAATATTATAGGACACAAAACACTAAGGTTTCTGTACTATGTCCATACCTGTCATCATGGTATGTTTAATTTCATTACACCTAGTTGTTATATTGCATTGTTGTGTTATCACTGTCTTTGCTGAACAAATAAACCTTTCTTTATTATTTTTGTCCTCCTTCTTTCTTGTATTAAGAATGTCCTGCTGCCATTTACATATTACGTACAATTAACAATTTCATATATTTTGACAATTACATACCGTGTATGTATGTACTGTCAGTTACTGGGGGCCCAGATGGATACTGGGTTTCTCCACTGCTGGATGGGTGACCAGTGCGCATGGAAATGCGCACAATACATTCTGGATACATCTGTGACCAAGTACAGTGGTTTGAGACACAAGTAGCCATGGAAAATAGTTGAAGAAGATATGCTCATTTAAATCTTGTTGAACTATAACAATCCAAACTGAGAAAATCCCTTCTAAAGAATTAGCACCCTTCAGCTCCTAGTAATGGGGGTGAACAATGGGTAATGTATTCAATCCCTAGCAACTCCTCTATTCACCCCCCCATTGACACCTATCAGTCAGCTGTCAACTCTATAGAAACTTGATGAAACACAATTAAAATGTTGCCCACAGCTTATACACTCTTGGAGTTACACACCTCCTAAAGGACGACTTCACCTATTTTCAACCTATCTTCATATAACTGGTCCTCACTAATACTCATGATAAAATGGTACCTACTTTCTACTTGGTTTGTGTCTCATAGGAGGGCTAAAATAACCACCATCAATCTTAGTCTGCTCCCATTTCCTTCTACCAGATGTCTTTGCCAGAAATGGCAGATATACAAGCTCACAGCTAGTGCTGTGAGCTTGTAGTTCTGCTATTTCTGGCCATGTCATGCCAAGTCATTAACAAGTCATTAACTCATAGTTTGTGAGTAATCTATAAATCATCTCTAAGGGATATAACTCCTTCACTAACTGTTAACAAATATTTAACAAAGCTTTATTAACTCATTAACTAATGGTTTATAAATGTTATATTGACTAGTTATAAGGCATGTATAAGACAGTCATAAAATCATTATTTTACAGTTAATAAGTCAGTTAACTAATAATCTGTGAGTGATCTATTAGCTATCTTTAAGGCATATTTATAAATCCTTAACCAACTACTAATACATATTTAACAAGTCATTGATAACTCATTAACTAATAGTGTTTGAGTAATCTATTAACTATCTATAAGGCATGGTTACAACTCCTTAACTAGTAGCTGTTAACAAATATGTAATAAGACATTAAAAACTCATTAACTAATGTTTTATAAATGATCGATTAACTACTTATGATGAATAATGATTCTACCCATGTTCTGAACTTAACCCTAACAACAGTGTGTTTATGTCTGTAGGTTGTGAGTAAACCAAGTTGCAGTGATCCCTCGTTGCTTCTAAAGAGTTCCAAGTCCACAAACTGATGTTGATTATGTAGTCCACACATTTTAGAAGTAAAGTTAGTCTAGTTCATTACTTTTAAATAATACATTCTGGATAATGTGTCAAATACACAGTGTGCCTTAATTGCTGTGACCAAGAACCTGACCATGAACTGTTTACTAGAGTAATACTGTAGTTAACATACAAACAATAGTAAATGATTAAACAATTGAACACTTGAATGATTACTACTATGCTGTGACTACTTCTAAACTATAACAGTGGACCCTATATACACTCACAATGGACTATTTATGTAGGCTGTGTATTTTGACTTGTTTGTAATAAACATGTAAAGTCAAGATGCAGCTTGCAAAGTGTTTGTTTACTGTGTTTCTGGCAATTTAATGTAATCACATGGAATTACATACCTTTTCCTTATGTAGAACATAATGTGTTTTGCCAAATACATTAAGATGCCGTTATGTTCAATGACACACTATAAACACAATATAGAAAGCAATTGTTCCTTCAGCATATCAGGTTTTATTGTTCTGAAGGAATTCGGAACAATCATAACATGTACAATTGAGGTTTCTATAGGAACTTTGATGGCCTATATATTTCAATGGTTCTCAATGTGGTTTAAAATGTACTTTTAAAATGTGAGATAGTTTGAGGTGAACTATGTATGGTAACTTCAGCAATCATGTGTTATTCTCTAGTAGCGCACCACCACTAGGGTTTAGACATGCAATGTCTGTTATGTGAGAGACACAGTTGTACAGTCTTACACATAATGTAAGACTGTACAACAATAACATTAGTTCTGTAGAGAGTCAGACCAGACTAAAGACTAAAAGAGACGGTAGCTACTCAAGTGAAATAAATTGAGGTAAAAATGACAGAACTGACAAAACTCATTTAACTTTGAGCAAGAAGCTCTCAGATGGCTGCCCTTCCTTGATTTCCCCTAAATAGTCCATATATACACGTGTGTAACTTTAACATTCCAAAATGTTCTTCTAGAAACAAAATATGACCATGTTAATCCACAAAAACCTGTTATTTGGGGTCAAATTATTCCTGTCAGTTGTTCACACACCAGGGCCACCTGGTGAGACAGTGACACATCATTTAATCAATGACCACATTTGCATGGATATAGGTCGTTTTCTAAAGACAGTTAAGCATCATTCACAAGACAAAAGGAATGTTGCAGTTCAGGTGTGAAGTTGGCGAGGGAGATATTTCTAAAGACCTTGTAATTTTAGAGAATATAAGATGTTTGCCAAATAAATGAAGATGTTGTGATGTACAATGAAGACTATGAACACAATATAGCAAGCAGTTATTCCTTGACAACACCAGGTTGTATTGTTCTGAAGGAATTTGGAACAATCGTGTTAAATAGGAACTTGGATGGCCTTTCTATCTTAATGGCTCTGCTTGAATAGCAGAGATGAGAGAGAATCATCGACACAAGGACACGACTAGAGTCGTTTATTGTAAATGTAAATGAGAGCAGGACATGAGAAATGGTTAGCAGTGATATAGGAAAAAGGTGAAATTATGGGTACATTTTACTTTTCATATCAGAGATAGTTTGAGGTGAACTATTTATGTGCTTATGTTAACTTAACTCATCAAATTACATTCACAAAGCAGCCCACCACCACCAGGGTTTAGAACATAGAACAAACTTAAATATAATTCGATGAAAATAACTTTGACAGTAAAATGCAAGTGTGAACCTTGACAATAAAACATCTAATTTGGTCAGCTGTTGCACCTTGACACAAGGGTTAATAAGCAGAACATTGTACATACCATCTTAAGACCTGAGTCTGATTAGAGTATTATTTCATATCTTCATATTCATTCATGAGTGAATACAACATTGTTGAAGTCTGAAGATACTGATTGTCTGTTTACTGTGCATGCATTTAATAATAGTATTTTTTATAAATACAGGGTGTCATATTCATATATTTTATATTAATCTTATAGGAATTAAGACATATTGGAATTGCATGAAGATTACAAATGAATTCATCCACAAATGGATGCTCTTGGTTCTCTTGTAACAGAAAGTCAACAGTTTCTAGAAGGTTGCATGGATGGAGCATGTCTGGGGGAGGAGCGTATATAAGTATGTTAGGTTGTGATTGGTGGAGAGATGGTTGTATTGTTCTCTTTGTCCAATCATTCAAAGTAGTTACTGGCTCCACCACAGGCTCTCTAGTATAAGAAGAGTGTGTAGTTGTAATTCATCCACAACTCCTCCAGGATAGCAGTCATTTCTGATCAGATCTGACTGTGGACTCCAGAATTTAGTGGAAGATGAACTCTCTCAAGCCAACCAGGGACAGTTCTGCTGAACAGGAGGGACCCAAAGAAAATGGTATGTTACTTTCTCTACCTCCTTTCTACTTTTAATGTCCCTGCTCTGTCATACAAATGTTTTATTACTGTTTTATTTACTTTTCAACTTTTAAATTAAGCAGTCTCAATACTTGTCTCAATCTTATATGTTGCGCTTAGCTGTTGATTATGTATCTTTATATGCTTCTCTATTTCTTTATCTCCTTGGGGACATACATTATATATATATATATAAAATCATGGTCGGCTGGTGGTTCCAATTGTCTATGGGAGCTTTATTTAATTAAGTTGTAAATTTGTACTCTATTCCCACCTCTCAACCATATTTCCTTTGTTTTTTCTGCAATCCAGGGTTGAATCATCAGCCTGTCTTCCCTGTGCTACCAGCAGTGAATGAACAAAGAAGCTTGGCTAAACCAAAAGGACACTGCTGTGATCAGTGTGGACAACGCTTCAGTTGCATGTCCAAACTTAAAATACATCAGAGAATTCACACTGGAGAGAGACCCTATGGATGTGACCACTGTGGACAACACTTCTCTGTTATGTCCACCCTTAAAAAACACCAGAGAATTCACACTGGAGAGAAACCCTATGGATGTGACCAGTGTGGACAACACTTCTCTGATATATCCAGCCTTAAAAATCACCAGAGAATTCACACTGGAGAGAAACCATATGGATGTGACCAGTGTGGGCAACACTTTTCTCAAATGGCCAACCTTAAAAAAACACCAGAGAATTCACACTGGAGAGAAACCCTATGGATGTGACCAGTGTGGACAACACTTCTCTGATATATACAGCATTAAAAATCACCAGATAATTCACACTGGAGAGAAACCATATGGATGTGACCAGTGTGGGCAACACTTCTCTCGCATCTCAAACCTTAAAACGCACCAGAGAATTCACACTGGAGAGAAACCCTATGGATGTGACCAGTGTGGACAACACTTCTCTCAAATAGCTCAGAATTCACACTGGAGAGAAACCTTATGGATGTGGTCAGTGTGGACAACACTTCTCTACAATGGCCATGCTCAAAACACACCAGAGAATTCACACTGGAGAGAAACCCTATAGCTGTGACCAGTGTGGACAACACTTTTCTCAAATGGCCAACCTTAAAACACACCAGAGAATTCACACTGGAGAGAAACCCTATGGATGTAATCAGTGTGGACAACACTTTTCTCTAAAGGCCAACCTTAAAAGACACCAGGGAATTCACAATGGCTGAAGCCTTATGGATGTGATGAGTGTGGCAAACACCTCTTTGATGGCCCATCTTTAAACACACCAGAGAATTTACACTGGAGAGAAATTCTAATTTGGTCAATGTGGAATTAATTTTACTCAGTTAAGCAGACTAAATTGTAATGCACACACACATCAATGAAAACATATTATAAACAGTATGACAATTATTTTATTAGAAAGGATCACACACATGAAACATGATGAACCATTGTTGTTCCGTTATTAAGTCTGCTGAGCTGTTATGAACCTATTAAATGAATATTAGCATTGTCGTTATAGACCTTTGGACACTAGTGTGTTAACACTGTGCATGAGAATGCTACTAACACCAAAGTCCTTGTAATGGTGGCCCACGGCAGAATAAATGAAATAGTTGTCTTCAAGACACTAGAAGGTGGCCACACAAAGTGGTAGCCAAAGTGACAATATTATGGGACACAAAAAAACAAAGGTTTCTGTATTCTGTCTCTTGAAGACCACTATTTAATAATGTTTTAACATACATTGTAGTGCATGTGATTTTCAATGTAATGATTAGAAAAGCACAGGTAAGGTGGTGTTTGGTGTTGAAGCCAGTTAGTACAAATTGCTTTATATATGTATGCCTTCTGACTTATTTTATATTCCTGATTGCTGCTATAGATACCATACATGTCTTAAATATGTTTAGCATACCTGCTTTTGTAACTTTACTTATTGGCTATTGTTTCCTTATATAATGGTATTATGGTTTAGAACTGGAGAAAAACCCTATGGATATAACCAGTGTGGACAACACTTCTCTCAAATGGCCACCCTTAAAAAACACCAGCGAATTCACACTGGAGAGAAATCCTAATTTGGTCAACATGGAATGAATTTTACTCAGTTAAGTAGCCTTAATCATGCATGTACACATATCAGTGCAAATTCATTGTGAACAGTGTGGAAACATGCAACATGATGACCCATTGTTGTTATTTTAAGCAGTTGTTTATTAAGTCTGCTGAGCTGTTATGAACCTATTACATGTATATTAGCATTGTCGCTATAGATGTTTAGGACACTAGTGTGTTAATACTGTGCATGAGAATGCTACCCACACCAAAGTCCTCGTAGTGGTGGCCCACGGCAGAATAAACTAAATAGTGGTCTTCAAGAGGCGACCACACTGTGGTATCCAAAGTGTCAATATTATAGGACACAAAAAACTAAGGTTTCTGTACTATGTCCATACCTGTCATCATGGTATGTTTAACTTCATTACACCTAGTTGTTATATTGCATTGTTGTGTTATCACTGTCTTTGCTGAACAAATAAACCTTTATTTTTTATTTTTTGTCCTCCTTCTTTCTTGTATGAAGAAGGTACATGTCCTGCTGCCATTTACCATTCTACATGTCCTGCTGCCATTTACATATTACGTACAATTAACAATGTCATATATTGTGATTACTGTCATTACCATTATTGACACCTGTGGTGCTGTAATCACCATGATTGACATTGAAAACATGTAGAGGGTATAGTATACACATTCAATGTGCTGATGTATTATCTATGAAGGCAGTGACTTTATAATGTAATAGTTTTGACATATTTTTCATCTCTATCTTGTTGTAATGACCATTCAATGTAGTAATTTAGAGGTTTGTGATCAACAGAATCTGGGGAAGTTAACTGAGAGAGGTACCGAGTTATACCTCGGGATACCTATGGTCGTCCGGGGGCAGCCTTTTGAAGATTGCGGCAGAATGAATAGTGAACCACTGTATGTATTTAGTCTGAAAATTTGCACATAAAAAATACAACCTCAGGAATAAGATTAGGGTTTACACACTGCCTCCAAAATATTTGCCCGTCATTTTCTTAGTTTTTCCGCATCAATCTGTTTGTATATTGCAGTATTTTGAGGCTGTAGCCTAGCCTCTATATATCGACAAGTTGTGAGCTGTCAACCGGCTGTTTTCAGCAAAAGCTTTCCCCACAATAACAGAAAACAGAAAAGACACTAGTATAGAGCCCTGGGGTACTCCAGTCAACCATACAGGGTGTACTGTAAGTGGTTGATGTGGCTCCAGTGTAGCAAAGCATCAAACCGGGCTAATGCAATAAACATTGACATGATCTGGATGATCCTGCAGCTCCTTGATCAGCAGGAAAGGACACAGAAATGGACCCAATATGTCCTTGTTGGTTTTCTGTTCAAGTACTTTTACTCCAATACAATTAATTGAAAATTTTAGTTACTAGTTACTTCGCAGATATGAATTATTATATTATGAAACATACATTAACCACTTTAGCCCTATTTTATACCTAGGCTATTTGAAAATAGCTGATCTACTTGTAAGCTCACAACGCGTTGCGACACGTTTTGAGCTTAGATCTGCTATTTTCAAACATTGTAGTACTTTTACTTTTGGTACTTTAAGTATATGTTGATACAAATAGTTTTGTACTTTTACTCAAGTAAAATTTTGAACACAGGCCTATTACTTGGAACAGAGTATTTTTGTATTGTGGTATTGTTAATTTTACTTGAGTAGAATATCTTTGAGTAGGCCTACTTCTTCCACCACTGTCAATTATTAGAATAATACGCATCAGACGCATCAGGTTTAAAAAGAAACACATACGAAAAGTTTTGGCCAGCATTTAAATGTTTCTTATATTCACTTTGATGATGATGGCTTTTATACATTTATTATGTATTATGTATTTTATTTTCTTGCGGTGCCAGTCGCTCTACATTTGACCGTGTGTGTGTGTGACCGTTCGGGTGTCCGTCTGAGCACAGCCTCAACAGATGCAGCTCATTCAACACAAAGATGCAACCAGTTACACTAATCAACACAAATGTGCAACACACGCAGCACTTAAAGACATGCACACTCACACGCTGGCTCAGCAGACCTGCGCGCTTCGCGTGCACACACACACACACACACACACACACACACACACACACACACACACACACACACACACACACACACACACACACACACACACACACACACACACACACACACACACACACACACACAAAAACGACCA
This sequence comes from Gymnoscopelus braueri, assembly GCF_963280865.1. Taxonomy (NCBI): domain Eukaryota; kingdom Metazoa; phylum Chordata; class Actinopteri; order Myctophiformes; family Myctophidae; genus Gymnoscopelus; species Gymnoscopelus braueri. The sequence goes on along the minus strand of NC_137623.1, from coordinate 14,554,784 downwards.
ATCTACAATGAGAGTAAAAATAATTAAAAGTAAATAAAGTGAGTACAAATATTTAAAAGTAAATACATTGAGTTAAAATACTTAAGAGTACATACATTGAGTAGAAATACTTAAAAGTACTTAAAGGTAGGGTAAAAAAAGTGATATTTTTTGGTTAAAACAAAAAGTATTTTGTTAAAAGGTTAAAATACTATTTGAATTGAATTGAAAAGTTTATTTCGAATATGGCAATTTAAAAAAAAACAATACAACAAATGAAAGCAATTAATTCTGATTAACAGAAAATGCATATTCGAAAAGGAGTGAGAAGAAGCATAACTTATTGCTCCCACCCCTTCATCATCAATAATAAATATCACACAAGCTTGCATGCTGGTCCACTTCTACCTACAGTAAATACTTCCGTGATATGTGATATATATACACTTACTATATACATACATCATGCATACAAAATCCATACATACATACATCCTTACATCCATCCATACATACATACATACATACATATACATACATACATACATACATACATACATGCATACATCCATGCATACGCACACCATACATACATTTACACCAATACAAGTACATACAAAACAACTATACTTACAATACAATTTCTATAATAAACTAAAGAAAGAGAAAAGAAAAAAAGAAACCTAGAAAAAACAGTACCTAGTGATATCCAGCACCTTCTTCATCCCTATACCTCATGAGTATCATGTCTTTATGTTTTTTTTTAAACTGTTTCATGTTTGCACATCTCTTTAAATCCACCGTAAAATTATTCCATAGACTCACCCCAACATTGGAAATACAAAAACTTTTCCCAGTCGTGCGCCTATAGTGTACTTTAAGATTAGATTTCAATTTACTCCTTAAATTATAATCCCCCTCCAGTGCTCCAAACAATTTCTGTATGTTACTTGGTAATAACATATTATAAGCCTTGAACATAATCTGTGCTGTTTGGAAATCAACAATGTCAGCGAATTTCAGCAATTTTGACTGTAAAAATAATGAGTTTGTATGCTCCTGATAACCCACATTGTTAATTATTCGAATTGCTCTTTTTTGTAGGGTTGTTATTGAACCTAATGATGTTTTGTAGTTATTCCCCCAAACCTCTACACAGTACTGCAAATAGGGCAGGACTAGGGAACAGTACAACGTACGAAGTGAATTCTGATCCAATACCTTCTTGGCTTTATTTATAACTGCAATACTCCTTGATACCTTACTTTGTACATGTTTAATGTGTGATTTCCAGTTATTTTTTTCATCTATGGTTACCCCCAAAAAAAATATTTCCTTTACTCTTTCAATTTCCACCCCATCGATTTTGACCTTTACCTGTGTGTTTATCATGCTATTGCCAAATAATATTATCTTTGTCTTTTTTACATTTAATGACAGTCTGTTTCTGTCGAACCATAATTTTAATTTATTCATTTCTGCATTTATGTCCTCCTGTAGTTGGTTCAGGTTATCTCCAGAACAAAAAATATTTGTGTCATCTGCAAATGCAAAATGTAAAACTTTGGAAACTTCACACATATCATTAATGTACAAAATAAAGAATTTGGGACCCAATACTGACCCCTGGGGCACTCCACAAGTAATGTCCAAGCACATGGAGGAATAATCACCCAGCTTCACAAACTGCTGTCTCCCACTCAAATAGCTTTTGACCCAATCAAGCACTATTCCCCTAATACCATATCTTTCCAATTTCTTGTGTAAAATATCATGGTTGATTGTGTCAAATGCCTTTTTTAAATCAATAAATACTCCAACTGCATATTGTTTCTGGTCTATAGCACTAGTTATTTCTTCCATTGCCTCAATAATTGCCATTGATGGGCCTGTTCCAAGTCCAGTACATTATGATCAGTGTATTCAAACGGTTTAAGTTCGAGATGTTCATGTTCACTTATCCTTTGTGTTATGTCATTATTGTTCCCTGATTTAGACAAAATGTTCGTGGTTGTCATGGTTGTGTTTTGTTTGTTATTACCTCCATGTCGCGTGCAGTACAGTCATCCAGTCCATAACAAAACACTCGATCCATGGTCCAATATGATCCAGTTCTTACAGGCCCGTCCATGGTGCTCACTGATGTTTGTCCAGTTCCTCGATGCTTCTGATACACAGTACTTTGGCCTCCTCCGGTTCTCCGTTGAGTTTGATGTACACTTTGCAGTTGGTGGTCCATGTAGCTTGGATCTTTTTGTCTTTCCTCATGAAACGTGCTTTCCTGGCGATGTCAGCGTTGCGTTTGGTGAGATGCTCATTGAGGTAGACGTCTGATCCCTTCAGTTTCCTTCCCTGTTTCATCAGTTCAATTTTGCGTTTTCGATTAACAAATCTCATGATGACAGTTGATATTTTGTCCTTGGCATTTCTCCGTGGGAGAGTGTGGCAGGCCTCAATATCCTTGCAATCCAGCTCGATCCCTCTGGTATCAAGGAATGCAGCTACCTGTTGCTCCACAGAGATAGCATCCAGCTCATTTGGCTCATCCCCGTTGATCACGGTCGCCGCCTTGGCATACGACCTGGGTTTGATTTGGAGCCCTGTGACAATAACGTCATTCATTCTTGTGTATTGTTCCAGATCTGCAACTCTGGTCTCCAGGTGTTGGAGTTTCTGGTCCTTCTCAGCATTCTGCAGCTTCAGCTGTTTCACCTCAGCCACCAGGTCCAGGATGGTTTTCTGCTGCTGTTTCATTTCAGCAATCTCGGCCGATAAGAATTCAATTGATTCCTTAATCGACTCGCCATCCTCCGTTGTGAGTGTCTTCTTGGGTGGCATCTTTTATGGCAGCAATGATTTACTGTATAAGCCCAATTCAAAGTTTAGCGCATCGCGCGCCTCCCGTGCTGCTGCTGCTGTGTACTATATTCTGATAGTAATTGCTATAGAGTATTTTTTCAGTAACAGATGTCTCCCCGTCTCTCCAGCTCTTTAATAAACAGAAAATACAATTTTCGGTAGGTGTCAAAATCTCAGCCAATCAGGAGAAAGTACCAATTTTTAAGCTTAATTTGTATAGTGTTCCAGTTCCAATTTTGCCTGCTCATTTCTTAGTGTCATCACTTCCAATTTCACTTGTTTAATCTATATCCTGATTGAGTTCTCTGTCCTGGTTGGATAAAATTGGAAATGAAACTGAAACTGAAACGAAAATGCATTCTCTGTTTAATAAAGAGGTGGAGAGACAAGGAGACTCCTAATACTGAACAAACACTCTATAGCAATGAGTACTCTCAGAATACAGAGCTATTTACTGTCATTACTGTCATTACCATTATTTACACCTGTGGTGCTGTAATCACCATGATTGACACCTGTGGTGCAAACGCAAGCCAATGCATCTCAGCCAGTACAGACCTGACCTGAGGTGAATAAAGACCATTAAATTGGGAACAACGCTCCGTCTTATTTGTTGTATACAGAGTGTTGGATGTACTAAGGAGATACAACAAAGTGGCGACAAGGATTTGTTGAGTCTGCGTGTGTCTTGCACTCAGTTTGACTGGAGATAAGTTGTAAAAAAAAAAAAAAAACACAGAAGGACAAATGGCTGTGGGAAGCATACTAGTGCTGTTGTTAGTACAATCAAACGGACTGTGAACGTCTGAGTGGATAAAATGACGGCGATGATTGGAAGCATTGGTCCTTTTGATGAAGGTTCTGAACAGTGGAGCTCTTATACAAAACGTTTTGAGTATTGTGCAGAGGCAAACGGCGTTGAAGATGCTACGCTGGTGCTGACGTTTTTAACTGTAATGGGACCAAAAGCATTCAAATGTTATGACGTGATAAAGGCCACCTTAGCAGTCCATTATTCCCCTAAGCCCATGGTGATTGCTGAACGTTTTCGTTTCCATAAAAGAAATCAAGAGGAGAAGGAGTCTGTCACAATGTTTGTTGCTGCGCTAAAAAGACTATATGAACACTTTGAATTCAATGCAGTGCTTAATGAAACCACCAGAGACAGGCTTGTGTGCGGGCCGAGGAGTGAAGCTACACAGAAACGCTTGTTAACTGAAAGACCCCCAAAAACAATGAGAGGCCAAAGCACAGGTTCAAAAAGCAGCTCATCTGATGAGGCAAGCGTAAAAATACTTAAGAGTACATAAATTGAGTAAAAGTACTTAAAATGAGTTGACAAAATGAGTAAAAATTACTGATTTAAAGGACGACTTCACCACTTTTCAACATATCTTCATATAATAGGTCCTCACTAATGCTCATGATAAAATGATTTAAAAAAAATCTTTTTGGTCTGTGTCTCATAGGAGGGCTGTGGACAGTCCAGAAACCCGTCTACCAGTGACATCATCGTTAGGCAGGATTTTTTTTCTCCAAAAAGATTTTTAAAAAAATATTCTGATTTTTATTAAGGCGAGAACAATGGGATCTATTATTGCATTGCAACTTTCCAAGAATACAAAGCCTGCAGTTTCTATTAGCTTGGATTCCCCATCGATGATGTCACTGGTAGACGGGTTTCTGAACTGTCTACAGCCCTCCTCTGAGACACAGACTGATTAGATTTTTTTTTTACCATTTTATCATGAGCATTAGTGAGGACCTATTATATGAAGATATGTTGAAAAGTGGTGAAGTCGTCCTTTAAGTAACAGTACTTAAAAGTCACTAAACTGAGTACAAATACTCAAAAGTAACAAACTGGAGTATAAAGAATTGTAATCAACTATATGGACAAAAAATACGTGAAAGTAATTAAAGTAAGTAAAAAGTAACAAATGTAAGTATAACTACTTAAAATGGTGAACTTAACCGTAACAACAGTGTGTTTATGTCTGTTGGTTGTGAGTAAACCAAGTGGCAGTGATCCCTCGTTGCTCCTAAAGAATTCCAAGTCCACAAACTGATGTTGATTATGTAGTCCACACATTTTAGAAGTAAAGTTAGTCTAGTTCATTACTTTTAAATAATACATTCTGGATAATGTGTCAAATACACAGTGTGCCTTAATTGCTGTGGCCAAGAACCTGACCATGAACTGTTTACTCTATAGAGTAATACTGTAGTTAACATACACACAATAGTAAATGATTAAACAATAGAACACTTGAATGATTACTACTATGCTGTGACTACTTCTAAACTATAACAGTGGACCCTATATACACTCACAATGGACTATTTATGTAGGCTGTGTATTTTGACTTGTTTGTAATAAACATGTAAAGTCAAGATGCAGCTTGCAAAGTGTTTGTTTACTGTGTTTCTGGCAATTTAATGTAATCACATGGAATTACATACCTTTTCCTTATGTAGAACATAATGTGTTTTGCCAAATACATTAAGATGCCGTTATGTTCAATGACACACTATAAACACAATATAGAAAGCAATTGTTCCTTCAGCATATCAGGTTTTATTGTTCTGAAGGAATTCGGAACAATCATAACATGTACAATTGAGGTTTCTATAGGAACTTTGATGGCCTATATATTTCAATGGTTCTCAATGTGGTTTAAAATGTACTTTTAAAATGTGAGATAGTTTGAGGTGAACTATGTATGGTAACTTCAGCAATCATGTGTTATTCTCTAGTAGCGCACCACCACTAGGGTTTAGACATGCAATGTCTGTTATGTGAGAGACACAGTTGTACAGTCTTACACATAATGTAAGACTGTACAACAATAACAATAAGTGAAATAAATTAAGGTAAACATGACAAAACTGACAAAACTAATTTAACTTTGAGCATGAAGCTCTCAGATGGCTGCCTTCCTTGATTCCCCCTAAATAGTCCATGTATACACATGTGTAACTTTCCAAAATGTTCTTCTGGAAACAAAATATGACCATGTTAATCCACAAAAGCCTGTTATTTGGGGTCAAATTATTCCTGTCAGTTGTTCACACACCAGGGCCACCTGGTGAGACAGTGACACATCATGTAATCAATGACCACATTTGCATGGATATAGGTCGTTTTCTAAAGACAGTTAAGCATCATTCACAAGACAAAAGGAATGTTGCAGTTCAGGTGTGAAGTTGGCGAGGGAGTTATTTCTAAAGACCTTGTAATTTTAGAGAATATAAGATGTTTGCCAAATAAATGAAGATGTTGTGATGTACAATGAAGACTATGAACAAAATATAGCAAGCAGTTATTCCTTGACAACACCAGGTTGTATTGTTCTGAAGGAATTTGGAGCAATCGTGTTAAATAGGAACTTGGATGGCCTTTCTATCTTAATGGCTCTGCTTGAATAGCAAGATTGAGATGAGAGAGACTCATCGACACAAGGACACGACTAGAGTTGTTTATTTTAAATGTAAATGAGAGCAGGACATGAGAAATGGTTAGCAGTGATACAGGAAAAGGTGAAATTATGCGTACATTTTACTTTTCATATCAGAGATAGTTTGAGGTGAACTATTTATGTAATGTGTTTATGTTAACTTAACTCATCAAATTACATTCACAAAGCAGCCCACCACCACCAGGGTTTAGAACATAGAACAAACTTAAATATAATTCAATGAAATTAACTTTGACAGAAAAATGCAAGTGTGAACCTTGTCAATAAAACATCTGATTTGGTCAGCTGTTGCACCTTGACCTCTCACCATGACACAAGGGTTAATAAGCAGAACATTGTACATACCATCTTAAGACCTGACTCTGATTAGAGTATTATTTCATATCTTCATATTCATTAATGAGTGAATACAACATTGTTGAAGTCTGAAGATACTGATTGTCTGTTTACTGTGCATGCGTTTAATAATATATGCATTTATACATTATACATACAGGTTGTCATATTTTTTATATTTATTTATATTAATCTTATAGGAATTAAGACATATTGGAATTGCATGAAGATTACAAATACATTCATCCACAAATGGATGTTCTTGGTTCTCTTGTAACAGCAAGTCAACCGTTTTTAGAAGGTTGCATGGATGGAGCATGTCTGGGGGAGGAGCATATAGAAGTATGTTAGGTTGTGATTGGTGGAGAGAGGTAATTGTTCTCTTTGTCCAATCATTCAAAGCAGTTACTGGCTCCACCCCAGGCTCTCTAGTATAAGAAGAGTGTGTAGTTGTAATTTATCCACAACTCCTCCAGGATATCAATCATTTCTGATCAGATCTGACTGTGGACTCCAGAATTTAGTGGAATATTAAATCTCTCAACCCAACCAGGGACAGTTCTGCTGAACAGGAGGGACCCAAAGAAAATGGTATGTTACTTTCTCTACCTCCTTTCTACTTTTAATGTCCCTGCTCTGTCATACACATGTTTTATTACTTTACTTTCCAACTTTTAAATGAAGCAGTCTCAATACTTGTCTCAATCCGATATGTTACGCTTAGCTGTTGATTATGTATCTTTATATGATTCTCTATTGCTTTATCTCATTGGGGACATACACATATATATATATATATATATATATATATATATATATATATATATATATATATATATATATATACATACATACATACATACATACATACATACATACATACATACATACATACATACATACATACATACATACATACATACATACATACATACATACATACATACATACATACATACATACATATAACCATGGTCGGCTGGTGGTTAACTTCCAATTGTCTATGGGAGCTTTATTTGATTAAGTTGTACATTTGTACTCTATTCCCACCTCTCAACCATATTTCCTTTGTTTTTCTGCAATCCAGGGTTGAATCATCAGCCTGTCTTCCCTGTGCTACCAGCAGTGAATGAACAAAGAAGCTTGGTTAAACCAAAAGGACATGGCTGTGATCAATGTGGACAACACTTCAGTTGCATGTCCAAACTTAAAATACATCAGAGAATTCACACTGGAGAGAAACCCTATGGATGTGATCAGTGTGGACAACACTTCTCTGTGATGTCCAACCTTAAAAAACACAAGATAATTCACACTGGAGGGAAACCCTATGGATGTGATCAGTGTGGACAACACTTCTCTTTGATGTCCACCCTTAAAACACACCAGAGAATTCACACTGGAGAGAAACCATATGGATGTGATCAGTGTGGGCAACACTTCTCTCAAATGACCGACCTTAAAAAACACCAGAGAATTCATACTGGAGGAAAACCATATGGATGTGATCAGTGTGGAAAACACTTCTCTCGAATGTCCCACCTTAAAACACACCAGAAACTTCACACTGGAGAAAAACCCTATGGATGTGATCAGTGTGGACAACACTTCTCTGTGATGTCTACCCTTAAAACACACCAGATAATGCACACTGGAGAGAAACCTTATGGATGTGGTCAGTGTGGACAACACTTCTCTCGAATGTCCCACCTTAAAACACACCAGAGAATTCACACTGGAGAGAAACCCTATAGCTGTGACCAGTGTGGACAAAACTTCTCTACAATGGCCAATCTTAAAACACACCAGAGAATTCACACTGGAGAGAAACCCTATAGCTGTGACCAGTGTGGACAACACTTCTCTCAAATGTCCACCCTTAAAAATCACCAGAGAATTCACACTGGAGAAAAACCCTATGGATGTGACCAGTGTGGACAACACTTCTCTCAAACAGCCCACCTTAAAAGACACCAGAGAATCCACACTGGAGAGAAACCCTATGGATGTGATCAGTGTGGGCAACACTTCTCTCAAATGGCCGACCTTAAAAGACACCAGATAATTCATACTGGAGAAAAACCATATGGATGTGATCAGTGTGGAAAACACTTCTCTCGAATGTCCCACCTTAAAACACACCAGAAACTGCATACTGGAGAAAAACCCTATGGCTGTGACCAGTGTGGAAAACACTTCTCTACAATGGCCCATCTTAAAACACACCAGAAAATTCACACTCTCAATCAGCCCACCTTAAAACACACCAGAGAATTCACACTGGAGAGAAACACTATGGATGTGATCAGTGTGGGCAACACTTCTCTCAAATGGCCACCCTTAAAACACACAAGCGAATTCACACTGGAGAGAAATCCTAATTTGGTCAACATGGAATGAATTTTACTAGGTGAATTAGCCTTAATCATGCATGTACAAATCAGTGTAAATTCATTGTGAACAGTGTGAAAAGTGCTTTATTAGAAAGGATCAGAAACATGCAATACATGTATATTAGCATTGTCGCTATAGATGTTTTGGACACTAGTGTGTTAATACTGTGCATGAGAATGCTACTCAAGTCCTCGTAGTGGTGGCCCACGGCAGAATAAACTAAATAGTGGTCTTCAAGAGGCTACCACACTGTGGTATCCAAAGTGCCAATATGATAGGACACAAAAAACGAAGGTTTCTGTACTCTGTCCATACCTGTCTTCATGGTATGTTTAACTTCATTACACCTAGTTGTTATATTGCATTGTTGTGTTATCACTGTCTTTGCTGAACAAATAAACCTTTCTTTATTATTTTTGTCCTCCTTCTTTCTTGTATTAAGAATGTCCTGCTGCCATTTACATATTACGTACAATTATCAATTTCATATATTTTGACCATTACATTGGGAACAACACGCCGTCTTATTTGTTGTATACAGAGTGTTGGATGTACTAAGGAGATACAACAAAGTGACGACGAGGATTTGTTGATACCTGCGTGTGTCTTGCACTCAGCTTGACTGTAGATAAGTTGTAAAAAAAAAATACGACAGAAGGACAAGTGGCTGTGGGAAGCATACTAGTGCTGTTGTTAGTACAATCAAACGGACTGTGATTGTTTGAGAGGATAAAATGACGGCGATGATTGGAAGCATTGGTCCTTTTGATGAAGGTACTGAACAGTGGAGCTCTTATACAAAACGTTTTGAGTATTTTGCAGAGGCAAACAGCGTTGAAGATGCTAAGCTGGTGCCGACGTTTTTAACTGTAATGGGACCAAAAGCATTCAACTTGTTACGTTGTCTTGTTCAGCCTGACAAACCTGGATCCAAAAGTTATGAAGTGATAAAGGCCACCTTAGCAGTCCATTATTCCCCTAAGCCCATGGTGATTGCTGAACGTTTTCGTTTCCATAAAAGAAATCAAGAGGAGAGGGGGTCTGTCACAATGTTTGTTGCTGCGCTAAAAAGACTATCCGAACACTGTGAATTCAATGCTGTGCTTAATGACACCATCTGAGGAGTGAAGCTACACAGAAACGCTTGTTTACTGAAAATGGTCTTACACTGGAGAAGGCTGTTGAAATTAGTGTATCCATGGAATTAGCTGCCAAGGAGGCTCACCAGCTCAGCGGTGCAAGTGGAACACTGCACAAGGTCTCCACAGAAGACAAGGGAGCTCAGAGCAGATGCTATCGGTGTGACAGAGTGGGTCACCTTGCCACAGAGTGTTGGAGTAAGGACGTCAATTGCAGGAAATGTGGGGGGAAATGGCACATTGAACGTGCTTGTAAGAGCAAGGGAGCTGACAAGACCCCCACAAACAATGAGAGGCCAAAGCACAGGTTCAAAAAGGGATCAGTCTGTGCATAATGTGTAACACAGCCACACCACAGCTGAGAGCAGTGGCTCTTCTGATGAGGCAAGCGTGTATGTATGTACTGTCAGTTACTGGGGGCCCAGATGGATACTGGGTTTCTCCACTGCTGGATGGGCGACCAGTGCGCATGGAAATGCGCACAATACATTCTGGATACATCTGTGACCAAGTACAGTGGTTTGAGACACAAGTAGCCATGGAAAATAGTTGAAGAAGATATGCTCATTAAAATCTTGTTAAACTATAATAGTCCAAACTGAGAAAATCCCTTCTAAAGAATTAGCACCCCTCAGCTCCTAGTAATGGGGGTGAACAATGGGTAATTTATTCAATCCCTAGCAACTCCTCTAATCACTCCCCCCCCCCATTGACACCTATCAGTCAGCTGTCAACTCTATAGAAATTTGATGAAACACAATTCAAATGTTGCCCACAGTCCTTGTAGTGGTGGCCCACAGCAGAATAAACTAAATAATGGTCTTCAAGAGACAAGAAGGTGGACGCACACAGTGGTAGCCAAAGTGACAATATCATGGGACACAAAAAAACAAAGGTTTCTGTACTCTGTCTCTTGAAGACCACTATTTAATAATGTGTTAATCTCTCAAGAACAGATTCTGCACTGCGTTGGAATCTGTCGGGGAGGTTCGTCATAACGTGTGCGCATGGGCGTGCCTTCAGATCAGGAAGCAGGCCGCGCTTTACCCAATCAAATGTAGTGGCCGGGATTCACGTGTCCGTCGATCCTTCCCTCCTCGAAACAAACCGAAACTAATTTAACAATAGCGTCCGCGGAGCAGACAAAACCACGGAAAGATATTCACATTTTAACTTACTCTTTCATCATAGAAACAAGTGGGCTTATAACCAAAACGATCCATGTTCTCTGGGAGAAGTGGTGTTAGTGTTCCGTGTAGAAATATTGTTAGTGGGAATGAAAACATAGTCGCACCAACCGGAAGTGATGCGCTGAAGGCATACACAAACACCTGTTTGCTTGCGCTCTGGTGTTACGTTTTTGTCCGCCCAGAGCCAACAGACATAGAACAAACAGCAGAGGGCGCTGTTTTTCATTTTCAGTTGGCGATGGGTTCCCAGATTGATAATGTGTTAACATACATTGTAGTGCATGTGATTTTCAATGTAATGATTAGAAAAACACAGGTAAGGTGGTGTCTGGTGTTGAAGCCAGTTAGTACAAATTGCTTTATATATGTATGCCTTCTGACTTCTTTTATATTCATGATTGCTGCTATATATACCATACATGTCTTAAATAGGTTTAGCATACCTGCTTTTGTAACTTTACTTATTGGCTATTGTTTCCTTATATAATGGTATTATGGTTTAACTTCATTTCACCTAGTTGCATTGTGTTATCACTGTCTTTGCTGAACATGTCCCATCAATATTTCACGTATTGTACTAATTGAGTGACAAATAAACCCTTCTTAATTGATTCTTGATTGTTTTTCCTACTTTGTATGAATAATGTTCAAGGTAAGTAAGTTGGTGTTCTGGCGGTGCCACCAGTTAGTGCCACCAGTTGGTGCAAACATTATAGCCTACTATGTCATAATTTAGCAATTTTGGAAACAAGTCCAAATATCAACTACATTTTAGAAACCAGCCGCTTATAATAAGCAGGCATGGCAACACTGCAGAACATTGGAAAGCATGCTTGTTGTTGTTATAGATCACACCCCCAAGCAGGCTCTCCTCTCCACAAGGAGGGGCAGTGCACCAAAGCATTATGGTCATTGTAGTAATGCAGCAGTCCAGTCAAACCCTAGTCAAACACACAGACTTCATAATTTTTCTGGCCATAGGGTGCAAATTTAAAATGTGGCTACTGTTATCTACTACAAATATTATTAACATTGAGTGATTGTAAGTTCTTCCAGGGGTGAAATGCCCCTTTAAAGACATGCACACTCACACGCTGACTCAAAGCACGTGTGCGCTTCGCATGCGCGCACACACACTAAAACAACCGATCTACAATGAGAGTAAAAATAATTTAAAGTAAATAAAGTGAGTACAAATATTTAAAAGTAAATACATTGAGTAAAAATACTTAAGAGTACATAAATTGAGTAGAAATACTTAAAAGAAAAAATTACTGATTTAAGTAACAGTACTTAAAAGTCACTAAACTGAGTACAAATACTTAAAAGTGACAAACTGGAGTATAAAGAATGGTAATCAACTATATGGACTAAAAATATGTACAAGTAATTAAAGTAAGTCAAAAGTAACACAACATGTAAGTATAACTACTTAAAAGTGTGAACATAACCCTAACAACAGTGTGTTTATGTCTGTTGGTTGTGAGTAAACCAAGTTGCAGTGGTCCCTCGTTGCTCCTAAAGAGTTCCAAGTCCACAAACTGATGTTGATTATGTAGTCCACACATTTTAGAAGTAAAGTTAGTCTAGTTCATTACTTTTAAATAATACATTCTGGATAATGTGTCATACACAGTGTGCCTTAATTGCTTTGGCCAAGAACCTGACCATGAACTGTTTACTTTATAGAGTAATACTGTAGTTAACATACACACAATAGTAAATGATTAAACAATTGAACACTTGAATGCTTACTACTATACTGTGACTACTTCTAAACTATAACAGTGGACCCTATATACACTCACAATGGACTATTTATGTAGGTTGTGTATTTTGACTTGTTTGTAATAAACATCTAAAGGCAAGATGCAGCTTGCAAAGTGTTGGTTTACTGGTGTTTCTGGCAATTTAATGTAATCACATGGAATTACATACCTTTTCCTTATATAGAACATAATGTGTTTTGCCAAATACATTAAGATGCCGTAATGTTCAATGACACACTAGAAACACAATATAGCAAGCAATTGTTCCTTCAGCAAATCAGGTTTTATTGTTCTGAAGGAATTCGGAACAATCATAACATGTACAATTGAGGTTTCTATAGGAACTTTAATGGCCTATATATTTCAATGGTTCTCAATGTGGTTTAAAATGTACTTTTAAAATGCGAGATAGTTTGAGGTGAACTATGTATGGTAACTTCAGCAATCATGTGTTATTCTCTAGTAGCCCACCACCACTAGGGTTTAGACCTGCAATGTCAGTTATGTAAGATACACAGTTGTACAGTCTTACACATAATGTAAGACTGTACAACAATAACAATAACATTAGTTCTGTAGAGAATCAGACCAGACTAAAGACTAAAAGATGAGGTAGCTACTCAAGTGAAATAAATTGAGGTAAAAATGACAGAACTGACAAAACTCATTTAACTTTGAACATGAAGCTCTCAGATGGCTGCCCTTCCTTGATTTCACCTAAATAGTCTATATATACACATGTGTAACTTTAACATTCCTAAATGTTCTTCTGGAAACAAAATATGACCATGTTAATCCACAAAAGCCTGTTATTTGGGGTAATATTATTCCTGTCAGCTGTTCACACACCAGGGCCACCTGGTGAGACAGTGATACATCATGTAATCAATGACCACATTTGCATGGATATAGGTCATTTTCTAAAGACAGCTAAGCATTATTCACAAGACAAAAGGAATGTTGCAGTTCAGGTGTGAAGTGGGTGAGGGAGATATTTCTAAAGACCTCGTAATTCTAGAGAACAAAAGATGTTTGCCAAATAAATGAAGATGCTATGATGTACAATGAAGACTATGAACAACATATAGCAAGCTGTTATTCCTTGACAACACCAGGTTGTATTGTTCTGAAGGAATTTGGAGCAATCGTGTTAAATAGGAACGTGGATGGCCTTTCTATCTTAATGGCTCTGCTTGAATAGCAAGATTGAGATGAGAGAGACTCATCCACACAAGAACACGACTAGAGTTGTTTATTGTAAATGTAAATGAAAGCAGGACATGAGAAATGGCGATGGGTTCCCAGATTGATAATGTGTTAACATACATTGTAGTGCATGTGATTTTCAATGTAATGATTAGAAAAACACAGGTAAGGTGGTGTCTGGTGTTGAAGCCAGTTAGTACAAATTGCTTTATATATGTATGCCTTCTGACTTCTTTTATATTCATGATTGCTGCTATATATACCATACATGTCTTAAATAGGTTTAGCATACCTGCTTTTGTAACTTTACTTATTGGCTATTGTTTCCTTATATAATGGTATTATGGTTTAACTTCATTTCACCTAGTTGCATTGTGTTATCACTGTCTTTGCTGAACATGTCCCATCAATATTTCACGTATTGTACTAATTGAGTGACAAATAAACCCTTCTTAATTGATTCTTGATTGTTTTTCCTACTTTGTATGAATAATGTTCAAGGTAAGTAAGTTGGTGTTCTGGCGGTGCCACCAGTTAGTGCCACCAGTTGGTGCAAACATTATAGCCTACTATGTCATAATTTAGCAATTTTGGAAACAAGTCCAAATATCAACTACATTTTAGAAACCAGCCGCTTATAATAAGCAGGCATGGCAACACTGCAGAACATTGGAAAGCATGCTTGTTGTTGTTATAGATCACACCCCCAAGCAGGCTCTCCTCTCCACAAGGAGGGGCAGTGCACCAAAGCATTATGGTCATTGTAGTAATGCAGCAGTCCAGTCAAACCCTAGTCAAACACACAGACTTCATAATTGTTCTGGCCATAGGGTGCAAATTTAAAATGTGGCTACTGTTATCTACTACAAATATTATTAACATTGAGTGATTGTAAGTTCTTCCAGGGGTGAAATGCCCCTTTAAAGACATGCACACTCACACGCTGGCTCAAAGCACGTGTGCGCTTCGCATGCGCGCACACACACTAAAACAACCGATCTACAATGAGAGTAAAAATAATTTAAAGTAAATAAAGTGAGTACAAATATTTAAAAGTAAATACATTGAGTAAAAATACTTAAGAGTACATAAATTGAGTAGAAATACTTAAAAGAAAAAATTACTGATTTAAGTAACAGTACTTAAAAGTCACTAAACTGAGTACAAATACTTAAAAGTGACAAACTGGAGTATAAATAATGGTAATCAACTATATGGACTAAAAATATGTACAAGTAATTAAAGTAAGTCAAAAGTAACACAACATGTAAGTATAACTACTTAAAAGTGTGAACATAACCCTAACAACAGTGTGTTTATGTCTGTTGGTTGTGAGTAAACCAAGTTGCAGTGGTCCCTCGTTGCTCCTAAAGAGTTCCAAGTCCACAAACTGATGTTGATTATGTAGTCCACACATTTTAGAAGTAAAGTTAGTCTAGTTCATTACTTTTAAATAATACATTCTGGATAATGTGTCATACACAGTGTGCCTTAATTGCTTTGGCCAAGAACCTGACCATGAACTGTTTACTCTATAGAGTAATACTGTAGTTAACATACACACAATAGTAAATGATTAAACAATTGAACACTTGAATGCTTACTACTATACTGTGACTACTTCTAAACTATAACAGTGGACCCTATATACACTCACAATGGACTATTTATGTAGGTTGTGTATTTTGACTTGTTTGTAATAAACATCTAAAGGCAAGATGCAGCTTGCAAAGTGTTGGTTTACTGGTGTTTCTGGCAATTTAATGTAATCACATGGAATTACATACCTTTTCCTTATATAGAACATAATGTGTTTTGCCAAATACATTAAGATGCCGTAATGTTCAATGACACACTAGAAACACAATATAGCAAGCAATTGTTCCTTCAGCAAATCAGGTTTTATTGTTCTGAAGGAATTCGGAACAATCATAACATGTACAATTGAGGTTTCTATAGGAACTTTAATGGCCTATATATTTCAATGGTTCTCAATGTGGTTTAAAATGTACTTTTAAAATGCGAGATAGTTTGAGGTGAACTATGTATGGTAACTTCAGCAATCATGTGTTATTCTCTAGTAGCCCACCACCACTAGGGTTTAGACCTGCAATGTCAGTTATGTAAGATACACAGTTGTACAGTCTTACACATAATGTAAGACTGTACAACAATAACAATAACATTAGTTCTGTAGAGAATCAGACCAGACTAAAGACTAAAAGAGGAGGTAGCTACTCAAGTGAAATAAATTGAGGTAAAAATTACAGAACTGACAAAACTCATTTAACTTTGAACATGAAGCTCTCAGATGGCTGCCCTTCCTTGATTTCCCCTAAATAGTCTATATATACACATGTGTAACTTTAACATTCCTAAATGTTCTTCTGGAAACAAAATATGACCATGTTAATCCACAAAAGCCTGTTATTTGGGGTAATATTATTCCTGTCAGCTGTTCACACACCAGGGCCACCTGGTGAGACAGTGATACATCATGTAATCAATGACCACATTTGCATGGATATAGGTCATTTTCTAAAGACAGCTAAGCATTATTCACAAGACTAAAGGAATGTTGCAGTTCAGGTGTGAAGTGGGTGAGGGAGATATTTCTAAAGACCTTGTAATTCTAGAGAACAGAAGATGTTTGCCAAATAAATGAAGATGCTGTGATGTACAATGAAGACTAAGAACAGAATATAGCAAGCAGTTATTCCTTGACCACACCAGGTTGTATTGTTCTGAAGGAATTTGGAGCAATCGTGTTAAATAGGAACTTGAATGACCTTTCTATCTTAATGGCTCTGCTTGAATAGCAACATTTAGATGAGAGAGACTCATCGACAAAAGGACATGACTAGAGTTGTTTATTGTAAATGTAAATGAAAGCAGGACATGAGAAATGGTTAGTAGTGATACAGAAAAAGGTGAAATTATGGGTACATTTTACTTTTCATATCAGAGATAGTTTGAGGTGAACTTTTTGTGTAATGTGTTTATGTTAACTTAATTCATCAAATTACATTCACAAAGCAGCCCACCACCACCACCAGGGTTTAGAACATAGAACAAACTTAAATATACTTCAATGAAAATAACTTTCACTTTTGAAAAATGCAAATTTGAACCTTGACAATAAATCATTTAATTTGGTCAGCTGTTGCACCTTGACCTCTCACCATGACACAAGGGTTAATAAGCAGAACATTGTACATACCATTTTAAGACCTGACTCTGATTAGAGTATTATTTCATATCTTCATATTCATTAATGAGTGAGTACAACATTGTTGAAGTCTGAAGATACTGATTGTCTCTTTACTGTGCATGCATTTTATAATATATGCATTTATAAATAAAGGGTGTCATATTCATATGTTTCATATTAATCTTATAGGAATTAAGACATGTTGGAATTGCATGAAGATTACAAATGAATTCATCCACAAATGGATGCTCTTGGTTCTCTTGTAACAGAAAGTCAACAGTTTCTAGAAGGTTGCATGGATGGAGCATGTCTGGGGGAGGAGCATAAAGAAGTATGTTAGGTTGTGATTGGTGGAGAGAGGTAATTGTTCTCTTTGTCCAATCATTCAAAGCAGTTACTGGCTCCACCCCAGGCTCTCTAGTATAAGAAGAGTGTGTAGTTGTAATTTATCCACAACTCCTCCAGGATATCAATCATTTCTGATCAGATCTGACTGTGGACTCCAGAATTTAGTGGAAGATGAACTCTCTCAACCCAACCAGTGCTGAACAGGAGGGACCCAAAGAAAATGGTATGTTACTTTCTCTACCTTTTTCTACTTTTAATGTCCCTGCTCTGTCACACAAATGTTTTATTACTTTACTTTTCAACTTTTAAATTAAGCAGTCTCAATACTTGTCTCAATCTTATATGCTGCGCCTAGCTGTTGAATATGTATCTTTATATGCTGCTCTATTGTTATACCTCCATGGGGACGTATATATATATATATATATATATATATATATATATATATACATATATATACGTATATATATATATATATATATATATATATATATATATATATATATATATATATATATATATATATACGTCCCCATGGAGGTATAACAATAGAGCAGCATATAAAGATACATATTCAACAGCTAGGCGCAGCATATAAGATTGAGACAAGTATTGAGACTGCTTAATTTAAATATTTAAATAATTTATATATATATATATATATATATATATATATATATATATATATATATATATATATAAATATATAAATAAATAAATAAATAACCATGGTCGGCTGGTGGTTAACTTCCAATTGTCTATGGGAGCTTTATTTAATGAAGTTGTACATTTGTACTCTATTCCCACCTCTCAACCATATTTCTCTTGTTTTTCTGCAATCCAGGGTTGAATCATCAGCCTGTCTTCCCTGTGCTACCTGCAGTGAATGAACAAAGAAGCTTGGCGAAACCAAAAGGACAATGCTGTGATCAGTGTGGACAACGTTTCAGTTGCATGTCCAAACTTAAAATACATCAGAGAAGTCACACTGGAGAGAAACCCTATGGATGTGATCAGTGTGGACAACACTTCTCTGTGATGTCCACCCTTAAAACACACCAGATAATTCACACTGGAGAGAAACCCTATAGCTGTGACCAGTGTGGACAACACTTTTCTCAAATGTCCCACCTTAAAAAACACCAGAGAATTCACACTGGAGAGAAACCCTATGGATGTGACCAGTGTGGACAACACTTCTCTCATACATCCAGCCTTAAAAATCACCAGAGAATTCACAATGGAGAAAAACCCTATGGATGTGATCAGTGTGGAAAACACTTCTCTATGATGTCCACCCTTAAAACACACCAGATAATTCACACTGGAGAGAAACCTTATGGATGTGGTCAGTGTGGACAACACTTCTCTACAATGGCCCATCTGAAAAGACACCAGAGAATTCACACTGGAGAGAAACCCTATGGGTGTGACCAGTGTGGACAACACTTCTCTCTAATGGCAAACCTTAAAACACACCAGAGAATTCACACTGGAGAGAAACCCTATGGATGTGACCAGTGTGGACAACACTTCTCTGTTATAGCCAGCCTTAAAAATCACAAGATAATTCACAATGGAGAAAAACCCTATGGATGTGACCAGTGTGGACAACACTTCTCTCAAATGTCCAGCCTTAAAATTCATCAGAGAATTCACACTGGAGAGAAACCACATGGATGTGACCAGTGTGGGCAACACTTCTCTCAAATGTCAAGCCTTAAAAAGCACCAGAGAATTCACACTGGAGAGAAACCATATAGCTGTGACCAGTGTGGACAACACTTTTCTCAAATGGCCCACCTTAAAAAACACCAGAGAATTCACACTGGAGAGAAACCCTATGGATGTGACCACTGTGGACAACACTTCTCTCAAATGTCCAGCCTCGAAAGACATCAGATAATTCACACTGGAGAGAAACCCTATGGATGTGATCAGTGTGGACAACACTTCTCTCTAATGGCCAACCTTAAAAGACACCAGAGAATTCACAATGGAGAGAAATCCTAATTTGGTCAATGTGGAATTAATTTTACTCAGTTAAGCAGCCTAAAGTGTAATGCACACACACACACACACACACACACACACACACACACACACACACACACACACACACACACACACACACACACACACACACACCAGAGGCACAGAGGCACCTGGAAGCGCCATGAAAGACGGCCGCATTCGTACAAGCTCCGTAGCATCGCAACGTTTTTCCATCTTTTTAGTATTTTTTAGCCTTCTCTTTTTTCCCTACACCGTCGCGTGTCTAAGGAGTTATGACAGACAAGCACTTATGGACATCAGCACAGCGATTACACACAGAATTCCGGACTTTTTTGCCGAAAACCTCCCGCTCGGCTGGGGGGGGGGTGGGGTACCCTTTGTTCCGGCCGGATCAACAACATACCCCCGTCGAAAAAGACCGTGGCGGCGAGGCACTAGAGCGGGTCTTCTCGTAAGAACAACAAAACGTGGATATAAACCTGCACTGCCTTCAATCCTGCTAGCGAACGTTAGATCTCTGTGTGAATCAAGAACAGTGACCACTATGGACGACTTACTGGCGCGCGTTAAATACAACGCAGAGACGAGGAGGACCTGTGTTGTTGTGCTAACAGAGACGTGGCTAACGGAGTTAGCATCTGATTCTTCTATCACTCCTCCTGGCTTCACCGCGTATAGGAAAGACAGAGACCCTGTACTGAGCGGTAAGCAACGTGGGGGGGGAGTTTGTGCCTTGATCAACAACAACTGGTGCAAAGATGTTAAAATCCTAGACAGTCACTGCTCACCAGACCTTGAACTTTTAATCATAGCCTGCCGTCCTTTCTACCTACCACGCGACTTCAGCATCGTGATTGTAGCCGTTGTTTACATTCATCCTGGAGCTAATAAGGACACAGCTATGAGGGAATTACACCAGGCGATCAGTGCACAAGAAAATCGCCACCCGGACTGCGCAGTCATCTGCCTAGGCGACTTCAACCGGACAGACTTAAAAAAGGTCTTTCCCAAATTCCACCAGCATGTCGCCTGCAGTACCCGTGGTGACAATATTCTTGACCACTGCTACACGCCCTTCAAGGATGGATACAAAGCTCTCCGCCGCCCACCGCTAGGAAGCTCTGACCACGACGCCATCCAGCTGCTACCTGCCTACAAACAGAGGCTAAAAAGGGAGCCGGTCGTTGAGAAGGAAATCCGAATCTGGTCTGAGGACACAGACGCTATGCTACAATCCTGCTTCTACCAGACTGACTGGGGGATGTTTAAGAACGCCGCTGGGAATAACATCAACGAACTCTCAGACTCAGTCACTGGCTTTATCAGCAAGTGCATAGATGACATAGTCCCAAAAAAGACAGTTCGGATCTATCCCAATCAGAAACCATGGATGGACAGCGGAGTACGTGCACATCTGCATGAACGGGACGCTGGTTTCAAATCTGGCGACGTGGAAACGCGCAACACGACGCGCGCGGCCCTAAACAGCGCCATCAGGAAGGCGAAAAAGGCCTACACAAAAAAGATGCAAGACAAACTCAGCAGTGGCGACATCAGGAGCACATGGCAGGCAGTACACACCTTGACAGACTGCAAAACAAGAACCAGAAGCGAGGTGAACCCGCCTGCCTCCCTCCCCAACGAACTGAACACTTTCTACGGCCGGTTTGAGATCAGCTCCAACCGCGGCAGCCAAGCGGGGCCATCAGCAGCACCAGCAGAGGAGAACCCTCCTCTAACCATCTCGGAGAGAGAAGTGCGTACAGCCTTCACACGGGTCAACATCCACAAGGCAGCCGGACCTGATGGGATTCCAGGCCGGGTCCTTAAGACATGTGCAGACCAGCTGGCGGGTGTCTTCGCTGACATCTTTAACCTCTCCCTCTCCCTGGCTGTGGTCCCTGCAGGGTTCAAAATGTCAACCATTGTGCCCATTCCCAAAAAGGCCAAAGTGACATGCCTGAACGACTGGAGACCTGTTGCTCTCACCCCGATCGTCAGCAAGTGTTTCGAGAAACTGGTGAGGGAATACATCAGCTCCACGCTACCTGCCTCGCTGGATCCGTGGCAGTATGCATACCGCAAAAACAGATCCACCGACGACGCTATTGCCATGGCTCTCCACACCGTCCTCTCGCACATGGACAACAAGCTGCTGAAGGACAAATATGTACGTATGCTGTTCGTGGACTACAGCTCAGCATTCAACACCATTGTCCCAGCAATACTTGACAAAAAGCTCAGACACCTAGGGCTACACCCAAGCATGTGCGACTGGATACAGGACTTCTTGTCCAACCGACATCAGGTGGTGAGAATGGGCAGCATCACATCCGACCCCCTGACCCTCAACACCGGAGCACCCCAGGGATGCGTGCTGAGCCCTCTCCTCTACTCCCTGTACACGTATGACTGCATAGCCACACATGTCTCCAACACCATCATAAAGTACGCGGACGACACGACAGTGATAGGCCGAATCGTCAACAACGACGAGTCTGACTACAGAGAGGAGATCAAATCACTGGCACACTGGTGCCGTGAGAACAACCTCTCTCTTAACGTCGACAAGACCAAAGAACTGATCGTGGACTTCAGGAGGCCGCGGAGAGACCATGCGCCCATCCTCATCGACGGTGCTGCAGTGGAAAGGGTCAGCGAGTTCAAGTTCCTCGGAGTACACATCGAGGAGGACCTCAAATGGGAGACGCACTCCACACACGTGAGGAAAAAGGCTCAGCAGCGACTGTACTGGCTCCGCCGCCTGAAGAAGCTCGGAGTAGGACGTCGCATCCTCAGGCTGTACTACAACAGTTCTGTCGAAGGCATCCTAACAGGCTGTGTCACGGCCTGGTACGGGAACTGCACTGCCCGAGAAAAGGTCAGCCTACAACGAGTAGTGCGATCGGCAGAGCGGATAATGGGAATCGAGCTCCCAGCGCTCCAGGAACTGTACAAAAAGCGGTGCGTGGTCAAAGCCAAGCGCATCATCAAGGACAAGCACCACCCAAGTCATAGACTGTTCAACCCCCTACAACGACCGCGACCGGGCAAGGGGCTCTACCGCAGTATCAAGAGTTCCACCACCAGATTTTGGTGTAGTTTCAATCCAGCCGCTGTCAGAATGCTGAATGGGGCATAAGCCTGGATGAGTTCAGCAGCCTGACAGCAGGCGGCGCAGACTTTTCTGGCTCTTCCTGAACACACCTGTGGATTATACCAGGGACAATGACTTGGACTTTAGCCCCCCCCTCGGACACACCTGTGGACTACACCAGGTACAAATGACTTTTTGTTGCACTCCCTCATGGAGCTACATGCGGATTATACTAGGGTCAGTCCACTCTAGGTGGACACGCACTGACCTTTTGCACCTTAATCCCTTGTATAACGCACTGACTTTTTTTGGGTCTTTTTATTGTGCTCCTTAAGCACCTTAACGTCCTTTGTCTATCATGCACAGTATAAGTATAACATGCACAGTACAATACATTGCTGCTATGCTCAGGCACCTTAGTTTAGTTTTTTTAGTTTTATTTATTATCTCAGGTAATTTGTAAATATGTAGATAACTTGTCTGGCCTTCTGTTGCTCTCTTGTTTTTGATCTCCTTTCCACCTGCCCCCCACCCTCTTCTTCTCCCCCCCCCCTCTTCTTTCTATGGAAACTAACGTTGCGATGGGAACGATGTACAAAAAAGAATTTCACCCACTTTTTTACCTTGTAAACCTGTGATGTGACAATAAAACTGATTCTGATTCTGACACACACACACATCAATGAAAACATATTATGAACAGTGTGACAATTATTTTATTAGAAAGGATCACAAACATGAAACATGATGAACCATTGTTGTTCCGTTAAGCAGTTATTAAGTCTGCTGAGCTGTTATGAACCGATTAAATGTATATTAGCATTGTCGTTATAGACGTTTGGACAATAGTGTGTTAACACTGTGCATGAGAATGCTACTCACACCAAAGTCCTTGTAGTGGTGGCCCACAGCAGAATAAACAAAATAGTGGTATTCAAGAGACAAGAAGGTGGCCGCACACAGTGGTAGCCAAAGTGACAATATTATGGGACACAAAAAAACTAAGGTTTCTGTACCCTGTCTCTTGAAGACCACTATTTAATAATGTATTAACATACATTGTAGTGCATTTGATTTGCAATGTAATGATTAGAAAAGCACAGGTAAGGTGGTGTCTGGTGTTGAAGCCAGTTAGTACAAATTGCTTTATATATGTATGCCTTCTGACTTCTCTTATATTCCTGATTGCTGCTATAGATACCATACATGTCTTAAATATGTAGTATAAGTATAAAAGCATACCTGCTTTTGTAACTTTACTTATTGGCTATTGTTTCCTTATATAAGGGTATTATGGTTTAACTTCATTTCACCTAGTTGTTATATTGCATTGTGTTATCACTGTCTTTGCTGAACATGTCCCATCAATATTTCACGTATTGTACTATGTGAGTGACAAATAAACCCTTCTTAATTGATTCTTGATTGTTTTTCCTACTTTGTATGAATAATGTTCAAGGTAATAATGATAAAATCACAGTAAGTTGGTGTTCTGGCGGTGCCACCAGTTAGTGCAAACATTATACTATGTCATAATTTAGCAATTTTGGAAACAAGTCCAAATATTAACTACATTTTAGAAACCATCCGCTTATAATAAGCAGGCATGGCAACACTGCAGAACCCTGGAAAGCATGCTTGTTGTTGTTATAGATCACACCCCCAAGCAGAATCTCCTCCCCACAAGGAGGGGCAGTGCACCAAAGCATTATGGTCATTGTAGTAATGCAGCAGTCCAGTCAAACCCTAGTCAAACACACAGACTTCATATTTTTTCTGGCCATAGGGTGCAAATTTAAAATGTGGCTACTGTTATCTACTACAAATATTATTAACTTTGATTGACTCTAAGTTCTTCCAGGGTTGAAATGCACAAGCTGGCTCAGCGCAAGTGTGCGCTTTGCATGCGCGCGCACACACACACACACACACACACACACTAAAATAACCGATCTACAATGAGAGTACAAATAATTAAAAGTAAATAAAGTGAGTACAAATACTTAAAAGTGCTTAAAATGAGTTTTAAAACAATTTGTAAAAAATACTGATTTAAGTAACAGTACTTAAAAGTTACTAAACTGAGTACAAATACTTAAAAGTAACAAACTGGAGTATAAATAATTGTAATCAACTATATGGACTAAAAATATGTAAAAGTAATTAAAGTAAGTAAAAAGTAACAAATGTAAGTATAACAACTTAAAAGTGTGAACTTAACAACATTCTGTTTATGTCTGTTGGTTGTGAGTAAACCAAGTTGCAATGATCCCTTGTTGCTCCTAAAGAGTTCCAAGTCCACAAACTGATGTTGATTATGTAGTCCACACATTTTAGAAGTAAAGTTAATCTAGTTCATTCCTTTTAAATAATACATTCTGGATAATGTGTCAAATACACAGTGTGCCTTAATTGCTGTGGCTAAGAACCTAGACATGAACTGTTTACTCTATAGAGTAATACTGTAGTTAACATACACACAATAGTAAAACATTAAACAATTGAACACTTGAATGATTACTACTATACTGTGACTACTTCTAAACTATAACAGCGGACCCTATATACACTCACAATGGACTATTTATGTAGGCTGTGTATTTTGACTTGTTTGTAATAAACATGTAAAGTCAAGATGCAGTTTGCAAAGTGTTTGTTTACTGTGTTTCTGGCAATTTAATGTAATCACATGGAATTACATACGTTTTCCATATTGAACATAATGTGTTTTGCCAAATACATTAAGATGCCGTTATGTTATGTTATGTTATGTTATGCCGTTATACAATATACAATATACAAAATATAGCAAGCAATTGTTCCTTCATCAAATCAGGTTTTATTGTTCTGAAGGAATTCGGGACAATCATAACATGTACAATTGAGGTTTCTATAGGAACTTTAATGGCCTATATATTTCAATGTTTCTCAATGTGGTTTTAACATTTACTTTAAAAATGCGAGACAGTTTGAGGTGAACTATGTATGGTAACTTCATCAATCATGTGTTATTCTCTAGTAGCCCACCACCACTAGGGTTTAGACCTGCAATGTCTGTTACGTGAGAGACACAGTTGTACAGTCTTACACATAATGTAAGGACTGTACAACAATAACAGTAACATTAGTTCTGTAGAGAATCAGACCAGACTAAAGACTAAAGGAGAAGGTATCTACTCAAGTGAAATAAATTGAGGTAAAAATGACAGAACTGACAAAACTCATTCAGCATGAAGCTCTCAGATGGCTGCCCTTCCTTGATTTCCCCTAAATAGTCCATATATACGTAACTTTAACATTCCAAAATGTTCTTCTGGAAACAAAATATGACCATGTTAATCCACAAAAGCCTGTTATTTGGGGTCAAATTATTCCTGTCAGTTGTTCACACACCAGGGCCACCTGGTGAGACAGTGACACATCATGTAATCAATGACCACATTTGCATGGATATAGGTCATTTTCTAAAGACAGCTAAGCATCATTCATAAGACAAAAGGAATGTTGCAGTTCAGGTGTGAAGTGGGTGAGGGAGATATTTCTAAAGACCTTGTAATTCTAAGGAACATAAGGTGTTTGCCAAATAAATGAAGATGCAGTGATGTACAATGAAGACTATGAACAAAATATAGTAAGCAGTTATTCCTTGACAACACCAGGTTGTATTGTTCTGAAGGAATTTGGAGCAATCGTGCTAAACAGGAACTTGAATGGCCTTTCTATCTTAATGGCTCTGCTTGAATAGCAAAATTGAGATGAGAGAGACTCATCGATACAAGGACACGACTAGAGTTGTTTATTGTAAATGTAAACTAGTAAGGGGGGATGACACTTTTTTATTTTGAAAATAATAGAACATTGTACATCCCATCTTAAGACCTGACTCTAATGAGAGAATTATTTCATATTCACTCATATATTCATTCAAGAATGAATACAACATTGTTGAAGTCTGATGATACTGATTGTATGTTTACTGTACATGCATTCAATAACACATGCATGTATAAATACAGGGTTTCATATTCATATATTTGATATTAATCTTATAGGAATTAAGACACATTTGAATTGCATGAAGATTACAAATCAATTCATCAACAAATGGATGCTCTTGGTTCTCTTGTAACAGAAAGTCAACAGTTTCTAGAAGGTTGCATGGATGGAGCGTGTCTGGGGGAAGAGGGAGGGGCATGTAGAAGTATGTTGGGTTGTGATTGGTGGAGAGATGGTTGTATTGTTCTCTTTGTCCAATCATTCAAAGCCGTTACTGGCTCCACCCCAGGCTCTCTAGTATAAGAAGAGTGTGAAGTTGTAATGTATCCACAACTCCTCCAGGATATCAATCATTTCTGATCAGATCTGACTGTGGACACCAGAATTCAGTTGAAGATGAACTCTCTCAACCCAAACAGAGACAGTTCTGCTGAACAGGAGGGACCCAAAGAAAATGGTATGTTACTTTCTCTACCTCCTTTCTAGTTTTGATTTCCCAGCTCTGTCAGGAGTTTTATTACTTTAGTTTTCAAGTTTTAAATGAAGCAGTCTCACTACTTGTCTCAATCTTGGTGTCTCAAACTTATACTTATAATATACTGTGTTTCATTTTAAGTTGACCTGTAGCTTTGCTGTAGATTATTTATCTGTATCGCTGCTTTATCTCCTTTACTTTACTATTTCATAATTAAAAAAATGTTTTCAAATATTTATTATCTTTATCTTGTTATAACGACCATTCAATCATTCCAGTCACTGGGTTCTTGGGGGTGTGTGCAATATGATGACTATAGCCTGTACTTGTTTGATATATTACAATAGTTGTCAGTGTGTTAACTTCCACTTTTCTGGGGAGCAGCTTCATGTAATTAAGTTGTACATTTGTACTCGATTCCCACATATGAACCACATATTTTGTATTTTTGTCTTCTGCAATCCAGTGATGAATCATCAGCCTGGCTTCCCTGTGCTACCAGCAGTGAAAGAACAAAGAATCTTGGTTAAACCAAAACGGCACTGCTGTGACCAGTGTGGGCAACACTTCTCTAGAATGGCCCACCTTAAAACTCACCAGAGAATTCACACTGGAGAGAAACCCTATGGATGTGATCAGTGTGGACAACACTTCTCTGTGATGTCCAACCTTAAAAAACACCAGATAATTCACACTGGAGAGAAACCCTTTGGATGTGACCAGTGTGGACAACACTTCTCTCAAATGGCCCACCTTAAAATACACCAGCGAATTCACACTGGAGAGAAACCCTATGGATGTGACCAGTGTGGACAACACTTTTCTCAAATGTCCGACCTTAAAAAACACCAGAGAATTCACACTGGAGAGAAACCCTATGGATGTGACCAGTGTGGACAACACTTCTCTCATACATCCAGCCTTAAAAATCACCAGATAATTCACAATGGAGAAAAACCCTATGGATGTGATCAGTGTGGAAAAAACTTCTCTGTGATGTCCACCCTTAAAACGCACCAGAGAATTCACACTGGAGAGAAACCTTATGGATGTGGTCAGTGTGGACAACACTTCTCTCAAATGTCCACCCTTAAAAATCACCAGAGAATTCACACTGGAGAAAAACCCTATGGATGTGACCAGTGTGGACAACACTTCTCTACAATGTCCAGCCTTGAAAGACATCAGAGAATTCACACTGGAGAGAAACCCTATGGATGTGATCAGTGTGGACAACACTTCTCTCTAATGTCCAGCCTTAAAAATCACCAGAGAATTCACACTGGAGAGAAACCATATGGATGTGACCACTGTGGGCAACACTTCTCTCGCATGTCAAGCCTTAAAACACACCATAGAATTCACACTGGATAGAAACCCTAAGGATGTGACCAGTGTAGACAACACTTCTCTAGAATTGCCCACCGTAAAAACTCACCAGAGAATTCACACTGGACAGAAACCCTATGGATGTGATCAGTGTGGACAACACTTCTCTGTGATGTCCAACCTTAAAAAACACCAGAGAATTCACACTGGAGAGAACCCCCTATGGATTTGATCATTCGTGTTCAATTTTGTTTAATAATTTACTATTGTGTGTAGCTTAACTACAGTATTACTCTATAGAGTAAACAGTTCACGGTCAGGTTCTTGGCCACATCAATTAAGGCACACTGTGTATTTGACACATTATCCAGAATGTATTATTTAAAAGTAATGAACTAGACTAACTTTACTTATAAAATGTGTGGACTACATAATCAACATCAGTTTGTGGACTTGGAACTCTTTAGGAGCAACGAGGGATCACTGCAACTTGGTTTACTCACAACCAACATACATAAACAATCATAACATGTACAATTGAGGTTTCTATTGGAACTTTAATGGCCTATGACAAAAAACGAAGGTTTCTGTACTCTGTCCGGTAACTTCAGCAATCATGTGTTATTCTCTAGTAGCCCACCACCACTAGGGTTTAGACCTGCAATGTCTGTTATGTGAGAGACAAGGTTGTACAGTCTTACACATAATGTAAGGACTGTACAACAATAACAATAACATTAGTTCTGTAGAGAATCAGACCAGACTAAAGACTAAAAGAGAAGGTAGCTACTCAAGTGAAATAAATTGAGGTAATAATGACAGAACTGACAAAACTCATTGAGCATGAAGCTCTCAGATGGCTGCCCTTCCTTGATTTCCCCTAAATAGTCCATATATACACATGTGTAACTTTAACATTCCAAAATGTTCTTCTGGAAACAAAATATGACCATGTTAATCCACAAAAGCCTGTTATTTGGGGTCAAATTATTCCTGTCAGTTGACAGTGACACATCATGTAATCAATGACCACATTTGCATGGATATAGGTCATTTTCTAAAGACAGCTAAGCATCATTCACAAGACAAAAGGAATGTTGCAGTTCAGGTGTGAAGTGGGTGAGGGAGATATTTCTAAAGACCTTGTAATTCTAGGGAACATAAGATGTTTGCCAAATAAATGAAGATGCAGTGATGTACAATGAAGACTATGAACAGAATATAGTAAGCAGTTATTCCTTGACAACACCAGGTTGTATTGTTCTGAAGGAATTTGGAGCAATCGTGCTAAATAGGAACTTGAATGGCCTTTCTATCTTAATGGCTCTGCTTGAATAGCAAAATTGAGATGAGAGAGACTCATCGATACAAGGACATGACTAGAGTTGTTTATTGTAAATGTAAATGAAAGCAGGACATGAGAAATGGTTTGTAGTGATACAGAAAAATTTGAAATTACGGGTACATTTTACCTTTCATATCAGAGATAGTTTGAGGTGAACTCTTTATGTAATGTGTGTGTTAACTTAATTCATCAAATTACATCCACAAAGCAGCCCACCACCACCACCACCACCAGGGTTTAGAACATAGAACAAACTTAAATATACTTTGATGGAAATAACTTTGAAAGAAAAAAGCAAATGTGAACCTTGACAATAAATCATCTAAATTGGTCAGCTGTTGCACATTGACCTCTCACCATGACACAAGGGTTAATAAGCAGAACATTGTACATACAATCTTAAGACCTGACTCTGATTAGAGTATTATTTCATATCTTCATATTCATTCATGAGTGAATACAACATTGTTGAAGTCTGAAGATACTGATTGTCTGTTTACTGTGCATGCATTTAATAATATAGTCATTTTTATAAATACAGGGTGTCATATTCATATATTTTCTCTTATAGGAATTAAGACATATTGGAATTGCATGAAGATTACAAATTAATTCATCCACAAATGGATGCTCTTGGTTCTCTTGTAACATAAAGTCAACAGTTTCTAGAAGGTTGCATGGATGGAGCATGTCTGGGGGAGGAGCATATAGAAGTATGTTAGGTTGTGATTGGTGGAGAGATGGTTGTATTGTTCTCTTTGTCCAATCATTCAAAGCAGTTACTGGCTCCACCCCAGGCTCTATACTATAAGAAGAGTGTGTAGTTGTAATTCATCCACAACTCCTCCAGGATATCAGTCATTTCTGATCATATCTGACTGTGGACTCCAGAATTTAGTGGAAGATGAACTCTCTCAACCCAACCAGGGACAGTTTTGCTGAACAGGAGGGACCCAAAGAAAATGCTATGTTACTACATTTGTATTTGTATTGCTGAAGTTACCATACATAGTTCACCTCAAACTATCTCGCATTTTAAAAGTACAGTATATATATATATATATATATATATATATATATATATATATATATATATATATAACCATGGTGGTTAACTTCCAATTGTATATGGGAGCTTTATTTGATTAAGTTGTACATTTGTATTCTATTCCCACCTCTCAACCATATTTCCTTTGTTTTTCTGCAATCCAGGGTTGAATCATCAGCCTGTCTTCCCTGTGCTACCAGCAGTGAATGAACAAAGAAGCTTGGCTAAACCAAAAGGACAATGCTGTGATCAGTGTGGACACCGCTTCAGTTGCATGTCCAAACTTAAAATACATCAGAGAATTCACACTGAAGAGAAACCCTATGGATGTGATCAGTGTGGACAACACTTCTCTGTAATGTCCAACCTTAAAATACATCAGAGAATTCACACTGGAGAGAAACCATATGGATGTGATCAGTGTGGACAACACTTCTCTCGAATGTCCCACCTTAAAACACACCAGAGACTTCACACTGGAGAGAAACCCTATGGATGTGACCACTGTGGACAACACTTCTCTCAAATGTCCAGCCTTGAAAGACATCAGATAATTCACACTGGAGAGAAACCCTATGGATGTGATCAGTGTGGACAACACTTCTCTCGAATGTCCCACCTTAAAAGGTTAGAAGGTAGCTACTCAAGTGAAATAAATTGAGGTAAAAATTACAGAACTGACCAAACTCATTTAACTTTGAGCATGAAGCTCTCAGATGGCCGCCTTCCTTGATTTCCACTAAATAGTCCTAACACATGTGTATCTTTAACATTCCAAAATGTTCTTCTGGAAACAAAATATGACCATGTTAATCCACAAAAGCCTGTTATTTGGGGTCAAATTATTCCTGTCAGTTGTTCACACACCAGGGTGAGACAGTGACACATCATGTAATCAATGACCACATTTGCAGCTAAGCATCATTCACAAGACAAAAGGAATGTTGCAGTTCAGGTGTGAAGTGGGTGAGGGAGATATTTCTAAAGACCTCGTAATTCTAGAGAACAAAAGATGTTTGCCAAATAAATGAAGATGCTATGATGTACAATGAAGACTATGAACAACATATAGCAAGCTGTTATTCCTTGACAACACCAGGTTGTATTGTTCTGAAGGAATTTGGAGCAATCGTGTTAAATAGGAACGTGGATGGCCTTTCTATCTTAATGGCTCTGCTTGAATAGCAAGATTGAGATGAGAGAGACTCATCCACACAAGAACACGACTAGAGTTGTTTATTGTAAATGTAAATGAAAGCAGGACATGAGAAATGGTTAGTAGTGTATTATTTCATATCTTCATATTCATTAATGAGTGAATACAACATTGTTGAAGTCTGAAGTTACTGATTGTCTCTTTAATGTGCATGCATTTTATAATATATGCATTTATAAATAAAGGGTGTCATATTCATTTATTTCATATTAATCTTATAGGAATTAAGACATGTTGGAATTGCATGAAGATTACATGTTATTGGTCAACACTGAATGAATTTTACTCAGTTAAGCAGTCTAAAAAGTAATGCCTGTACACATCAGTGCAAATTCATTGTGAACAGTGTGACAAGTGTTTCATTAGAAAGGATCAGAAACATGCAACATGATGACCCATTGTTGTTCTTTTAAGGAGTTGTTTATTAAGTCGGCTGAGCTGTTATGAACCTATTACATGTATATTAGCATTGTCGCTATAGATGTTTTGGACACTAGTGTGTTAATACTGTGCATGAGAATGCTACTCACACCAAAGTCCTCGTAGTGGTGGCCCACGGCAGAATAAACTAAATAGTGGTCTTCAAGAGGCGACCACACTGTGGTATCCAAAGTGCCAATATGATAGGACACAAAAAACGAAGGTTTCTGTACTCTGTCCATACCTGTCTTTATGGTATGTTTAACTTCATTACACCTAGTTGTTATATTGCATTGTTGTGTTATCACTGTCTTTGCTGAACAAATAAACCTTTCTTTATTATTTTTGTCCTCCTTCTTTCTTGTATTAAGAATGTCCTGCTGCCATTTACGTATTACGTACAATTAACAATTTCATATATTTTGACCATTACATTGGGAACAACACGCCGTCTTATTTGTTGTATACAGAGTGTTGGATGTACTAAGGAGATACAACAAAGTGTGTCTTGCACTCAAGCAGGCCCTTCTCCCCACAAGGAGGGGTAGTGCACCAAAGCATTATGGTCATTGTAGTAATGCAGCAGTCCATTGTAGTAGTGCGCGTGTGTGCACACACACACACACACACACACACACACACACACACACACACACACACACACACACACAACCGATCCACCAGAGAAACCCTATGGATGTGACCAGTGTGGACAACACTTCTCTGATATATCCAGCCTTAACAATCACCAGAGAATTCAAAATGGAGAAAACCCATATGGATGTGATCAGTGTGGAAAACACTTCTCTCAAATTTCCAGCCTTGAAAGACATCATAGAATTCACACTAGAGAAAAACCCTATGGATGTGATCAGTGTGGACAACACTTCTCTCTAATGGCCAAACTTAAAAGACACCAGGGAATTCACAATGGAGAGAAATCCTAATTTGGTCAATTTGGAATTAATTTTACTCAGTTAAGCAGCCCAAATTGTAATGCACACACACACATCAATGAAAACATATTATGAACAGTGTGACAATTATTTTATTAGAAAGGATCACAAACATGAAACATGATGAACCATTGTTGTTCCGTTAAGCAGTTATTAAGTCTGCTGAGCTGTTATGAACCGATTAAATGTATATTAGCATTGTCGTTATAGACGTTTGGACAATAGTGTGTTAACACTGTGCATGAGAATGCTACTCACACCAAAGTCCTTGTAGTGGTGGCCCACAGCAGAATAAACAAAATAGTGGTATTCAAGAGACAAGAAGGTGGCCGCACACAGTGGTAGCCAAAGTGACAATATTATGGGACACAAAAAAACTAAGGTTTCTGTACCCTGTCTCTTGAAGACCACTATTTAATAATGTATTAACATACATTGTAGTGCATTTGATTTGCAATGTAATGATTAGAAAAGCACAGGTAAGGTGGTGTCTGGTGTTGAAGCCAGTTAGTACAAATTGCTTTATATATGTATGCCTTCTGACTTCTCTTATATTCCTGATTGCTGCTATAGATACCATACATGTCTTAAATATGTAGTATAAGTATAAAAGCATACCTGCTTTTGTAACTTTACTTATTGGCTATTGTTTCCTTATATAAGGGTATTATGGTTTAACTTCATTTCACCTAGTTGTTATATTGCATTGTGTTATCACTGTCTTTGCTGAACATGTCCCATCAATATTTCACGTATTGTACTATGTGAGTGACAAATAAACCCTTCTTAATTGATTCTTGATTGTTTTTCCTACTTTGTATGAATAATGTTCAAGGTAATAATGATAAAATCACAGTAAGTTGGTGTTCTGGCGGTGCCACCAGTTGGTGCAAACATTATACTATGTCATAATTTAGCAATTTTGGAAACAAGTCCAAATATTAACTACATTTTAGAAACCATCCGCTTATAATAAGCAGGCATGGCAACACTGCAGAACCCTGGAAAGCATGCTTGTTGTTGTTATAGATCACACCCCCAAGCAGAATCTCCTCCCCACAAGGAGGGGCAGTGCACCAAAGCATTATGGTCATTGTAGTAATGCAGCAGTCCAGTCAAACCCTAGTCAAACACACAGACTTCATATTTTTTCTGGCCATAGGGTGCAAATTTAAAATGTGGCTACTGTTATCTACTACAAATATTATTAACTTTGATTGACTCTAAGTTCTTCCAGGGTTGAAATGCACAAGCTGGCTCAGCGCAAGTGTGCGCTTTGCATGCGCGCGCACACACACACACACACACACACTAAAATAACCGATCTACAATGAGAGTACAAATAATTAAAAGTAAATAAAGTGAGTACAAATACTTAAAAGTGCTTAAAATGAGTTTTAAAACAATTTGTAAAAATTACTGATTTAAGTAACAGTACTTAAAAGTTACTAAACTGAGTACAAATACTTAAAAGTAACAAACTGGAGTATAAATAATTGTAATCAACTATATGGACTAAAAATATGTAAAAGTAATTAAAGTAAGTAAAAAGTAACAAATGTAAGTATAACAACTTAAAAGTGTGAACTTAACAACATTCTGTTTATGTCTGTTGGTTGTGAGTAAACCAAGTTGCAGTGATCCCTTGTTGCTCCTAAAGAGTTCCAAGTCCACAAACTGATGTTGATTATGTAGTCCACACATTTTAGAAGTAAAGTTAATCTAGTTCATTCCTTTTAAATAATACATTCTGGATAATGTGTCAAATACACAGTGTGCCTTAATTGCTGTGGCTAAGAACCTAGACATGAACTGTTTACTCTATAGAGTAATACTGTAGTTAACATACACACAATAGTAAAACATTAAACAATTGAACACTTGAATGATTACTACTATACTGTGACTACTTCTAAACTATAACAGCGGACCCTATATACACTCACAATGGACTATTTATGTAGGCTGTGTATTTTGACTTGTTTGTAATAAACATGTAAAGTCAAGATGCAGTTTGCAAAGTGTTTGTTTGCTGTGTTTCTGGCAATTTAATGTAATCACATGGAATTACATACGTTTTCCATATTGAACATAATGTGTTTTGCCAAATACATTAAGATGCCGTTATGTTATGTTATGTTATGCCGTTATACAATATACAATATACAAAATATAGCAAGCAATTGTTCCTTCATCAAATCAGGTTTTATTGTTCTGAAGGAATTCGGGACAATCATAACATGTACAATTGAGGTTTCTATAGGAACTTTAATGGCCTATATATTTCAATGGTTCTCAATGTGGTTTAACATTTACTTTAAAAATGCGAGACAGTTTGAGGTGAACTATGTATGGTAACTTCATCAATCATGTGTTATTCTCTAGTAGCCCACCACCACTAGGGTTTAGACCTGCAATGTCTGTTACGTGAGAGACACAGTTGTACAGTCTTACACATAATGTAAGGACTGTACAACAATAACAGTAACATTAGTTCTGTAGAGAATCAGACCAGACTAAAGACTAAAGGAGAAGGTATCTACTCAAGTGAAATAAATTGAGGTAAAAATGACAGAACTGACAAAACTCATTGAGCATGAAGCTCTCAGATGGCTGCCCTTCCTTGATTTCCCCTAAATAGTCCATATATACGTAACTTCATAAAAAAAACATCATACGTCCCAGGTGCATCCATGTGATGTTTTTCGTTATAACATTCCAAAATGTTCTTCTGGAAACAAAATATGACCATGTTAATCCACAAAAGCCTGTTATTTGGGGTCAAATTATTCCTGTCAGTTGTTCACACACCAGGGCCACCTGGTGAGACAGTGACACATCATGTAATCAATGACCACATTTGCATGGATATAGGTCATTTTCTAAAGACAGCTAAGCATCATTCATAAGACAAAAGGAATGTTGCAGTTCAGGTGTGAAGTGGGTGAGGGAGATATTTCTAAAGACCTTGTAATTCTAAGGAACATAAGGTGTTTGCCAAATAAATGAAGATGCAGTGATGTACAATGAAGACTATGAACAAAATATAGTAAGCAGTTATTCCTTGACAACACCAGGTTGTATTGTTCTGAAGGAATTTGGAGCAATCGTGCTAAACAGGAACTTGAATGGCCTTTCTATCTTAATGGCTCTGCTTGAATAGCAAAATTGAGATGAGAGAGACTCATCGATACAAGGACACGACTAGAGTTGTTTATTGTAAATGTAAACTAGTAAGGGGGGATGACACTTTTTTTATTTTGAAAATAATAGAACATTGTACATCCCATCTTAAGACCTGACTCTAATGAGAGAATTATTTCATATTCACTCATATATTCATTCAAGAATGAATACAACATTGTTGAAGTCTGATGATACTGATTGTATGTTTACTGTACATGCATTCAATAACACATGCATGTATAAATACAGGGTTTCATATTCATATATTTGATATTAATCTTATAGGAATTAAGACACATTTGAATTGCATGAAGATTACAAATCAATTCATCAACAAATGGATGCTCTTGGTTCTCTTGTAACAGAAAGTCAACAGTTTCTAGAAGGTTGCATGGATGGAGCGTGTCTGGGGGAAGAGGGAGGGGCATGTAGAAGTATGTTGGGTTGTGATTGGTGGAGAGATGGTTGTATTGTTCTCTTTGTCCAATCATTCAAAGCCGTTACTGGCTCCACCCCAGGCTCTCTAGTATAAGAAGAGTGTGAAGTTGTAATGTATCCACAACTCCTCCAGGATATCAATCATTTCTGATCAGATCTGACTGTGGACACCAGAATTCAGTTGAAGATGAACTCTCTCAACCCAAAC
The DNA here is from genome assembly GCF_963280865.1 of Gymnoscopelus braueri. NCBI lineage: Eukaryota > Metazoa > Chordata > Actinopteri > Myctophiformes > Myctophidae > Gymnoscopelus > Gymnoscopelus braueri. Next base: position 14,517,144 of record NC_137623.1, on the reverse strand, counting down.
AGAGACAGTTCTGCTGAACAGGAGGGACCCAAAGAAAATGGTATGTTACTTTCTCTACCTCCTTTCTAGTTTTGATTTCCCAGCTCTGTCAGGAGTTTTATTACTTTAGTTTTCAAGTTTTAAATGAAGCAGTCTCACTACTTGTCTCAATCTTGGTGTCTCAAACTTATACTTATAATATACTGTGTTTCATTTTAAGTTGACCTGTAGCTTTGCTGTAGATTATTTATCTGTATCGCTGCTTTATCTCCTTTACTTTACTATTTCATAATTAAAAAAATGTTTTCAAATATTTATTATCTTTATCTTGTTATAACGACCATTCAATCATTCCAGTCACTGGGTTCTTGGGGGTGTGTGCAATATGATGACTATAGCCTGTACTTGTTTGATATATTACAATAGTTGTCAGTGTGTTAACTTCCACTTTTCTGGGGAGCAGCTTCATGTAATTAAGTTGTACATTTGTACTCGATTCCCACATATGAACCACATATTTTGTATTTTTGTCTTCTGCAATCCAGTGATGAATCATCAGCCTGGCTTCCCTGTGCTACCAGCAGTGAAAGAACAAAGAATCTTGGTTAAACCAAAACGGCACTGCTGTGACCAGTGTGGGCAACACTTCTCTAGAATGGCCCACCTTAAAACTCACCAGAGAATTCACACTGGAGAGAAACCCTATGGATGTGATCAGTGTGGACAACACTTCTCTGTGATGTCCAACCTTAAAAAACACCAGATAATTCACACTGGAGAGAAACCCTTTGGATGTGACCAGTGTGGACAACACTTCTCTCAAATGGCCCACCTTAAAATACACCAGCGAATTCACACTGGAGAGAAACCCTATGGATGTGACCAGTGTGGACAACACTTTTCTCAAATGTCCGACCTTAAAAATCACCAGATAATTCACAATGGAGAAAAACCCTATGGATGTGATCAGTGTGGAAAACACTTCTCTGTGATGTCCACCCTTAAAACGCACCAGAGAATTCACACTGGAGAGAAACCTTATGGATGTGGTCAGTGTGGACAACACTTCTCTCAAATGTCCACCCTTAAAAATCACCAGAGAATTCACACTGGAGAAAAACCCTATGGATGTGACCAGTGTGGACAACACTTCTCTACAATGTCCAGCCTTGAAAGACATCAGAGAATTCACACTGGAGAGAAACCCTATGGATGTGATCAGTGTGGACAACACTTCTCTCTAATGTCCAGCCTTAAAAATCACCAGAGAATTCACACTGGAGAGAAACCATATGGATGTGACCACTGTGGGCAACACTTCTCTCGCATGTCAAGCCTTAAAACACACCATAGAATTCACACTGGATAGAAACCCTAAGGATGTGACCAGTGTAGACAACACTTCTCTAGAATTGCCCACCGTAAAAACTCACCAGAGAATTCACACTGGACAGAAACCCTATGGATGTGATCAGTGTGGACAACACTTCTCTGTGATGTCCAACCTTAAAAAACACCAGAGAATTCACACTGGAGAGAACCCCCTATGGATTTGATCATTCGTGTTCAATTTTGTTTAATAATTTACTATTGTGTGTAGCTTAACTACAGTATTACTCTATAGAGTAAACAGTTCACGGTCAGGTTCTTGGCCACATCAATTAAGGCACACTGTGTATTTGACACATTATCCAGAATGTATTATTTAAAAGTAATGAACTAGACTAACTTTACTTATAAAATGTGTGGACTACATAATCAACATCAGTTTGTGGACTTGGAACTCTTTAGGAGCAACGAGGGATCACTGCAACTTGGTTTACTCACAACCAACATACATAAACAATCATAACATGTACAATTGAGGTTTCTATTGGAACTTTAATGGCCTATATATTTCAATGGTTCTCAATGTGGTTTAAAATGTACTTTTAAAATGCGAGATAGTTTGAGGTGAACTATGTATGGTAACTTCAGCAATCATGTGTTATTCTCTAGTAGCCCACCACCACTAGGGTTTAGACCTGCAATGTCTGTTATGTGAGAGACAAGGTTGTACAGTCTTACACATAATGTAAGGACTGTACAACAATAACAATAACATTAGTTCTGTAGAGAATCAGACCAGACTAAAGACTAAAAGAGAAGGTAGCTACTCAAGTGAAATAAATTGAGGTAATAATGACAGAACTGACAAAACTCATTGAGCATGAAGCTCTCAGATGGCTGCCCTTCCTTGATTTCCCCTAAATAGTCCATATATACACATGTGTAACTTTAACATTCCAAAATGTTCTTCTGGAAACAAAATATGACCATGTTAATCCACAAAAGCCTGTTATTTGGGGTCAAATTATTCCTGTCAGTTGTTCACACACCAGGGCCACCTGGTGAGACAGTGACACATCATGTAATCAATGACCACATTTGCATGGATATAGGTCATTTTCTAAAGACAGCTAAGCATCATTCATAAGACAAAAGGAATGTTGCAGTTCAGGTGTGAAGTGGGTGAGGGAGATATTTCTAAAGACCTTGTAATTCTAAGGAACATAAGGTGTTTGCCAAATAAATGAAGATGCAGTGATGTACAATGAAGACTATGAACAAAATATAGTAAGCAGTTATTCCTTGACAACACCAGGTTGTATTGTTCTGAAGGAATTTGGAGCAATCGTGCTAAACAGGAACTTGAATGGCCTTTCTATCTTAATGGCTCTGCTTGAATAGCAAAATTGAGATGAGAGAGACTCATCGATACAAGGACACGACTAGAGTTGTTTATTGTAAATGTAAACTAGTAAGGGGGGATGACACTTTTTTATTTTGAAAATAATAGAACATTGTACATCCCATCTTAAGACCTGACTCTAATGAGAGAATTATTTCATATTCACTCATATATTCATTCAAGAATGAATACAACATTGTTGAAGTCTGATGATACTGATTGTATGTTTACTGTACATGCATTCAATAACACATGCATGTATAAATACAGGGTTTCATATTCATATATTAATCTTATAGGAATTAAGACACATTTGAATTGCATGAAGATTACAAATCAATTCATCAACAAATGGATGCTCTTGGTTCTCTTGTAACAGAAAGTCAACAGTTTCTAGAAGGTTGCATGGATGGAGCGTGTCTGGGGGAAGAGGGAGGGGCATGTAGAAGTATGTTGGGTTGTGATTGGTGGAGAGATGGTTGTATTGTTCTCTTTGTCCAATCATTCAAAGCCGTTACTGGCTCCACCCCAGGCTCTCTAGTATAAGAAGAGTGTGAAGTTGTAATGTATCCACAACTCCTCCAGGATATCAATCATTTCTGATCAGATCTGACTGTGGACACCAGAATTCAGTTGAAGATGAACTCTCTCAACCCAAACAGAGACAGTTCTGCTGAACAGGAGGGACCCAAAGAAAATGGTATGTTACTTTCTCTACCTCCTTTCTAGTTTTGATTTCCCAGCTCTGTCAGGAGTTTTATTACTTTAGTTTTCAAGTTTTAAATGAAGCAGTCTCACTACTTGTCTCAATCTTGGTGTCTCAAACTTATACTTATAATATACTGTGTTTCATTTTAAGTTGACCTGTAGCTTTGCTGTAGATTATTTATCTGTATCGCTGCTTTATCTCCTTTACTTTACTATTTCATAATTAAAAAAATGTTTTCAAATATTTATTATCTTTATCTTGTTATAACGACCATTCAATCATTCCAGTCACTGGGTTCTTGGGGGTGTGTGCAATATGATGACTATAGCCTGTACTTGTTTGATATATTACAATAGTTGTCAGTGTGTTAACTTCCACTTTTCTGGGGAGCAGCTTCATGTAATTAAGTTGTACATTTGTACTCGATTCCCACATATGAACCACATATTTTGTATTTTTGTCTTCTGCAATCCAGTGATGAATCATCAGCCTGGCTTCCCTGTGCTACCAGCAGTGAAAGAACAAAGAATCTTGGTTAAACCAAAACGGCACTGCTGTGACCAGTGTGGGCAACACTTCTCTAGAATGGCCCACCTTAAAACTCACCAGAGAATTCACACTGGAGAGAAACCCTATGGATGTGATCAGTGTGGACAACACTTCTCTGTGATGTCCAACCTTAAAAAACACCAGATAATTCACACTGGAGAGAAACCCTTTGGATGTGACCAGTGTGGACAACACTTCTCTCAAATGGCCCACCTTAAAATACACCAGCGAATTCACACTGGAGAGAAACCCTATGGATGTGACCAGTGTGGACAACACTTTTCTCAAATGTCCGACCTTAAAAAACACCAGAGAATTCACACTGGAGAGAAACCCTATGGATGTGACCAGTGTGGACAACACTTCTCTCATACATCCAGCCTTAAAAATCACCAGATAATTCACAATGGAGAAAAACCCTATGGATGTGATCAGTGTGGAAAACACTTCTCTGTGATGTCCACCCTTAAAACGCACCAGAGAATTCACACTGGAGAGAAACCTTATGGATGTGGTCAGTGTGGACAACACTTCTCTCAAATGTCCACCCTTAAAAATCACCAGAGAATTCACACTGGAGAAAAACCCTATGGATGTGACCAGTGTGGACAACACTTCTCTACAATGTCCAGCCTTGAAAGACATCAGAGAATTCACACTGGAGAGAAACCCTATGGATGTGATCAGTGTGGACAACACTTCTCTCTAATGTCCAGCCTTAAAAATCACCAGAGAATTCACACTGGAGAGAAACCATATGGATGTGACCACTGTGGGCAACACTTCTCTCGCATGTCAAGCCTTAAAACACACCATAGAATTCACACTGGATAGAAACCCTAAGGATGTGACCAGTGTAGACAACACTTCTCTAGAATTGCCCACCGTAAAAACTCACCAGAGAATTCACACTGGACAGAAACCCTATGGATGTGATCAGTGTGGACAACACTTCTCTGTGATGTCCAACCTTAAAAAACACCAGAGAATTCACACTGGAGAGAACCCCCTATGGATTTGATCATTCGTGTTCAATTTTGTTTAATAATTTACTATTGTGTGTAGCTTAACTACAGTATTACTCTATAGAGTAAACAGTTCACGGTCAGGTTCTTGGCCACATCAATTAAGGCACACTGTGTATTTGACACATTATCCAGAATGTATTATTTAAAAGTAATGAACTAGACTAACTTTACTTATAAAATGTGTGGACTACATAATCAACATCAGTTTGTGGACTTGGAACTCTTTAGGAGCAACGAGGGATCACTGCAACTTGGTTTACTCACAACCAACATACATAAACAATCATAACATGTACAATTGAGGTTTCTATTGGAACTTTAATGGCCTATATATTTCAATGGTTCTCAATGTGGTTTAAAATGTACTTTTAAAATGCGAGATAGTTTGAGGTGAACTATGTATGGTAACTTCAGCAATCATGTGTTATTCTCTAGTAGCCCACCACCACTAGGGTTTAGACCTGCAATGTCTGTTATGTGAGAGACAAGGTTGTACAGTCTTACACATAATGTAAGGACTGTACAACAATAACAATAACATTAGTTCTGTAGAGAATCAGACCAGACTAAAGACTAAAAGAGAAGGTAGCTACTCAAGTGAAATAAATTGAGGTAATAATGACAGAACTGACAAAACTCATTGAGCATGAAGCTCTCAGATGGCTGCCCTTCCTTGATTTCCCCTAAATAGTCCATATATACACATGTGTAACTTTAACATTCCAAAATGTTCTTCTGGAAACAAAATATGACCATGTTAATCCACAAAAGCCTGTTATTTGGGGTCAAATTATTCCTGTCAGTTGTTCACACACCAGGGCCACCTGGTGAGACAGTGACACATCATGTAATCAATGACCACATTTGCATGGATATAGGTCATTTTCTAAAGACAGCTAAGCATCATTCATAAGACAAAAGGAATGTTGCAGTTCAGGTGTGAAGTGGGTGAGGGAGATATTTCTAAAGACCTTGTAATTCTAAGGAACATAAGGTGTTTGCCAAATAAATGAAGATGCAGTGATGTACAATGAAGACTATGAACAAAATATAGTAAGCAGTTATTCCTTGACAACACCAGGTTGTATTGTTCTGAAGGAATTTGGAGCAATCGTGCTAAACAGGAACTTGAATGGCCTTTCTATCTTAATGGCTCTGCTTGAATAGCAAAATTGAGATGAGAGAGACTCATCGATACAAGGACACGACTAGAGTTGTTTATTGTAAATGTAAACTAGTAAGGGGGGATGACACTTTTTTATTTTGAAAATAATAGAACATTGTACATCCCATCTTAAGACCTGACTCTAATGAGAGAATTATTTCATATTCACTCATATATTCATTCAAGAATGAATACAACATTGTTGAAGTCTGATGATACTGATTGTATGTTTACTGTACATGCATTCAATAACACATGCATGTATAAATACAGGGTTTCATATTCATATATTTGATATTAATCTTATAGGAATTAAGACACATTTGAATTGCATGAAGATTACAAATCAATTCATCAACAAATGGATGCTCTTGGTTCTCTTGTAACAGAAAGTCAACAGTTTCTAGAAGGTTGCATGGATGGAGCGTGTCTGGGGGAAGAGGGAGGGGCATGTAGAAGTATGTTGGGTTGTGATTGGTGGAGAGATGGTTGTATTGTTCTCTTTGTCCAATCATTCAAAGCCGTTACTGGCTCCACCCCAGGCTCTCTAGTATAAGAAGAGTGTGAAGTTGTAATGTATCCACAACTCCTCCAGGATATCAATCATTTCTGATCAGATCTGACTGTGGACACCAGAATTCAGTTGAAGATGAACTCTCTCAACCCAAACAGAGACAGTTCTGCTGAACAGGAGGGACCCAAAGAAAATGGTATGTTACTTTCTCTACCTCCTTTCTAGTTTTGATTTCCCAGCTCTGTCAGGAGTTTTATTACTTTAGTTTTCAAGTTTTAAATGAAGCAGTCTCACTACTTGTCTCAATCTTGGTGTCTCAAACTTATACTTATAATATACTGTGTTTCATTTTAAGTTGACCTGTAGCTTTGCTGTAGATTATTTATCTGTATCGCTGCTTTATCTCCTTTACTTTACTATTTCATAATTAAAAAAATGTTTTCAAATATTTATTATCTTTATCTTGTTATAACGACCATTCAATCATTCCAGTCACTGGGTTCTTGGGGGTGTGTGCAATATGATGACTATAGCCTGTACTTGTTTGATATATTACAATAGTTGTCAGTGTGTTAACTTCCACTTTTCTGGGGAGCAGCTTCATGTAATTAAGTTGTACATTTGTACTCGATTCCCACATATGAACCACATATTTTGTATTTTTGTCTTCTGCAATCCAGTGATGAATCATCAGCCTGGCTTCCCTGTGCTACCAGCAGTGAAAGAACAAAGAATCTTGGTTAAACCAAAACGGCACTGCTGTGACCAGTGTGGGCAACACTTCTCTAGAATGGCCCACCTTAAAACTCACCAGAGAATTCACACTGGAGAGAAACCCTATGGATGTGATCAGTGTGGACAACACTTCTCTGTGATGTCCAACCTTAAAAAACACCAGATAATTCACACTGGAGAGAAACCCTTTGGATGTGACCAGTGTGGACAACACTTCTCTCAAATGGCCCACCTTAAAATACACCAGCGAATTCACACTGGAGAGAAACCCTATGGATGTGACCAGTGTGGACAACACTTTTCTCAAATGTCCGACCTTAAAAAACACCAGAGAATTCACACTGGAGAGAAACCCTATGGATGTGACCAGTGTGGACAACACTTCTCTCATACATCCAGCCTTAAAAATCACCAGATAATTCACAATGGAGAAAAACCCTATGGATGTGATCAGTGTGGAAAACACTTCTCTGTGATGTCCACCCTTAAAACGCACCAGAGAATTCACACTGGAGAGAAACCTTATGGATGTGGTCAGTGTGGACAACACTTCTCTCAAATGTCCACCCTTAAAAATCACCAGAGAATTCACACTGGAGAAAAACCCTATGGATGTGACCAGTGTGGACAACACTTCTCTCTAATGTCCAGCCTTAAAAATCACCAGAGAATTCACACTGGAGAGAAACCATATGGATGTGACCACTGTGGGCAACACTTCTCTCGCATGTCAAGCCTTAAAACACACCATAGAATTCACACTGGATAGAAACCCTAAGGATGTGACCAGTGTAGACAACACTTCTCTAGAATTGCCCACCGTAAAAACTCACCAGAGAATTCACACTGGACAGAAACCCTATGGATGTGATCAGTGTGGACAACACTTCTCTGTGATGTCCAACCTTAAAAAACACCAGAGAATTCACACTGGAGAGAACCCCCTATGGATTTGATCATTCGTGTTCAATTTTGTTTAATAATTTACTATTGTGTGTAGCTTAACTACAGTATTACTCTATAGAGTAAACAGTTCACGGTCAGGTTCTTGGCCACATCAATTAAGGCACACTGTGTATTTGACACATTATCCAGAATGTATTATTTAAAAGTAATGAACTAGACTAACTTTACTTATAAAATGTGTGGACTACATAATCAACATCAGTTTGTGGACTTGGAACTCTTTAGGAGCAACGAGGGATCACTGCAACTTGGTTTACTCACAACCAACATACATAAACAATCATAACATGTACAATTGAGGTTTCTATTGGAACTTTAATGGCCTATATATTTCAATGGTTCTCAATGTGGTTTAAAATGTACTTTTAAAATGCGAGATAGTTTGAGGTGAACTATGTATGGTAACTTCAGCAATCATGTGTTATTCTCTAGTAGCCCACCACCACTAGGGTTTAGACCTGCAATGTCTGTTATGTGAGAGACAAGGTTGTACAGTCTTACACATAATGTAAGGACTGTACAACAATAACAATAACATTAGTTCTGTAGAGAATCAGACCAGACTAAAGACTAAAAGAGAAGGTAGCTACTCAAGTGAAATAAATTGAGGTAATAATGACAGAACTGACAAAACTCATTGAGCATGAAGCTCTCAGATGGCTGCCCTTCCTTGATTTCCCCTAAATAGTCCATATATACACATGTGTAACTTTAACATTCCAAAATGTTCTTCTGGAAACAAAATATGACCATGTTAATCCACAAAAGCCTGTTATTTGGGGTCAAATTATTCCTGTCAGTTGTTCACACACCAGGGCCACCTGGTGAGACAGTGACACATCATGTAATCAATGACCACATTTGCATGGATATAGGTCATTTTCTAAAGACAGCTAAGCATCATTCACAAGACAAAAGGAATGTTGCAGTTCAGGTGTGAAGTGGGTGAGGGAGATATTTCTAAAGACCTTGTAATTCTAGGGAACATAAGATGTTTGCCAAATAAATGAAGATGCAGTGATGTACAATGAAGACTATGAACAGAATATAGTAAGCAGTTATTCCTTGACAACACCAGGTTGTATTGTTCTGAAGGAATTTGGAGCAATCGTGCTAAATAGGAACTTGAATGGCCTTTCTATCTTAATGGCTCTGCTTGAATAGCAAAATTGAGATGAGAGAGACTCATCGATACAAGGACATGACTAGAGTTGTTTATTGTAAATGTAAATGAAAGCAGGACATGAGAAATGGTTTGTAGTGATACAGAAAAATGTGAAATTACGGGTACATTTTACCTTTCATATCAGAGATAGTTTGAGGTGAACTCTTTATGTAATGTGTGTGTTAACTTAATTCATCAAATTACATCCACAAAGCAGCCCACCACCACCACCACCACCAGGGTTTAGAACATAGAACAAACTTAAATATACTTTGATGGAAATAACTTTGAAAGAAAAAAGCAAATGTGAACCTTGACAATAAATCATCTAAATTGGTCAGCTGTTGCACATTGACCTCTCACCATGACACAAGGGTTAATAAGCAGAACATTGTACATACAATCTTAAGACCTGACTCTGATTAGAGTATTATTTCATATCTTCATATTCATTCATGAGTGAATACAACATTGTTGAAGTCTGAAGATACTGATTGTCTGTTTACTGTGCATGCATTTAATAATATAGTCATTTTTATAAATACAGGGTGTCATATTCATATATTTTCTCTTATAGGAATTAAGACATATTGGAATTGCATGAAGATTACAAATTAATTCATCCACAAATGGATGCTCTTGGTTCTCTTGTAACATAAAGTCAACAGTTTCTAGAAGGTTGCATGGATGGAGCATGTCTGGGGGAGGAGCATATAGAAGTATGTTAGGTTGTGATTGGTGGAGAGATGGTTGTATTGTTCTCTTTGTCCAATCATTCAAAGCAGTTACTGGCTCCACCCCAGGCTCTATACTATAAGAAGAGTGTGTAGTTGTAATTCATCCACAACTCCTCCAGGATATCAGTCATTTCTGATCATATCTGACTGTGGACTCCAGAATTTAGTGGAAGATGAACTCTCTCAACCCAACCAGGGACAGTTTTGCTGAACAGGAGGGACCCAAAGAAAATGCTATGTTACTTTATCTACCTCATTTCTACTTTTAATGTCCCTGCTCTGTCATACAAATGTTTTATTACTTTACTTTTCAACTTTTAAATTAAGCAGTCTCAATACTTGTCTCAATCTTATATGTTGCGCTTAGCTGTTGATTATGTATCTTTATATATATATAGCTATATAAATATTTCTACATATATAAATATTTATATATATATATATATATATATATATATATATATATATATATATATATATATATATATATATATAACCATGGTGGTTAACTTCCAATTGTATATGGGAGCTTTATTTGATTAAGTTGTACATTTGTATTCTATTCCCACCTCTCAACCATATTTCCTTTGTTTTTCTGCAATCCAGGGTTGAATCATCAGCCTGGCTTCCCTGTGCTACCAGCAGTGAATGAACAAAGAAGCTTGGCTAAACCAAAACGGCACTGCTGTGACCAGTGTGGGCAACACTTCTCTAGAATGGCCCACCTTAAAACTCACCAGAGAATTCACACTGGAGAGAAACCCTATGGATGTGATCAGTGTGGACAACACTTCTCTGTGATGTCCAACCTTAAAAAACACCAGATAATTCACACTGGAGAGAAACCCTTTGGATGTGACCAGTGTGGACAACACTTCTCTCAAATGGCCCACCTTAAAATACACCAGCGAATTCACACTGGAGAGAAACCCTATGGATGTGACCAGTGTGGACAACACTTTTCTCAAATGTCCGACCTTAAAAATCACCAGATAATTCACAATGGAGAAAAACCCTATGGATGTGATCAGTGTGGAAAACACTTCTCTGTGATGTCCACCCTTAAAACGCACCAGAGAATTCACACTGGAGAGAAACCTTATGGATGTGGTCAGTGTGGACAACACTTCTCTCAAATGTCCACCCTTAAAAATCACCAGAGAATTCACACTGGAGAAAAACCCTATGGATGTGACCAGTGTGGACAACACTTCTCTACAATGTCCAGCCTTGAAAGACATCAGAGAATTCACACTGGAGAGAAACCCTATGGATGTGATCAGTGTGGACAACACTTCTCTCTAATGTCCAGCCTTAAAAATCACCAGAGAATTCACACTGGAGAGAAACCATATGGATGTGACCACTGTGGGCAACACTTCTCTCGCATGTCAAGCCTTAAAACACACCATAGAATTCACACTGGATAGAAACCCTAAGGATGTGACCAGTGTAGACAACACTTCTCTAGAATTGCCCACCGTAAAAACTCACCAGAGAATTCACACTGGACAGAAACCCTATGGATGTGATCAGTGTGGACAACACTTCTCTGTGATGTCCAACCTTAAAAAACACCAGAGAATTCACACTGGAGAGAACCCCCTATGGATTTGATCATTCGTGTTCAATTTTGTTTAATAATTTACTATTGTGTGTAGCTTAACTACAGTATTACTCTATAGAGTAAACAGTTCACGGTCAGGTTCTTGGCCACATCAATTAAGGCACACTGTGTATTTGACACATTATCCAGAATGTATTATTTAAAAGTAATGAACTAGACTAACTTTACTTATAAAATGTGTGGACTACATAATCAACATCAGTTTGTGGACTTGGAACTCTTTAGGAGCAACGAGGGATCACTGCAACTTGGTTTACTCACAACCAACATACATAAACAATCATAACATGTACAATTGAGGTTTCTATTGGAACTTTAATGGCCTATATATTTCAATGGTTCTCAATGTGGTTTAAAATGTACTTTTAAAATGCGAGATAGTTTGAGGTGAACTATGTATGGTAACTTCAGCAATCATGTGTTATTCTCTAGTAGCCCACCACCACTAGGGTTTAGACCTGCAATGTCTGTTATGTGAGAGACAAGGTTGTACAGTCTTACACATAATGTAAGGACTGTACAACAATAACAATAACATTAGTTCTGTAGAGAATCAGACCAGACTAAAGACTAAAAGAGAAGGTAGCTACTCAAGTGAAATAAATTGAGGTAATAATGACAGAACTGACAAAACTCATTGAGCATGAAGCTCTCAGATGGCTGCCCTTCCTTGATTTCCCCTAAATAGTCCATATATACACATGTGTAACTTTAACATTCCAAAATGTTCTTCTGGAAACAAAATATGACCATGTTAATCCACAAAAGCCTGTTATTTGGGGTCAAATTATTCCTGTCAGTTGTTCACACACCAGGGCCACCTGGTGAGACAGTGACACATCATGTAATCAATGACCACATTTGCATGGATATAGGTCATTTTCTAAAGACAGCTAAGCATCATTCATAAGACAAAAGGAATGTTGCAGTTCAGGTGTGAAGTGGGTGAGGGAGATATTTCTAAAGACCTTGTAATTCTAAGGAACATAAGGTGTTTGCCAAATAAATGAAGATGCAGTGATGTACAATGAAGACTATGAACAAAATATAGTAAGCAGTTATTCCTTGACAACACCAGGTTGTATTGTTCTGAAGGAATTTGGAGCAATCGTGCTAAACAGGAACTTGAATGGCCTTTCTATCTTAATGGCTCTGCTTGAATAGCAAAATTGAGATGAGAGAGACTCATCGATACAAGGACACGACTAGAGTTGTTTATTGTAAATGTAAACTAGTAAGGGGGGATGACACTTTTTTATTTTGAAAATAATAGAACATTGTACATCCCATCTTAAGACCTGACTCTAATGAGAGAATTATTTCATATTCACTCATATATTCATTCAAGAATGAATACAACATTGTTGAAGTCTGATGATACTGATTGTATGTTTACTGTACATGCATTCAATAACACATGCATGTATAAATACAGGGTTTCATATTCATATATTAATCTTATAGGAATTAAGACACATTTGAATTGCATGAAGATTACAAATCAATTCATCAACAAATGGATGCTCTTGGTTCTCTTGTAACAGAAAGTCAACAGTTTCTAGAAGGTTGCATGGATGGAGCGTGTCTGGGGGAAGAGGGAGGGGCATGTAGAAGTATGTTGGGTTGTGATTGGTGGAGAGATGGTTGTATTGTTCTCTTTGTCCAATCATTCAAAGCCGTTACTGGCTCCACCCCAGGCTCTCTAGTATAAGAAGAGTGTGAAGTTGTAATGTATCCACAACTCCTCCAGGATATCAATCATTTCTGATCAGATCTGACTGTGGACACCAGAATTCAGTTGAAGATGAACTCTCTCAACCCAAACAGAGACAGTTCTGCTGAACAGGAGGGACCCAAAGAAAATGGTATGTTACTTTCTCTACCTCCTTTCTAGTTTTGATTTCCCAGCTCTGTCAGGAGTTTTATTACTTTAGTTTTCAAGTTTTAAATGAAGCAGTCTCACTACTTGTCTCAATCTTGGTGTCTCAAACTTATACTTATAATATACTGTGTTTCATTTTAAGTTGACCTGTAGCTTTGCTGTAGATTATTTATCTGTATCGCTGCTTTATCTCCTTTACTTTACTATTTCATAATTAAAAAAATGTTTTCAAATATTTATTATCTTTATCTTGTTATAACGACCATTCAATCATTCCAGTCACTGGGTTCTTGGGGGTGTGTGCAATATGATGACTATAGCCTGTACTTGTTTGATATATTACAATAGTTGTCAGTGTGTTAACTTCCACTTTTCTGGGGAGCAGCTTCATGTAATTAAGTTGTACATTTGTACTCGATTCCCACATATGAACCACATATTTTGTATTTTTGTCTTCTGCAATCCAGTGATGAATCATCAGCCTGGCTTCCCTGTGCTACCAGCAGTGAAAGAACAAAGAATCTTGGTTAAACCAAAACGGCACTGCTGTGACCAGTGTGGGCAACACTTCTCTAGAATGGCCCACCTTAAAACTCACCAGAGAATTCACACTGGAGAGAAACCCTATGGATGTGATCAGTGTGGACAACACTTCTCTGTGATGTCCAACCTTAAAAAACACCAGATAATTCACACTGGAGAGAAACCCTTTGGATGTGACCAGTGTGGACAACACTTCTCTCAAATGGCCCACCTTAAAATACACCAGCGAATTCACACTGGAGAGAAACCCTATGGATGTGACCAGTGTGGACAACACTTTTCTCAAATGTCCGACCTTAAAAAACACCAGAGAATTCACACTGGAGAGAAACCCTATGGATGTGACCAGTGTGGACAACACTTCTCTCATACATCCAGCCTTAAAAATCACCAGATAATTCACAATGGAGAAAAACCCTATGGATGTGATCAGTGTGGAAAACACTTCTCTGTGATGTCCACCCTTAAAACGCACCAGAGAATTCACACTGGAGAGAAACCTTATGGATGTGGTCAGTGTGGACAACACTTCTCTCAAATGTCCACCCTTAAAAATCACCAGAGAATTCACACTGGAGAAAAACCCTATGGATGTGACCAGTGTGGACAACACTTCTCTACAATGTCCAGCCTTGAAAGACATCAGAGAATTCACACTGGAGAGAAACCCTATGGATGTGATCAGTGTGGACAACACTTCTCTCTAATGTCCAGCCTTAAAAATCACCAGAGAATTCACACTGGAGAGAAACCATATGGATGTGACCACTGTGGGCAACACTTCTCTCGCATGTCAAGCCTTAAAACACACCATAGAATTCACACTGGATAGAAACCCTAAGGATGTGACCAGTGTAGACAACACTTCTCTAGAATTGCCCACCGTAAAAACTCACCAGAGAATTCACACTGGACAGAAACCCTATGGATGTGATCAGTGTGGACAACACTTCTCTGTGATGTCCAACCTTAAAAAACACCAGAGAATTCACACTGGAGAGAACCCCCTATGGATTTGATCATTCGTGTTCAATTTTGTTTAATAATTTACTATTGTGTGTAGCTTAACTACAGTATTACTCTATAGAGTAAACAGTTCACGGTCAGGTTCTTGGCCACATCAATTAAGGCACACTGTGTATTTGACACATTATCCAGAATGTATTATTTAAAAGTAATGAACTAGACTAACTTTACTTATAAAATGTGTGGACTACATAATCAACATCAGTTTGTGGACTTGGAACTCTTTAGGAGCAACGAGGGATCACTGCAACTTGGTTTACTCACAACCAACATACATAAACAATCATAACATGTACAATTGAGGTTTCTATTGGAACTTTAATGGCCTATATATTTCAATGGTTCTCAATGTGGTTTAAAATGTACTTTTAAAATGCGAGATAGTTTGAGGTGAACTATGTATGGTAACTTCAGCAATCATGTGTTATTCTCTAGTAGCCCACCACCACTAGGGTTTAGACCTGCAATGTCTGTTATGTGAGAGACAAGGTTGTACAGTCTTACACATAATGTAAGGACTGTACAACAATAACAATAACATTAGTTCTGTAGAGAATCAGACCAGACTAAAGACTAAAAGAGAAGGTAGCTACTCAAGTGAAATAAATTGAGGTAATAATGACAGAACTGACAAAACTCATTGAGCATGAAGCTCTCAGATGGCTGCCCTTCCTTGATTTCCCCTAAATAGTCCATATATACACATGTGTAACTTTAACATTCCAAAATGTTCTTCTGGAAACAAAATATGACCATGTTAATCCACAAAAGCCTGTTATTTGGGGTCAAATTATTCCTGTCAGTTGTTCACACACCAGGGCCACCTGGTGAGACAGTGACACATCATGTAATCAATGACCACATTTGCATGGATATAGGTCATTTTCTAAAGACAGCTAAGCATCATTCATAAGACAAAAGGAATGTTGCAGTTCAGGTGTGAAGTGGGTGAGGGAGATATTTCTAAAGACCTTGTAATTCTAAGGAACATAAGGTGTTTGCCAAATAAATGAAGATGCAGTGATGTACAATGAAGACTATGAACAAAATATAGTAAGCAGTTATTCCTTGACAACACCAGGTTGTATTGTTCTGAAGGAATTTGGAGCAATCGTGCTAAACAGGAACTTGAATGGCCTTTCTATCTTAATGGCTCTGCTTGAATAGCAAAATTGAGATGAGAGAGACTCATCGATACAAGGACACGACTAGAGTTGTTTATTGTAAATGTAAACTAGTAAGGGGGGATGACACTTTTTTATTTTGAAAATAATAGAACATTGTACATCCCATCTTAAGACCTGACTCTAATGAGAGAATTATTTCATATTCACTCATATATTCATTCAAGAATGAATACAACATTGTTGAAGTCTGATGATACTGATTGTATGTTTACTGTACATGCATTCAATAACACATGCATGTATAAATACAGGGTTTCATATTCATATATTTGATATTAATCTTATAGGAATTAAGACACATTTGAATTGCATGAAGATTACAAATCAATTCATCAACAAATGGATGCTCTTGGTTCTCTTGTAACAGAAAGTCAACAGTTTCTAGAAGGTTGCATGGATGGAGCGTGTCTGGGGGAAGAGGGAGGGGCATGTAGAAGTATGTTGGGTTGTGATTGGTGGAGAGATGGTTGTATTGTTCTCTTTGTCCAATCATTCAAAGCCGTTACTGGCTCCACCCCAGGCTCTCTAGTATAAGAAGAGTGTGAAGTTGTAATGTATCCACAACTCCTCCAGGATATCAATCATTTCTGATCAGATCTGACTGTGGACACCAGAATTCAGTTGAAGATGAACTCTCTCAACCCAAACAGAGACAGTTCTGCTGAACAGGAGGGACCCAAAGAAAATGGTATGTTACTTTCTCTACCTCCTTTCTAGTTTTGATTTCCCAGCTCTGTCAGGAGTTTTATTACTTTAGTTTTCAAGTTTTAAATGAAGCAGTCTCACTACTTGTCTCAATCTTGGTGTCTCAAACTTATACTTATAATATACTGTGTTTCATTTTAAGTTGACCTGTAGCTTTGCTGTAGATTATTTATCTGTATCGCTGCTTTATCTCCTTTACTTTACTATTTCATAATTAAAAAAATGTTTTCAAATATTTATTATCTTTATCTTGTTATAACGACCATTCAATCATTCCAGTCACTGGGTTCTTGGGGGTGTGTGCAATATGATGACTATAGCCTGTACTTGTTTGATATATTACAATAGTTGTCAGTGTGTTAACTTCCACTTTTCTGGGGAGCAGCTTCATGTAATTAAGTTGTACATTTGTACTCGATTCCCACATATGAACCACATATTTTGTATTTTTGTCTTCTGCAATCCAGTGATGAATCATCAGCCTGGCTTCCCTGTGCTACCAGCAGTGAAAGAACAAAGAATCTTGGTTAAACCAAAACGGCACTGCTGTGACCAGTGTGGGCAACACTTCTCTAGAATGGCCCACCTTAAAACTCACCAGAGAATTCACACTGGAGAGAAACCCTATGGATGTGATCAGTGTGGACAACACTTCTCTGTGATGTCCAACCTTAAAAAACACCAGATAATTCACACTGGAGAGAAACCCTTTGGATGTGACCAGTGTGGACAACACTTCTCTCAAATGGCCCACCTTAAAATACACCAGCGAATTCACACTGGAGAGAAACCCTATGGATGTGACCAGTGTGGACAACACTTTTCTCAAATGTCCGACCTTAAAAAACACCAGAGAATTCACACTGGAGAGAAACCCTATGGATGTGACCAGTGTGGACAACACTTCTCTCATACATCCAGCCTTAAAAATCACCAGATAATTCACAATGGAGAAAAACCCTATGGATGTGATCAGTGTGGAAAACACTTCTCTGTGATGTCCACCCTTAAAACGCACCAGAGAATTCACACTGGAGAGAAACCTTATGGATGTGGTCAGTGTGGACAACACTTCTCTCAAATGTCCACCCTTAAAAATCACCAGAGAATTCACACTGGAGAAAAACCCTATGGATGTGACCAGTGTGGACAACACTTCTCTCTAATGTCCAGCCTTAAAAATCACCAGAGAATTCACACTGGAGAGAAACCATATGGATGTGACCACTGTGGGCAACACTTCTCTCGCATGTCAAGCCTTAAAACACACCATAGAATTCACACTGGATAGAAACCCTAAGGATGTGACCAGTGTAGACAACACTTCTCTAGAATTGCCCACCGTAAAAACTCACCAGAGAATTCACACTGGACAGAAACCCTATGGATGTGATCAGTGTGGACAACACTTCTCTGTGATGTCCAACCTTAAAAAACACCAGAGAATTCACACTGGAGAGAACCCCCTATGGATTTGATCATTCGTGTTCAATTTTGTTTAATAATTTACTATTGTGTGTAGCTTAACTACAGTATTACTCTATAGAGTAAACAGTTCACGGTCAGGTTCTTGGCCACATCAATTAAGGCACACTGTGTATTTGACACATTATCCAGAATGTATTATTTAAAAGTAATGAACTAGACTAACTTTACTTATAAAATGTGTGGACTACATAATCAACATCAGTTTGTGGACTTGGAACTCTTTAGGAGCAACGAGGGATCACTGCAACTTGGTTTACTCACAACCAACATACATAAACAATCATAACATGTACAATTGAGGTTTCTATTGGAACTTTAATGGCCTATATATTTCAATGGTTCTCAATGTGGTTTAAAATGTACTTTTAAAATGCGAGATAGTTTGAGGTGAACTATGTATGGTAACTTCAGCAATCATGTGTTATTCTCTAGTAGCCCACCACCACTAGGGTTTAGACCTGCAATGTCTGTTATGTGAGAGACAAGGTTGTACAGTCTTACACATAATGTAAGGACTGTACAACAATAACAATAACATTAGTTCTGTAGAGAATCAGACCAGACTAAAGACTAAAAGAGAAGGTAGCTACTCAAGTGAAATAAATTGAGGTAATAATGACAGAACTGACAAAACTCATTGAGCATGAAGCTCTCAGATGGCTGCCCTTCCTTGATTTCCCCTAAATAGTCCATATATACACATGTGTAACTTTAACATTCCAAAATGTTCTTCTGGAAACAAAATATGACCATGTTAATCCACAAAAGCCTGTTATTTGGGGTCAAATTATTCCTGTCAGTTGTTCACACACCAGGGCCACCTGGTGAGACAGTGACACATCATGTAATCAATGACCACATTTGCATGGATATAGGTCATTTTCTAAAGACAGCTAAGCATCATTCACAAGACAAAAGGAATGTTGCAGTTCAGGTGTGAAGTGGGTGAGGGAGATATTTCTAAAGACCTTGTAATTCTAGGGAACATAAGATGTTTGCCAAATAAATGAAGATGCAGTGATGTACAATGAAGACTATGAACAGAATATAGTAAGCAGTTATTCCTTGACAACACCAGGTTGTATTGTTCTGAAGGAATTTGGAGCAATCGTGCTAAATAGGAACTTGAATGGCCTTTCTATCTTAATGGCTCTGCTTGAATAGCAAAATTGAGATGAGAGAGACTCATCGATACAAGGACATGACTAGAGTTGTTTATTGTAAATGTAAATGAAAGCAGGACATGAGAAATGGTTTGTAGTGATACAGAAAAATGTGAAATTACGGGTACATTTTACCTTTCATATCAGAGATAGTTTGAGGTGAACTCTTTATGTAATGTGTGTGTTAACTTAATTCATCAAATTACATCCACAAAGCAGCCCACCACCACCACCACCACCAGGGTTTAGAACATAGAACAAACTTAAATATACTTTGATGGAAATAACTTTGAAAGAAAAAAGCAAATGTGAACCTTGACAATAAATCATCTAAATTGGTCAGCTGTTGCACATTGACCTCTCACCATGACACAAGGGTTAATAAGCAGAACATTGTACATACAATCTTAAGACCTGACTCTGATTAGAGTATTATTTCATATCTTCATATTCATTCATGAGTGAATACAACATTGTTGAAGTCTGAAGATACTGATTGTCTGTTTACTGTGCATGCATTTAATAATATAGTCATTTTTATAAATACAGGGTGTCATATTCATATATTTTCTCTTATAGGAATTAAGACATATTGGAATTGCATGAAGATTACAAATTAATTCATCCACAAATGGATGCTCTTGGTTCTCTTGTAACATAAAGTCAACAGTTTCTAGAAGGTTGCATGGATGGAGCATGTCTGGGGGAGGAGCATATAGAAGTATGTTAGGTTGTGATTGGTGGAGAGATGGTTGTATTGTTCTCTTTGTCCAATCATTCAAAGCAGTTACTGGCTCCACCCCAGGCTCTATACTATAAGAAGAGTGTGTAGTTGTAATTCATCCACAACTCCTCCAGGATATCAGTCATTTCTGATCATATCTGACTGTGGACTCCAGAATTTAGTGGAAGATGAACTCTCTCAACCCAACCAGGGACAGTTTTGCTGAACAGGAGGGACCCAAAGAAAATGCTATGTTACTTTATCTACCTCATTTCTACTTTTAATGTCCCTGCTCTGTCATACAAATGTTTTATTACTTTACTTTTCAACTTTTAAATTAAGCAGTCTCAATACTTGTCTCAATCTTATATGTTGCGCTTAGCTGTTGATTATGTATCTTTATATATATATAGCTATATAAATATTTCTACATATATAAATATTATATATATATATATATATATATATATATATATATATATATATATATATATATATATATATATATATATATATATATATATAACCATGGTGGTTAACTTCCAATTGTATATGGGAGCTTTATTTGATTAAGTTGTACATTTGTATTCTATTCCCACCTCTCAACCATATTTCCTTTGTTTTTCTGCAATCCAGGGTTGAATCATCAGCCTGTCTTCCCTGTGCTACCAGCAGTGAATGAACAAAGAAGCTTGGCTAAACCAAAAGGACAATGCTGTGATCAGTGTGGACACCGCTTCAGTTGCATGTCCAAACTTAAAATACATCAGAGAATTCACACTGAAGAGAAACCCTATGGATGTGATCAGTGTGGACAACACTTCTCTGTAATGTCCAACCTTAAAATACATCAGAGAATTCACACTGGAAGGAAACCCTATGGATGTGATCAGTGTGGACAACACTTCTCTTTGATGTCCACCCTTAAAACACACCAGAGAATTCACACTGGAGAGAAACCCTATGGATGTGATCAGTGTGGGCAACACTTCTCTCAAATGACCGACCTTAAAAGACACCAGAGAATTCATACTGGAGAAAAACCATATGGATGTGATCAGTGTGGAAAACACTTCTCTCGAATGTCCCACCTTAAAACACACCAGAAAGTTCACACTGGAGAAAAACCCTATGGATGTGATCAGTGTGGACAACACTTCTCTGTGATGTCTACCCTTAAAAAACACCAGATAATTCACACTGGAGAGAAACCTTATGGATGTGGTCAGTGTGGACAACACTTCTCTCGAATGTCCCACCTTAAAACACACCAGAGAATTCACACTGGAGAGAAACCCTATAGCTGTGACCAGTGTGGACAAAACTTCTCTACAATGTCCAATCTTAAAACACACCAGAGAATTCACACTGGAGAGAAACCCTATAGCTGTGACCAGTGTGGACAAAACTTCTCTACAATGGCCAATCTTAAAACACACCAGAGAATTCACACTGGAGAAAAACCCTATGGATGTGACCAGTGTGGACAACACTTCTCTCAAACAGCCCACCTTAAAACACACAAGAGAATTCACACTGGAGGGAAATCCTAATTTGGTCAACACTGAATAAATTTTACTCAGTTAAGCAGTCTAAAAAGTAATGCATGTACACATCAGTGCAAATTCATTGTGAACAGTGTGACAAGTGTTTCATCAGAAACATATAACACGATGACCCATTGTTGTTCTTTTAAGGAGTTGATTATTAAGTCGGCTGAGCTGTTATGAACCTATTACATGTATATTAGCATTGTCGCTATAGATGTTTTGGACACTAGTGTGTTAATACTGTGCATGAGAATGCTACTCACACCAAAGTCCTCGTAGTGGTGGCCCACGGCAGAATAAACTAAATAGTGGTCTTCAAGAGGCGACCACACTGTGGTATCCAAAGTGCCAATATGATAGGACACAAAAAACGAAGGTTTCTGTACTCTGTCCATACCTGTCTTCATGGTATGTTTAACTTCATTACACCTAGTTGTTATATTGCATTGTTGTGTTATCACTGTCTTTGCTGAACAAATAAACCTTTCTTTATTATTTTTGTCCTCCTTCTTTCTTGTATTAAGAATGTCCTGCTGTCATTTACATATTACGTACAATTAACAATTTCATATATTTTGACCATTACATTGGGAACAACACGCCGTCTTATTTGTTGTATAAAAAAAAAAGGTATCCCCATGGGCCAATTCAAAAGAATCCGCAGGATTTGCAGTCAAGATGACTCTTTCCAGGTACATGCTAAAGACCTAGAGTGTCGTTTTAAACAGCGTGGCTATCCAGTACAATGGATTCAACCTGCTGCAGATCAATTCAACAGATGTACTCAACTGGAATGTTTAAAACCCAAAGAGAGAACAGATAGAACTGAAAAACACATCAAGTGTTTTGTTCAATATCGATGGCCAAAACGCAAAACCTCCTATCTGAAAAATGTTCATTGTTGGGAAAATGAAAAAGAAAACTACAAAATGTTGTATTTTTTTTGCACAATGCTATTTTTTTATGAAACCCATCACATAATACACCGTTTCTGGATGTCTGGACTATATTACATTATTATATGTTAATTACACTTATTTCATATAGCAAATGCAGATAGGAGGTTTTTCCCCACTTTTCCTGGAAAATTCTGCAGATAGGAGCTTTTACACTTCAATGTTAAGTGATTGCATAACTAAATAAGGACAAATAATACTGGCTGTAAATACATACATTTACAGCTGCAAACAGTTGCATCAGTGGTGTGGTCTAGTTTTTTTCCCGGAGGTATACGATAATCATTCCCTGCACGAGATGCGCGTGGTCGTGGGTATACGCTAGCGCGTTTTCAATGGATTAAATGGTAGACTGTATACACTTTTTCCCAAAAGAATCTGCACTGTATACAGCGTATACAGCGTAACACGGTAGAACACACCACTGAGTTGCATTGAATGCTTTTTTATTTTATTCAACAAAAAAGAAAAAGTTTGCAGGGCAATGCTCACAAAAAATGTGCTAAGAACAGTCCCCAGCAAGAACCTAAAATAAAAGTGCTTACAAATAAAATTTACAAAAAGGACAACAGGAATACAATTAGGTGGACGAAACAACTGGCCCAGGCACCCCTCGACATAATCCCCCCTATACTCTCTACCCCCCAACTCCACCACCTGAAATACCTCCCCACTCCCACAACAACATTCCCCCCAACCAGCACACCATATGCCCCAAACCCCACCCACCTAAACCCTCATGCCCTCCAACTCCCCTAACTCATACAACTGGATCACCAACCTTGTGTCCAGTGTGGACAGTGGAATAGTATGTAAGATCATTGAATGTCTTAAAGAGCCTATAAGCAAGGAGGAAAGACGGATGCCTTGACCCTAGAATCACCAAAGCCAGGGAGGAGATGAGAGCAGCACACAGGGACTTTGTCGCTGACCAAAAGGGAGAGAGTCTGAGGGAGGAATATAAGCGGAAGAAGGAGGAGCTATACCACGTGTATGCAACTGGAACAACAGGAACTGACCCAAAAGTTCAGGGACATTAAAGAGGTGCATGTTAACCAGAAGCATGGCAAGAACTGGAAGCTCATCAATGACGTTTCTGGCAGAAGCTCTTCTCAGACTTCTGGGGAGAAAGCGCAGAGGAACGAGTTGAAACATGGTACCAGCACTTCAAAACACTCCTAGGAAATCCTCCTTCAACCGAAGAAGAGGATGATCCGATGTTCCCGTCTGGTATGGGAAGGTCATGGAAGACAGATCATTCACCATGGATGAGTACCAGAGGGCCAAGGCTACTATCAAGTGAGGCAAGAGCTGCAGGGAGGATGGAGTGATGTATGTGCCCATAGACGAGGTGGTGTTGGATTTTATCAAGCACACACGTCTAGCGAGCTGCCGAAGCTGTGGCGCAAAATGATCATCAATCCAGTACCAAAGTCAGGCGACCTCACCAAGACAGACACCTCCAAGGCATTAGCCTGAGCTCACAAGTCGCAGGTTTTAGACCCATCTCAGACCCTGTACTGAGAAACTCGCAGAACGGCTTCCGCCCGGAGCGAACAGCAGGCGGGCAGATACTGGTGCTGAGGAGGATACTGGAAGGAGTAAGGGAGCGGAATCTTTCAGTGGTGATCACCTTCATGACTTCCAAAAGGCTTTTGGCACCATCCACCGGGGGAAACTGATGAACATTCTCTGGGCCTACTGAGTTCCTGAGAAGATGGTTCAAATGATGGAGACAAGCTACTCGAGGCAGTCCAGGACTTCAAATAACTTGGGCCTGGACTGCTTCAATGGAATAGGACCTGAAGGTCCAGGGGGTACTTGACTAGAATGCCTTGCATGGGATGAGGAGAGTGTGGAAATCAGACATGGGAGAAGACCTCAAGAGGCGGCTGTTCGTATAGCTACAGTGTCAGTCTGTATGGGGCTGAGACATGGACCGTCACAGCACAACAGGAAAGGGCCTTGGATGGAGTCTACACAAGAATGCTACGAATGGCACTAGTCACATGGACGGACCACATCAGAAATGTGGTCCTCTACGGTAACTTACCATGGGTCACAGACAAAGTTAGAGAGAGAAGGATGAGGCAGGGCACTGCGTCAGGCACCCATAACTAGTGGCAAGCAAACTGACACTATGGGAGCCAACCCAGGGCAAAGCCAGGAAAGACAATAAGTGCACCACCCTACGTAGATGAACTTCGGCATAACAGCTTAGCTAACAACACTGTAGAGCTCAAGACCCTGATGCTAGATAGGAGAGTGTGGAGGGCAGCGATTCAGGAGTCCTGAGTTGGTGTTGGCTAGACCATACCCCCCCCATACCCTATACCCCCAACTCCACCACCTGCAATACTCCCCCACTCCCACAAACCCCATCCCCCCAACTGCCAGCCCACACATCTCCGCCTCCATAACTCAAACCCCCATCCCACTTCAGGAGTCCCGAGTTGGTGTTGGCTAGACCACACTCTTGCATCGCATCGCAAAGACCCAATCCTATATGATCCGGCCTAACTGGCCTATGCCCCCCTCAACATAATCCCCCCCATACCCTATACCCCCAACTCCACCACCTGCAATACTCCCCCACTCCCACAAATCCCATACCCCCCAACTGCCAGCCCACACCTCTCAACCCCCATAACTCAAAACCCCATCCCACTCCATACCCTCATACCCCCAAATCCCATCCCACCCAACCCATTACCCCCACTCCCAGAACCCCCGATCTCCATGCCCCCAACCAGCACACCACAACCCCCAAACTCCACCCACCCAAACCCTCATGCACCCCCCACCCCATAACCCCCCAACCGCCACCCCACACCTCCCACACCCCATAACTCCAAACCCCATCCCACCCCCATACCCTCATACCCCCCAACCGACACACCACAATATTCTCACAGGTTTGTTGGCTGCCACGGTGTTCACGTGTGATTTTGATCTGCAATTATTAAAAAATCACGACATGGACGTTCACATCTAAGCAGCAATGACAACCTCTAATCACAAGTTCAAAATGTTCAATGCCAAAACCTCCTATCTATTCCTAAAAATGACCTCCTATCTACATAGATGCACATAGGAGGTTTTTACCTAGAAATAGTTAGGCTTACAAACAAACATTATGTTGTTAAATAATGCTTTTTTTATGCTCATTTTGAGATCAAGACATTCTACAGTACTGTAACAAGTAATACCATTAACATTTTTGATCAACTCACACTCTTGGTGTGATAAAAGTTTCACCACCTGACACTAATCATTAGCAATCAACAAGGCAATGCAATTAACTTGACAGTTACTAACAAATACTTAACTAGTAAGGGTGGAAGACACTTTTTTATTTTGAAAATAATTGATTACTACAAACTGAAAGACATTTAGACGGTCTACATAACATAGAATTCCCAAGTTTCAGCTCTGTCTGCTGCTCAACTAGTTCTGGTGCAGATAAGAGGTTTTGCGCTTCAACATTTTAGCACTAATTGGCACTGAACAAGATAGGAGGTTTTAGTCAAATGACTTTTTCTGACAAAATGAGGGGCGGGACTATCTTGCAGACAGACTGAGCATGTGCAGCATAGCCTATAGTCCTCATCCACAGTGAAATCCGAAAATCATGAAATTTGCACTTAGGAGGTTTTGCATTTTGGCCATCGAAATATTCTCCTCTGGGTCACCACTTTGAAAAATTGATCAGGAGGCATTGGTACATTTTAAACTCTGACCCTATTCTTGGCAAGTCTTTTACAGTCCCTCCCCGCATTGTGTATAAAAGACCACCACATTTGAGGAACCTACTGGTTAGGTCACACTTACATCAGGCAACTCCCACACATTTTCTTAGTAACATTCCAGATGGCAATTACAAATGCGGCAGATGCGCTCAATGCAGTTTTACTTATAAATGTCACACTTTTAATCACCCTGTTACAGGTAAATGTTTTAAGATCAGAGGCGCCATCAGTTGCACTACACTCAATATCATCTACATGATCAAATGTGTATGTGGGCTTGCTTATATTGGCAAAACATTAAGACCCCTGAAAACGAGGATATCAGAACACAGGAGTGACATTAGAACTAAGGATTTTAGAAATCCAGTGGCAGTACATTTTCATAAAGCCCAACACTGCATCTCTTCATTGAAATATATAGGCATTGAGCATGTCACATTGCCACCCAGAGGGGGAGACATTGATTGTTTACTCCTCAAAAGGGAAGCTTTTTGGATTTCCACTTTGGACACAGTGAAAAGAGGTCTAAATGAATCTTTTGATATCAGGCCATTTCTGTAAACCCCCCTATTACGCCTATTTATATATTTCAGGTTCCCCTCTTCTGATTTTACCTGGGTATTTACCTCTTATTACTTTTTAATATTCTTAATGTTGAATTATCTGCCATTGCCTAGTAGGCCTTATAATATTTGTATATGTTTGTGGTGCAGTGACTTACTTTCTCCTTTCTCTTTTTGTGATCTTCAGGGTGCCGGTGACAGGATTTCCTTCCTCCTGGTGCAGCAGTATAGGACATGTTTTTATTGATAATTATAGGGATCTTGAGCCTTGGCCTGCATTAGTTGTTCTCTTGTTCCCTTATACAATCGTTTAGCCTGTACTTGTTTTCTGTCTATTAGTGTTTTTACACACCTTCAGAACACCTGTAATAGAGTACGCTCTTAGAGCTGACGTTGTTTTGTTTATCTCCCTGAGATTATTATGATACTTTTGTTGAGGGATTTAGTGGCGATCCCCCCTATTATTTAGACCTTGTTTAAACCATTACTATCTCATGTCCTATGCTGCAGCATGTCACTGTGTCCCCCTTTGTTCTTTGTTCTTTGAGTACCTATTCTATATATTTATAACTAAATGTATTAATCTTGGGAAACTTTAAATGTATTTTTGTTTTTGCTATTCTTGGATTTTGGGATGGGTACACACTGTTTATCTCCAGATATTCTTGTCTTTATGTATTAGCCAACCTCCTGATTGAGTTGGCTGCATGTGACCTCACTTGCCCTATTGGGGAAACCTATCTTGCATAGTAGTACCTATAAAAACCTCTGTGTATGCCCTTTTCCACTATATATGTCCTGATGAAGGCCTGAACAGGCCGAAACGTTGACGAGCAATACATTCTGGAGCTTTTTGCATCTACCAGTGTGCAGACTTTATTCTTTTTCAAATACACAGTGTGCCTTAATTGCTGTGGCCAAGAACCTGACCATGAACTGTTTATTCTATAGAGTAATACTGTAGTTAACATACACACAATAGCAAATGATTAAACAATTGAACACTTGAATGCTTACTACTATACTGTGACTACTTCTAAACTGTAACAGTGGACCCTATATACACTCACAATGGACTATTTATGTTTGACTTGTTTGTAATAAACATCTAAAGGCAAGATGCAGCTTGCAAAGTGTTGGTTTACTGTGTTTCTGGCAATTTAATGTAATCACATGGAATTACATACCTTTTCCTTATATAGAACATAATCTGTTTTGCCAAATACATTAAGATGCTGTTATGTTCAATGACACACTGTAAACACAATATAGCAAGCAATTGTTCCTAAGCAATTGTTTCTATAGGAACTTTAATGGCCTATATATTTCAATGGTTCTCAATGTGGTTTAAAATGTACTTTTAAATGTGAGATAGTTTGAGGTGAACTATGTATGGTAACTTCACAGCAATCATGTGTTGTTCTCTAGTAGCCCACCACCACTAGGGTTTAGACCTGCAATGTCTGTTACGTGAGAGACACAGTTGTACAGTCTTACACATAATGTAAGACTGTACAACAATAACAATAAGTGAAATAAATTAAGGTAAAAATGACAGAACTGACAAAACTAATTTAACTTTGAGCATGAAGCTCTCAGATGGCTGCCTTCCTTGATTCCCCCTAAATAGTCCATGTATACACATGTGTAACTTTCCAAAATGTTCTTCTGGAAACAAAATATGACCATGTTAATCCACAAAAGCCTGTTATTTGGGGTCAAATTATTCCTGTCAGTTGTTCACACACCAGGGCCACCTGGTGAGACAGTGACACATCATGTAATCAATGACCACATTTGCATGGATGTAGGTCGTTTTCTAAAGACAGTTAAGCATCATTCAAGACAAAAGGAATGTTGCAGTTCAGGTGTGAAGTTGGCGAGGGAGATATTTCTAAAGACCTTGTAATTTTAGAGAATATAAGATGTTTGCCAAATAAATGAAGATGTTGTGATGTACAATGAAGACTATGAACAAAATATAGCAAGCAGTTATTCCTTGACAACACCAGGTTGTATTGTTCAGAAGGAATTTGTAGCAATCGTGTTAAATAGGAACTTGGATGGCCTTTCTATCTTAATGGCTCTGCTTGAATAGCAGAGATGAGAGAGAATCATCGACACAAGGACACGACTAGAGTCGTTTATTGTAAATGTAAATGAGAGCAGGACATGAGAAATGGTTAGCAGTGATACAGGAAAAAGGTGAAATTATGCGTACATTTTACTTTTCATATCAGAGATAGTTTGAGGTGAACTATTTATGTAATGTGTTTATGTTAACTTAACTCATCAAATTACAATCACAAAGCAGCCCACCACCACCAGGGTTTAGAACATAGAACAAACTTAAATATAATTCGATGAAAATAACTTTGACAGTAAAATGCAAGTGTGAACCTTGACAATAAAACATCTAATTTGGTCAGCTGTTGCACCTTGACCTCTCACCATGACACAAGGGTTAATAAGCAGAACATTGTACATACCATCTTAAGACCTGAGTCTGATTAGAGTATTATTTCATATCTTCATATTCATTCATGAGTGAATACAACATTGTTGAAGTCTGAAGATACTGATTGTCTGTTTACTGTGCATGCATTTAATAATAGTATTTTTTATAAATACAGGGTGTCATATTCATATATTTTATATTAATCTTATAGGAATTAAGACATATTGGAATTGCATGAAGATTACAAATGAATTCATCCACAAATGGATGCTCTTGGTTCTCTTGTAACAGAAAGTCAACAGTTTCTAGAAGGTTGCATGGATGGAGCATGTCTGGGGGAGGAGCGTATATAAGTATGTTAAGTTGTGATTGGTGGAGAGATGGTTGTATTGTTCTCTTTGTCCAATCATTCAAAGTAGTTACTGGCTCCACCCCATGCTCTCTAGTATAAGAAGAGTGTGTAGTTGTAATTCATCCACAACTCCTCCAGGATAGCAGTTATTTCTGATCAGATCTGACTGTGGACTCCAGAATTTAGTGGAAGATGAACTCTCTCAAGCCAACCAGGGACAGTTCTGCTGAACAGGAGGGACCCAAAGAAAATGGTATGTTACTTTCTCTACCTCCTTTCTACTTTTAATGTCCCTGCTCTGTCATACAAATGTTTTATTACTGTTTTATTTACTTTTCAACTTTTAAATTAAGCAGTCTCAATACTTGTCTCAATCTTATATGTTGCGCTTAGCTGTTGATTATGTATCTTTATATGCTTCTCTATTGCTTTATCTCCTTGGGGACATACATTATATATATATATATATATATATATATATATATATATATATATATATATATATATATATATATATATATATATATATATATATATATATATATATATAAAAACATGGTCGACTGGTGGTTAACTTCCAATTGTCTATGGGAGCTTTATTTAATTAAGTTGTAAATTTGTACTCTATTCCCACCTCTCAACCATATTTCCTTTGTTTTTCTGCAATCCAGGGTTGAATCATCAGCCTGTCTTCCCTGTGCTACCAGCAGTGAATGAACAAAGAAGCTTGGCTAAACCAAAAGGACACTGCTGTGATCAGTGTGGACAACGCTTCAGTTGCATGTCCAAACTTAAAATACATCAGAGAATTCACACTGGAGAGAGACCCTATGGATGTGACCACTGTGGACAACATTTCTCTGTTATGTCCACCCTTAAAACACACCAGATAATTCACACTGGAGAGAAACCCTTTGGATGTGATCAGTGTGGACAACACTTCTCTGTGATGTCCAACCTTAAAAAACACCAGAGAATTCACACTGGAGAGAAACCCTATAGCTGTGACCAGTGTGGACAACACTTTTCTCAAATGGCCCACCTTAAAAAACACCAGAGAATTCACACTCGAGAGAAACCCTATGGATGTGACCAGTGTGGACAACACTTTTCTCAAATGGACCACCTTAAAACCCACCAGCGAATTCACACTGGAGAGAAACCATATGGATGTGACCAGTGTGGGCAA
Source organism: Gymnoscopelus braueri (assembly GCF_963280865.1). NCBI lineage: Eukaryota > Metazoa > Chordata > Actinopteri > Myctophiformes > Myctophidae > Gymnoscopelus > Gymnoscopelus braueri. Next base: position 14,485,704 of record NC_137623.1, on the reverse strand, counting down.
CACTTCTCTCGCATCTCAAACCTTAAAACGCACCAGAGAATTCACACTGGAGAGAAACCCTATGGATGTGACCAGTGTGGACAACACTTCTCTCAAATAGCCCACCTTAAAACACACCAGAGAATTCACACTGGAGAGAAACCTTATGGATGTGGTCAGTGTGGACAACACTTCTCTACAATGGCCATGCTCAAAACACACCAGAGAATTCACACTGGAGAGAAACCCTATAGCTGTGACCAGTGTGGACAACACTTTTCTCAAATGGCCAACCTTAAAACACACCAGAGAATTCACACTGGAGAGAAACCCTATGGATGTGATCAGTGTGGACAACACTTTTCTCTAAAGGTCAACCTTAAAAGACACCAGGGAATTCACAATGGCTGAAGCCTTATGGATGTGATGAGTGTGGCAAACACCTCTTTGATGGCCCATCTTTAAACACACCAGAGAATTTACACTGGAGAGAAATTCTAATTTGGTCAATGTGGAATTAATTTTACTCAGTTAAGCAGACTAAATTGTAATGCACACACACATCAATGAAAACATATTATAAACAGTATGACAATTATTTTATTAGAAAGGATCACACACATGAAACATGATGAACCATTGTTGTTCCGTTAAGCAGTTATTAAGTCTGCTGAGCTGTTGATGAACCTATTACATGAATATTAGCATTGTCGTTATAGACTTTTGGACACTAGTGTGTTAACACTGTGCACGAGAATGCTACTAACACCAAAGTCCTTGTAATGGTGGCCCACGGCAGAATAAATGAAATAGTTGTCTTATTTTTATATATTATATAGACACTAGAAGGTGGCCACACAAAGTGGTAGCCAAAGTGACAATATTATGGGACACAAAAAAACAAAGGTTTCTGTATTCTGTCTCTTGAAGACCACTATTTAATAATGTTTTAACATACATTGTAGTGCATGTGATTTTCAATGTAATGATTAGAAAAGCACATGTAAGGTGGTGTTTGGTGTTGAAGCCAGTTAGTACAAATTGCTTTATATATGTATGCCTTCTGACTTATTTTATATTCCTGATTGCTGCTATAGATACCATACATGTCTTAAATATGTTTAGCATACCTGCTTTTGTAACTTTACTTATTGGCTATTGTTTCCTTATATAATGGTATTATGGTTTAGAACTGGAGAAAAACCCTATGGATATAACCAGTGTGGACAACACTTCTCTCAAATGGCCACCCTTAAAAAACACCAGCGAATTCACACTGGAGAGAAATCCTAATTTGGTCAACATGGAATGAATTTTACTCAGTTAAGTAGCCTTAATCATGCATGTACACATATCAGTGCAAATTCATTGTGAACAGTGTGAAAAGTGCTTCATTAGATAGGATCAGAAACATGCGACATGATGACCCATTGTTTTTATTTTAAGCAGTTGTTTATTAATTCTGCTGAGCTGTTATGAACCTATTACATGTATATTAGCATTGTCGCTATAGATGTTTAGGACACTAGTGTGTTAATACTGTGCATGAGAATGCTACCCACACCAAAGTCCTCGTAGTGGTGGCCCACGGCAGAATAAACTAAATAGTGGTCTTCAAGAGGCGACCACACTGTGGTATCCAAAGTGTCAATATTATAGGACACAAAAAACTAAGGTTTCTGTACTATGTCCATACCTGTCATCATGGTATGTTTAACTTCATTACACCTAGTTGTTATATTGCATTGTTGTGTTATCACTGTCTTTGCTGAACAAATAAACCTTTATTTTTTATTTTTTGTCCTCCTTCTTTCTTGTATGAAGAAGGTACATGTCCTGCTGCCATTTACCATTCTACATGTCCTGCTGCCATTTACATATTACGTACAATTAACAATGTCATATATTGTGATTACTGTCATTACCATTATTGACACCTGTGGTGCTGTAATCACCATGATTGACATTGAAAACATGTAGAGGGTATAGTATACACATTCAATGTGCTGATGTATTATCTATGAAGGCAGTGACTTTATAATGTAATAGTTTTGACATATTTTTCATCTCTATCTTGTTGTAATGACCATTCAATGTAGTAATTTAGAGGTTTGTGATCAACAGAATCTGGGGAAGTTAACTGAGAGAGGTACCGAGTTATACCTCGGGATACCTACGGTCGTCCGGGGGCAGCCTTTTGAAGATTGCGGCAGAATGAATAGTGAACCACTGTATGTATTTAGTCTGAAAATTTGCACATAAAAAATACAACCTCAGGAATAAGATTAGGGTTTACACACTGCCTCCAAAATATTTGCCCGTCATTTTCTTAGTTTTTCCGCATCAATCTGTTTGTATATTGCAGTATTTTGAGGCTGTAGCCTAGCCTCTATAGATCGACAAGTTGTGAGCTGTCAACCGGCTGTTTTCAGCAAAAGCTTTCCCCACAATAACAGAAAAGACACTAGTATAGAGCCCTGGGGTACTCCAGTCAACCATACAGGGTGTACTGTAAGTGGTTGATGTGGCTCCAGTGTAGCAAAGCATCAAACCGGGCTAATGCAATAAACATTGACATGATCTGGATGATCCTGCAGCTCCTTGATCAGCAGGAAAGGACACAGAAATGGACCCAATATGTCCTTGTTGGTTTTCTGTTCAAGTACTTTTACTCCAATACAATTAATTGAAAACTTTAGTTACTAGTTACTTCGCAGATATGAATTATTATATTATGAAACATACATTAACCACTTTAGCCCTATTTTATACCTAGGCTATTTGAAAATAGCTGATCTACTTGTAAGCTCACAACGCGTCGCGACACGTTTTGAGCTTAGATCTGCTATTTTCAAACATTGTAGTACTTTTACTTTTGGTACTTTAAGTATATGTTGATACAAATAGTTTTGTACTTTTACTCAAGTAAAATTTTGAACACAGGCCTATTACTTGGAACAGAGTATTTTTGTATTGTGGTATTGTTAATTTTACTTGAGTAGAATATCTTTGAGTAGGCCTACTTCTTCCACCACTGTCAATTATTAGAATAATACGCATCAGACGCATCAGGTTTAAAAAGAAACACATACGAAAAGTTTTGGCCAGCATTTAAATGTTTCTTATATTCACTTTGATGATGATGGCTTTTATACATTTATTATGTATTATGTATTTTATTTTCTTGCGGTGCCAGTCGCTCTACATTTAACCGTGTGTGTGTGTGACCGTTCGGGTGTCCGTCTGAGCACAGCCTCAACAGATGCAGCTCATTCAACACAAAGATGCAACCAGTTACACTAATCAACACAAATGTGCAACACACGCAGCACTTAAAGACATGCACACTCACACGCTGGCTCAGCAGACCTGCGCGCTTCGCGTGCACACACACACACACACACACACACACACACACACACACACACACACACACACACACACACACACACACACACACACACACACACACACACACACACACACACACACACACAAAAACGACCAATCTACAATGAGAGTAAAAATAATTAAAAGTAAATAAAGTGAGTACAAATATTTAAAAGTAAATACATTGAGTTAAAATACTTAAGAGTACATACATTGAGTAGAAATACTTAAAAGTACTTAAAGGTAGGGTAAAAAAAGTGATATTTTTTGGTTAAAACAAAAAGTATTTTGTTAAAAGGTTAAAATACTATTTGAATTGAATTGAAAAGTTTATTTCGAATATGGCAATTTAAAAAAAAACAATACAACAAATGAAAGCAATTAATTCTGATTAACAGAAAATGCATATTCGAAAAGGAGTGAGAAGAAGCATAACTTATTGCTCCCACCCCTTCATCATCAATAATAAATATCACACAAGCTTGCATGCTGGTCCACTTCTACCTACAGTAAATACTTCCGTGATATGTGATATATATACACTTACTATATACATACATCATGCATACAAAATCCATACATACATACATCCTTACATCCATCCATACATACATACATACATACATATACATACATACATACATACATACATACATACATGCATACATCCATGCATACGCACACCATACATACATTTACACCAATACAAGTACATACAAAACAACTATACTTACAATACAATTTCTATAATAAACTAAAGAAAGAGAAAAGAAAAAAAGAAACCTAGAAAAAACAGTACCTAGTGATATCCAGCACCTTCTTCATCCCTATACCTCATGAGTATCATGTCTTTGTTTTTTTTTAAACTGTTTCATGTTTGCACATCTCTTTAAATCCACCGTAAAATTATTCCATAGACTCACCCCAACATTGGAAATACAAAAACTTTTCCCAGTCGTGCGCCTATAGTGTACTTTAAGATTAGATTTCAATTTACTCCTTAAATTATAATCCCCCTCCAGTGCTCCAAACAATTTCTGTATGTTACTTGGTAATAACATATTATAAGCCTTGAACATAATCTGTGCTGTTTGGAAATCAACAATGTCAGCGAATTTCAGCAATTTTGACTGTAAAAATAATGAGTTTGTATGCTCCTGATAACCCACATTGTTAATTATTCGAATTGCTCTTTTTTGTAGGGTTGTTATTGAACCTAATGATGTTTTGTAGTTATTCCCCCAAACCTCTACACAGTACTGCAAATAGGGCAGGACTAGGGAACAGTACAACGTACGAAGTGAATTCTGATCCAATACCTTCTTGGCTTTATTTATAACTGCAATACTCCTTGATACCTTACTTTGTACATGTTTAATGTGTGATTTCCAGTTATTTTTTTCATCTATGGTTACCCCCAAAAAAAATATTTCCTTTACTCTTTCAATTTCCACCCCATCGATTTTGACCTTTACCTGTGTGTTTATCATGCTATTGCCAAATAATATTATCTTTGTCTTTTTTACATTTAATGACAGTCTGTTTCTGTCGAACCATAATTTTAATTTATTCATTTCTGCATTTATGTCCTCCTGTAGTTGGTTCAGGTTATCTCCAGAACAAAAAATATTTGTGTCATCTGCAAATGCAAAATGTAAAACTTTGGAAACTTCACACATATCATTAATGTACAAAATAAAGAATTTGGGACCCAATACTGACCCCTGGGGCACTCCACAAGTAATGTCCAAGCACATGGAGGAACAATCACCCAGCTTCACAAACTGCTGTCTCCCACTCAAATAACTTTTGACCCAATCAAGCACTATTCCCCTAATACCATATCTTTCCAATTTCTTGTGTAAAATATCATGGTTGATTGTGTCAAATGCCTTTTTTAAATCAATAAATACTCCAACTGCATATTGTTTCTGGTCTATAGCACTAGTTATTTCTTCCATTGCCTCAATAATTGCCATTGATGGGCCTGTTCCAAGTCCAGTACATTATGATCAGTGTATTCAAACGGTTTAAGTTCGAGATGTTCATGTTCACTTATCCTTTGTGTTATGTCATTATTGTTCCCTGATTTAGACAAAATGTTCGTGGTTGTCATGGTTGTGTTTTGTTTGTTATTACCTCCATGTCGCGTGCAGTACAGTCATCCAGTCCATAACAAAACACTCGATCCATGGTCCAATATGATCCAGTTCTTACAGGCCCGTCCATGGTGCTCACTGATGTTTGTCCAGTTCCTCGATGCTTCTGATACACAGTACTTTGGCCTCCTCCGGTTCTCCGTTGAGTTTGATGTACACTTTGCAGTTGGTGGTCCATGTAGCTTGGATCTTTTTGTCTTTCCTCATGAAACGTGCTTTCCTGGCGATGTCAGCGTTGAGTTTGGTGAGATGCTCATTGAGGTAGACGTCTGATCCCTTCAGTTTCCTTCCCTGCTTCATCAGTTCAATTTTGCGTTATCGATTAACAAATCTCATGATGACAGTTGATATTTTGTCCTTGGCATTTCTCCGTGGGAGAGTGTGGCAGGCCTCAATATCCTTGCAATCCAGCTCGATCCCTCTGGTATCAAGGAATGCAGCTACCTGTTGCTCCAAAGAGATAGCATCCAGCTCATTTGGCTCATCCCCGTTGTTCACGGTCGCCGCCTTGGCATACGACCTGGGTTTGATTTGGAGCCCTGTGACAATAACGTCATTCATTCTGGTGTATTGTTCCAGATCTGCAACTCTGGTCTCCAGGTGTTGGAGTTTCTGGTCCTTCTCAGCATTCTGCAGCTTCAGCTGTTTCACCTCAGCCACCAGGTCCAGGATGGTTTTCTGCTGCTGTTTCATTTCAGCAATCTCGGCCGATAAGAATTCAATTGATTCCTTAATCGACTCGCCATCCTCCGTTGTGAGTGTCTTCTTGGGTGGCATCTTTTATGGCAGCAATGATTTACTGTATAAGCCCAATTCAAAGTTTAGCGCATCGCGCGCCTCCCGTGCTGCTGCTGCTGTGTACTATATTCTGATAGTAATTGCTATAGAGTATTTTTTCAGTAACAGATGTCTCCCCGTCTCTCCAGCTCTTTAATAAACAGAAAATAAAATTTTCGGTAGGTGTCAAAATCTCAGCCAATCAGGAGAAAGTACCAATTTTTAAGCTTAATTTGTATAGTGTTCCAGTTCCAATTTTGCCTGCTCATTTCTTAGTGTCATCACTTCCAATTTCACTTGTTTAATCTATATCCTGATTGAGTTCTCTGTCCTGGTTGGATAAAATTGGAAATGAAACTGAAACTGAAACGAAAATGCATTCTCTGTTTAATAAAGAGGTGGAGAGACAAGGAGACTCCTAATACTGAACAAACACTCTATAGCAATGAGTACTCTCAGAATACAGAGCTATTTAACACTTATTTTAACCAATGCAAATCACTTACCCTACCTTTAAAATGAGTTAAAAATGAGTAAATATTACTGATTTAAGTAACAGTACTTAAAAGTCACTAAACTGAGTACAAATATTTAAAAGTAACAAACTGGAGTATAAAGAATTGTAATCAACTATATGGACTAAAAATATGTACAAGTAATTAAAGTAAGTAAAAAGTAACACATGTAAGTATAACTACTTAAAAGTGTGAACATAACCCTAACAACAGTGTGTTTATGTGAACATAACCCTAACAACATTGTGTTTATGACTGTTGGTTGTGAGTAAACCAAGATGCAGTGATCCCTTGTTGCTCCTAAAGAGTTCCAAGTCCACAAACTGATGTTGATTATGTAGTCCACACATTTTAGAAGTAAAGTTAGTCTAGTTCATTACTTTTAAATAATACATTCTGGATAACGTGTCAAATACACAGTGTGCCTTAATTGCTGTGGCCAAGAACATGACCATGAACTGTTTACTCTATAGAGCGTGCCAAAAAACCTGAAAGGGGCGTCAACAAGTGTCTTTTGGTAGCTGCGGACATCTTTGAGGGGTAAAAACCAGGTTGACTTAACATTGCCCAATGCCACGCCCAATGCCTCGCCCCCCCCCCCGTGGTGACGACACGTTGGCACGCTTAATAGAGTAATACTGTAGTTAACATACACACAATAGTAAATGATTAAACAATTGAACACTTGAATGCTTACTACTATACTGTGACTACTTCTAAACTATAACAGTGGACCCTATATACACTCACAATGGACTATATATGTAGGCTGTGTATTTGTACTTGTTTGTAATAGACATTTAAAGTCAAGATGCAGCTTGCAAAGTGTTGGTTTACTGTGTGTCTGGCAATTTAATGTAATCACATGGAATTACGTACCTTTTCCTTATATAGAACATAATGTGTTTTGCCAAATACATTAAGATGCTGTTATGTTCAATGACACACTATAAACACAATATAGCAAGCAATTGTTCCTTCAGCAAATCAGGTTTTATTGTTCTGAAGGAATTTGGAACAATCATAACATGTACAATTGAGGTTTCTATAGGAACTTTAATGGCCTATATATTTCAATGGTTCTCAATGTGGTTTAAAATGTACTTTTAAAATGCGAGATAGTTTGAGGTGAACTATGTATGGTAACTTCAGCAATCATGTGTTATTCTCTAGTAGCCCACCACCACTAGGGTTTAGACCTGCAATGTCTGTTATGTGAGAGACACAGTTGTACAGTCTTACACATAATGTAAGACTGTACAACAATAACAATAAGTGAAATAAATGAAGGTAAAAATGACAGAACTGACAACTCATTTAACTTTGAGCATGAAGCTCTCAGATGGCTGCCCTTCCTTGATTTCCCCTAAATAGTCCATATATACACATGTGTAACTTTAACATTCCAAAATGTTCTTCTGGAAACAAAATATGACCATGTTAATCCACAAAAGCCTGTTATTTGGGGTCAAATTATTCCTGTCAGTTGTTCACACACCAGGGCCACCTGGTGAGACAGTGACACATCATGTAATCAATGACCACATTTGCATGGATATAGGTCGTTTTCTAAAGACAGTTAAGCATCATTCACAAGACAAAAGGAATGTTGCAGTTCAGGTGTGAAGTTGGCGAGGGAGATATTTCTAAAGACCTTGTAATTTTAGAGAATATAAGATGTTTGCCAAATAAATGAAGATGTTGTGATGTACAATGAAGACTATGAACACAATATAGCAAGCAGTTATTCCTTGACAACACCAGGTTGTATTGTTCTGAAGGAATTTGGAGCAATCGTGTTAAATAGGAACTTGGATGGCCTTTCTATCTTAATGGCTCTGCTTGAATAGCAGAGATGAGAGAGAATCATCGACACAAGGACACGACTAGAGTCGTTTAATGTAAATGTAAATGAGAGCAGGACATGAGAAATGGTTAGCAGTGATACAGGAAAAAGGTGAAATTATGGGTACATTTTACTTTTCATATCAGAGATAGTTTGAGGTGAACTATTTATGTAATGTGTTTATGGTAACTTAATTCATCAAATTACACTCACAAAGCAGCCCACCACCACCAGGGTTTAGAACATTAACCCTTTTGCCTCATTCAGCAACGGTACTTAAGAGGAAATTTCTTCTTAAACCCACTTAAGAAGTTTTTAAGAAGATTTAGGTATTCTCCAATGTTTTCTTAGCTGTGATCTGTTCTTAGGTAAGAACAGAATCTACGCACACTTTCTTAAGAGGATTTTTTTTCTTAGACCCATTTAAGAGGTTTTTAAGAAGATTTTTGAATACTCCAATGTTTTCTTAGCTGTGATCTGTTCTCAGGTAAGAACAGAATCTACACACACTGATGAGCACTCTTAGGCTGGCCTTTGAGTTCTTAAGTGTGACATATTTGTGCAAAAATAATTAATTCTTGAAGTTTCTTCAATTCTACAGTTGTATAATATAGGATTTAAATTACAATAATATTTTTTATCATATCTTTAGAGCAGTGGTTCTCAAAGTGTGGTTTGGGGACCCCCAGGGGTCCTTCAGGGAGTTTCAGGGGGTCCACAGCAAACGAAGAACAGTTTAATCACTTTAACCCTATTTTATACTTTGTTTGAAAATAGCTGATATACAAGCTCACAACACGTCCCATTACTGGCCATTTTGAGCTTGTAGATCGGCTATTTTCGAGACATTTTGATAAATTTTGAAACATTTTCCCTGGCAGAAAATATTTTCAGGTGGGGGTCTGCAGCCAAATGCATGTCAATTTGGGGGTCCTTGACATGAAAATGTTTGAGACGGTCTGAAATTACAATCTAACCCAAACGGACTCGGATGAGTTGAAGCCCAAGCCCCATAACCCCCCACCCACCCCACCTCATCACCCCCCATACCCCCACCCCCATATCCCCGACATTCGCCACACCCCCATTTTCCAGTCCCCTTCCTACCTGAAAGCCCCCCTATACCCACCCGTCATACCCATCCCCCCCACATAGCCCCCTACACCCCTCCTTGCACCACCATATCACCCACCACACCCCTATTTCCACCCCATTACATACCAAGCAGCTGCTACCTTAAAGACCCTCCATATCCACCCACCAGCTTTCAGTAATAAAATGTTTTATATCCACTACTAACGCTACTCCTGAACATGAAATATGGATAACATTTTTAACAGCTAATTTCGGCAAATGTACATTGATGTCTAGTGGTGATATGTTGATTAATGTGAGAGAAATAATCAAATACATTCATTAATTAAATAAAATAATTTGCTGTTCACTTCAGAAGTACCTCCACATAACTATTAATTAATTAATGTTTATGTTCCACCATAGTTTAGGTATTCTTTACTTCATTCTCTCAATTTTATTTCTGTGTGTGATTTCCTGTGATTTCTGTGTGCAGCAATCACACACAGGTGTGACTGCAGGCAGAGCCATGCAGTCATGCCTTATATGGGGATGTAGTTAACTGTAGTTAACATACACACAATAGTAAATGATTAAACAATTGAACACTTGAATGCTTACTACTATACTGTGACTACTTCTAAACTATAACAGTGGACCCTATATACACTCACAATGCTCTATATATGTAGGCTGTGTATTTTTACTTGTTTGTAATAGACATTTAAAGTCAAGATGCAGCTTGCAAAGTGTTGGTTTACTGTGTGTCTGGCAATTTAATGTAATCACATGGAATTACGTACCTTTTCCTTATATAGAACATAATGTGTTTTGCCAAATACATTAAGATGCTGTTATGTTCAATGACACACTATAAACACAATATAGCAAGCAATTGTTCCTTCAGCAAATCAGGTTTTATTGTTCTGAAGGAATTTGGAACAATCATAACATGTACAATTGAGGTTTCTATAGGAACTTTAATGGCCTATATATTTCAATGGTTCTCAATGTGGTTTAAAATGTACTTTTAAAATGCGAGATAGTTTGAGGTGAACTATGTATGGTAACTTCAGCAATCATGTGTTATTCTCTAGTAGCCCACCACCACTAGGGTTTAGACCTGCAATGTCTGTTATGTGAGAGACACAGTTGTACAGAATCAGAATCAGTTTTATTGTCACATCACAGGTTTACAAGGTAAAAAAGTGGGTGAAATTCTTTTTTGTACATCGTTCCCATCGCAACGTTAGTTTCCATAGAAAGAAGAGGGGGGGGGGGGGGAGAAGAAGAGGGTGGGGGGTAAGTGGGAAGGAGATCAAAACAAGAGAGCAACAGAAGGCCAGACAAGTTATCTACATATTTACAAATTACCTGAGATAATAAAAACTAAAAAAAAACTAAACTAAGGTGCCTGAGCATAGCAGCAATGTATTGTATACTGTGCATGTTATACTTATACTGTGCATGATAGACAATGGACGTTAAGGTGCTTAGAGGAAAAGGAGCACAATAAAAAAAGACCAAAAAAAAAGTCAGTGCGTTATACAAGGGATTAAGGTGCAAAAGGTCAGTGCGTGTCCACCTAGAGTGGACTGACCCTAGTATAATCCGCAAGTAGCTCCATGAGAGAGTGCAACAAAAAGTCATTTGTACCTGGTGTAGTCCACAGGTGTGTCCGAGGGGGGGGCTAAAGTCCAAGTCATTGTCCCTGGTATAATCCACAGGTGTGTTCAGGAAGAGCCAGAAAAAAGTCTGCGCTGCCTGTTGTCAGGCTGCTGAACAAGGCCTATGCCTCATTCAGGCTTATTCCCCATTCAGCATTCTGACAGCAGCCGGATTGAAACTACGCCAGTACCTGGTGGTGGAACTCTTGATACTGCGGTAGAGCCCCTTGCCCGGTCGCGGTCGTTGTAGGGGGTTGAACAGTCTGTGACTTGGGTGGTGCTTGTCCTTGATGATGCGCTTGGCTTTGAGCACGCACCGCTTTTTGTACAGTTCCTGGAGCGCTGGGAGCTCGATTCCCATTATCCGCTCTGCCGATCGCACTACTCGTTGTAGGCTGATCTTTTCTCGGGCAGTGCAGTTCCCGTACCAGGCCGTGACACAGCCTGTTAGGATGCCTTCGACAGAACTGTTGTAGTACAGCCTGAGGATGCGACGTCCTACTCCGAGCTTCTTCAGGCGGCGGAGCCAGTACAGTCGCTGCTGAGCCTTTTTCCTCACGTGTGTGGAGTGCGTCTCCCATTTGAGGTCCTCCTCGATGTGTACTCCGAGGAACTTGAACTCGCTGACCCTTTCCACTGCAGCACCGTCGATGAGGATGGGCGCATGGTCTCTCCGCGGCCTCCTGAAGTCCACGATCAGTTCTTTGGTCTTGTCGACGTTAAGAGAGAGGTTGTTCTCCCGGCACCAGCGTGCTAGTGATTTGATCTCCTCTCTGTAGTCAGACTCGTCGTTGTTGACGATTCGGCCTATCACTGTCGTGTCGTCCGCGTACTTTATGATGGTGTTGGAGACATGTGTGGCTATGCAGTCATACGTGTACAGGGAGTAGAGGAGGGGGCTCAGCACGCATCCCTGGGGTGCTCCGGTGTTGAGGGTCAGGGGGTCGGATGTGATGCTGCCCATTCTCACCACCTGATGTCGGTTGGACAAGAAGTCCTGTATCCAGTCGCACATGCTTGGGTGTAGCCCTAGGTCTCTGAGCTTTTTGTCAAGTATTGCTGGGACAATGGTGTTGAATGCTGAGCTGTAGTCCACGAACAGCATACGTACATATTTGTCCTTCAGCAGCTTGTTGTCCATGTGCGAGAGGACGGTGTGGAGAGCCATGGCAATAGCGTCGTCGGTGGATCTGTTTTTGCGGTATGCATACTGCCACGGATCCAGCGAGGCAGGTAGCGTGGAGCTGATGTATTCCCTCACCAGTTTCTCGAAACACTTGCTGACGATCGGGGTGAGAGCAACAGGTCTCCAGTCGTTCAGGCATGTCACTTTGGCCTTTTTGGGAATGGGCACAATGGTTGACATTTTGAACCCTGCAGGGACCACAGCCAGGGAGAGGGAGAGGTTAAAGATGTCAGCGAAGACACCCGCCAGCTGGTCTGCACATGTCTTAAGGACCCGGCCTGGAATCCCATCAGGTCCGGCTGCCTTGTGGATGTTGACCCGTGTGAAGGCTGTACGCACTTCTCTCTCCGAGATGGTTAGAGGGTTGTCCTCTGCTGGTGCTGCTGATGGCCCCGCTTGGCTGCCGCGGTTGGAGCTGATCTCAAACCGGCCGTAGAAAGTGTTCAGTTCGTTGGGGAGGCAGGCAGGCGGGTTCACCTCGATTCTGGTTCTTGTTTTGCAGTCTGTCAAGGTGTGTACCGCCTGCCATGTGCTCCTGATGTCGCCATTGCTGAGTTTGTCTTGCATCTTTTTTGTGTAGGCCTTTTTCGCCTTCCTGATGGCGCTGTTTAGGGCCGCGCGCGTCGTGTTGCGCGTTTCCACATCGCCAGATTTGAAACCAGCATCCCGTTCATGCAGATGTGCACGTACTCCGCTGTCCATCCATGGTTTCTGATTGGGATAGATCCGAACTGTCTTTTTTGGGACTATATCATCTATGCACTTACTGATAAAGCCAGTGACTGAGTCTGAGAGTTCGTTGATGTTATTCCCAGCGGCGTTCTTAAACATCCCCCAGTCAGTCTGGTAGAAGCAGGATTGTAGCATAGCGTCTGTGTCCTCAGACCAGATTCGGATTTCCTTCTCAACGACCGGCTCCCTTTTTAGCCTCTGTTTGTAGGCAGGTAGCAGCTGGATGGCGTCGTGGTCAGAGCTTCCTAGCGGTGGGCGTCGGAGGGCTTTGTATCCATCCTTGAAGGGCGTGTAGCAGTGGTCAAGAATATTGTCACCACGGGTACTGCAGGCGACATGCTGGTGGAATTTGGGAAAGACCTTTTTTAAGTCTGTCCGGTTGAAGTCGCCTAGGCAGATGACTGCGCAGTCCGGGTGGCGATTTTCTTGTGCACTGATCGCCTGGTGTAATTCCCTCATAGCTGTGTCCTTATTAGCTCCAGGATGAATGTAAACAACGGCTACAATCACAATGCTGAAGTCGCGTGGTAGGTAGAAAGGACGGCAGGCTATGATTAAAAGTTCAAGGTCTGGTGAGCAGTGACTATCTAGGATTTTAACATCTTTGCACCAGTTGTTGTTGATCAAGGCACAAACTCCCCCCCCACGTTGCTTACCGCTCAGTACAGGGTCTCTATCCTTCCTATACGCGGTGAAGCCAGGAGGAGTGATAGAAGAATCAGATGCTAACTCCGTTAGCCACGTCTCTGTTAGCACCACAATGGACGTGTTCCTTGTCTCACTGTTATACTTTACGCGCGCTAGTAAATCGTCCATAGTGGTCACAGTTCTTGATTCACACAGAGATCTAACGTTCGCTAGCAGGATTGAAGGCAGTGCAGGTTTATATCCACGTTTTGTTGTCCTTACGAGGAGACCTGCTCTTGTCCCTCGCCGCCACGGTCTTTTTCGTCGCCTCGGGTAACTTTCTGTTCCAGCCGGAACAAAGGGGACCCCTCCCCCCTCCCAGCCGAGTGGAAGGTTTTCGGCGAAAAAGTCCGGAATTCTGTGTGTAATCGCTGTCCTGATGTCCATAAGTGCTTGTCATAAGTGCTTGTACAGTCTTACACATAATGTAAGACTGTACAACAATAACAATAAGTGAAATAAATGAAGGTAAAAATGACAGAACTGACAACTCATTTAACTTTGAGCATGAAGCTCTCAGATGGCTGCCCTTCCTTGATTTCCCCTAAATAGTCCATATATACACATGTGTAACTTTAACATTCCAAAATGTTCTTCTGGAAACAAAATATGACCATGTTAATCCACAAAAGCCTGTTATTTGGGGTCAAATTATTCCTGTCAGTTGTTCACACACCAGGGCCACCTGGTGAGACAGTGACACATCATGTAATCAATGACCACATTTGCATGGATATAGGTCGTTTTCTATAGACAGTTAAGCATCATTCACAAGACAAAAGGAATGTTGCAGTTCAGGTGTGAAGTTGGCGAGGGAGATATTTCTAAAGACCTTGTAATTTTAGAGAATATAAGATGTTTGCCAAATAAATGAAGATGTTGTGATGTACAATGAAGACTATGAACACAATATAGCAAGCAGTTATTCCTTGACAACACCAGGTTGTATTGTTCTGAAGGAATTTGGAGCAATCGTGTTAAATAGGAACTTGGATGGCCTTTCTATCTTAATGGCTCTGCTTGAATAGCAGAGATGAGAGAGAATCATCGACACAAAGACACGACTAGAGTCGTTTATTGTAAATGTAAATGAGAGCAGGACATGAGAAATGGTTAGCAGTGATACAGGAAAAAGGTGAAATTATGGGTACATTTTACTTTTCATATCAGAGATAGTTTGAGGTGAACTATCTATGTAATGTGTTTGTTAACTTAACTCATCAAATTACATCCACAAAGCAGCCCACCACCACCAGGGTTTAGAACATAGAACAAACTTAAATATAATTCGATGAAAATAACTTTGACAGTAAAATGCAAGTGTGAACCTTGACAATAAAACATCTAATTTGGTCAGCTGTTGCACCTTGACCTCTCACCATGACACAAGGGTTAATAAGCAGAACATTGTACATACCATCTTAAGACCTGAGTCTGATTAGAGTATTATTTCATATCTTCATATTCATTCATGAGTGAATACAACATTGTTGAAGTCTGAAGATACTGATTGTTTACTGTGCATGCATTTAATAATAGTATTTTTTATAAATACAGGGTGTCATATTCATATATTTTATAATAATCTTATAGGAATTAAGACATATTGGAATTGCATGAAGATTACAAATGAATTCATCCACAAATGGATGCTCTTGGTTCTCTTGTAACAGAAAGTCAACAGTTTCTAGAAGGTTGCATGGATGGAGCATGTCTGGGGGAGGAGAGTATATAAGTATGTTAGGTTGTGATTGGTGGAGAGATGGTTGTATTGTTCTCTTTGTCCAATCATTCAAAGTAGTTACTGGCTCCACCCCAGGCTCTCTAGTATAAGAAGAGTGTGTAGTTGTAATTCATCCACAACTCCTCCAGGATAGCAGTCATTTCTGATCAGATCTGACTGTGGACTCCAGAATTTAGTGGAAGATGAACTCTCTCAAGCCAACCAGGGACAGTTCTGCTGAACAGGAGGGACCCAAAGAAAATGGTGTGTTACTTTATCTACCTCCTTTCTACTTTTAATGTCCCTGCTCTGTCATACAAATGTTTTATTACTGTTTTATTTACTTTTCAACTTTTAAATTAAGCAGTCTCAATACTTGTCTCAATCTTATATGTTGCGCTTAGCTGTTGATTATGTATCTTTATATGCTTCTCTATTGCTTTATCTCCTTGGGGACATACATTATATATATATATATATATATATAAAATCATGGTCGGCTGGTGGTTAACTTCCAATTGTCTATGGGAGCTTTATTTAATTAAGTTGTAAATTTGTACTATATTACTCTATACCCCACCTCTCAACCATATTTCCTTTGTTTTTTCTGCAATCCAGGGTTGAATCATCAGCCTGTCTTCCCTGTGCTACCAGCAGTGAATGAACAAAGAAGCTTGGCTAAACCAAAAGGACACTGCTGTGATCAGTGTGGACAACGCTTCAGTTGCATTTCCAAACTTAAAATACATCAGAGAATTCACACTGGAGAGAGACCCTATGGATGTGACCACTGTGGACAACACTTCTCTGTTATGTCCACCCTTAAAAATCACCAGATAATTCACACTGGAGAGAAACCCTTTGGATGTGATCAGTGTGGACAACACTTCTCTGTGATGTCCAACCTTAAAAAACACCAGAGAATTCACACTGGAGAGAAACCCTACAGCTGTGACCAGTGTGGACAACACTTTTCTCAAATGGCCCACCTTAAAAAACACCAGAGAATTCACACTCGAGAGAAACCCTATGGATGTGACCAGTGTGGACAACACTTTTCTCAAATGGACCACCTTAAAACCCACCAGCGAATTCACACTGGAGAGAAACCGATTGGATGTGACCAGTGTGGACAACACTTCTCTCAAATGGCCCACCTTAAAACACACCAGAGAATTCACACTGGAGAAAAACCCTATGGATGTGATCAGTGTGGACAACACTTCTCTGTGATGTCCACCCTTAAAACACACCAGAGAATTCACACTGGAGAGAAACCTTATGGATGTGGTCAGTGTGGACAACACTTCTCTACATTGACCCACCTTAAAAAACACCAGAGAATTCACACTGGAGAAAAACCCTATGGATGTGACCACTGTGGACAACACTTCTCTCTAATGGGCAACCTTAAAAGACACCAGAGAATTCACAATGGAGAGAAATCCTAATTTGGTCAATGTGGAATTAATTTTACTTAGTTAAGCAGCCTAAATTGTAATGCAGAATTAGCACCCCTCAGCTCCTAGTAATGGGGTTGAACAATGGGTAATTTATTCAATCCCTAGCAACTCCTCTAATCACCCCCCCCCCATTAACACCTATCAGTCAGCTGTCAACTCTATAGAAATTTGATGAAACACAAGCCCAGCCATTTGGTTTCTTTGAGAAAAACTGGCCTATACTAGAACAGAACATTTAACTTTGAGCATGGAGCTCTCAGATTGTACAACATTTTGGACGGAGGGCCTGGTCTAGACATGGCATTGGTGGTGCCATGCAAGTCTTGCTTTTTAACGATGCTCTGAAAGGTACTCAGAGGGATAGCTGGAGCTCTTGAAATCTTCTATTGTAGCCTTCACCTAACTTGTGCTTCTTATATCATTTTCTCCCGGTGGCCTATTGAAAGCACTTTCACAACCATGGGGGATTCTTCGCAATGTCTCAGTCCTAATCCAATAATTTCAAAGGAGACACAATAGTCTCCTTTGAGTCTCCTACCGGATACATTTCCGCCGGTAATCACGTTATTGTGTTAGGAATGAGACAAACACAAAGAAATCTCCATGAATTCAATGCTTTATGGTGTGTGTAATGAATAGAAAATAATTATTGTTTTGGGTGTACTACTCCTTTAAGACTGTGTTCAATTTAAAATATAACCAGAATTAAGGACATGGCAGCAGATACAGTAGTAAGTAACCATCCCTAGCTGTTCAGCTCGGTCCTCCCTGTTTAGGTGTTTAGTTGTGGTTTCCTGATTGTTTAGTTATTTGTAGTATAGTTCTATGTTCATTTTATTCAGTATTTACCAGTGGTGGAAAAAGTACTGACATTTTTTACTTAAGTCTTAAGTAAAAGTATCAATACCACAATGTAGAAGTAGGCTACTCTGTTACAAGTAAAGGGCCTGTCTTCAAAATGTTACATGAGTGAAAGTACAAAGGTATTGGCATCAAAATATACTTAAAGTACTAAAAGTAAAAGTACAAACATTTGAAAATAGCAGATCTACAAGCTCACGCCTTGTGAGCTTGTAGATCGTCTATTTTCAAATAGCCTACATAAAATAGGGTTAAAGTGCTTACTGTGTGTTTTATAATACAATGACTTATATCTGCAAAGTAACTACTAATTCAAGTTTAAAAAAATAAATTGTGGAGTAAAAGTAAAATAGTTGCCTCTGAGATGTAGTGGAGTAGAAATAAAAGTATTGAAAATGGGAAATACTCCAGTAAAGTAAATAGTCCTCAAAAGTGTACTTGAGTACAGTACTTGAAGTAAATGTACTTAGTTACTTTACACCACTGGTATTTTCTGTTACTAGGTCTTGTAGCTGTTACCCCTCTTGGTCTCCCACCCTGATTATTGTTAACCCTAGTCACCTGTATCCTGTTTGCCCCAGCCAATCCTTGTGTTGATTGTACTTTGAGTTCACCTGTGTCTAGTTAGGTCCCTGTCTATAACCAGGGGTGCACATAACTGGTGCGCAGGTGCACATGCGTCGCTGGGACAGGAATTTACTTCCTGAAGCCACACTCACACAATGCTAAAGCACCAGTCAACCAAGGTGCAGTGATCCCTCGTTGCTCCTAAAGAGTTCCAAGTCCACAAACTGATGTTGATTATGTAGTCCACACATTTTAGAAGTAAAGTTAGTCTAGTTCATTACTTTTAAATAATACATTCTGGATAATGTGTCAAATACACAGTGTGCCTTAATTGCTGTGGCTAAGAACCTGACCATGAACTGTTTACTCTATAGAGTAATACTGTAGTTAACATACACACAATAGTAAATGATTAAACAATTGAACACTTGAATGCTTACTACTATACTGTGACTACTTCTAAACTATAACAGTGGACCCTATATACACTCACAATGGACTATTTATGTAGGCTGTGTATTTTGACTTGTTTGTAATAGACATTTGAAGTAAAAATGTAGCTTGCAAAGTGTTTGTTTACTGTGTTTCTGGCAATTTAATGTATTCACATGGAATTACATACCTTTTCCTTATATAGAACATAATGTGTTTTGCCAAATACATTACGATGCCGTTATGTTCAATGACACACTATAAACACAATATAGCAAGCAATTGTTCCTTCAGCATATCAGGTTTTATTGTTCTGAAGGAATTCGGAACAATCATGTACAATTGAGGTTTCTATAGGAACTTTAATGGCCTATATATTTCAATGGTTCTCAATGTGGTTTAAAATGTACTTTTAAAATGCGAGATAGTTTGAGGTGAACTATGTATGGTAACTTCAGCAATCATGTGTTATTCTCTAGTAGCCCACCACCACTAGGGTTTAGACCTGCTGTTACGTGTATGGGTTTGGGGAGACTGTATGTTATGGGGAGACTGTGTATGGTGTTTTTCTCCCTGCTACTCTCTGCCTGCTGCTCTCTGTCACTCACTCTCAGGTCCAGCCCATTCACTCAACTCAACTCCGCCTCTCACCACCGGTTGGTCCTTCCCCTCATCACTCCACCAATCACCTCCATCGTCATCATATATAAAGCACCTGTGACGGCGGCCATCTTTCTCTCTTCCCCACCATGCTTCCAGCAGCTCATTTGTTTGCTCCATGTATTGTCCTAACTAATTCACCTCCAGTCTTATAAAGACTTTCTGACCTTTTGCCAAACGTTTAGTACAGGGGGGGGGCAGTTTAGCTCTGGGGTACCCTGTACATATTGCACGTAGGTAATTCCAGTGTTTAATCCCACTAGTCTAGAGGTGAGTGCCACCCATTGTATTTTCTGTTCTTTGTTAGAGTAGGAAGGATTTGTTTCTCTTGTGAGTAAGTAATATCTTTATTTTGTTTAGACTGAGTTTTGGTTTTACTACATTCTTTCCTTTGGCACCACCTGACCCTCCCTGTATTGTTGACTTGGCATTCATTTACTTTTTGTCCATTTAGTTTGTTAATAAACAACTTTTCAGTTAACCTCAACTTCTGTCTGTCTCAATTATATAATTTGGGTATATGTTACCGTCCCTTCCTCCTGGACCACCATCTGGGACGTAACATTTGGGGGCTCGTCCGGGATCCTCATGATCCCAAAATATAATACCCTGATTACATAATTGAGACTCTAACGACAGATGGATGTTGTGAATTGTGAAGTTGTTTATAACAGTGTTATTACATAGTCATGATTGACATCAAAGCGTTTCTTGATCAGCCAACGTTTCAACAGTTCAACCTATTTTTGAAAGATGATTTGCTTGCCCTGGCAGCGTATTTTAATATTCCCATCTTAAAGCCAATACTTAAGCCAGAGGTTAGGATTTCAGTTTTGGAGAAACTTATTGAGTTAGAGATTTTGACTGTTCCTCCACCTACTCCTGCAGAGCAGGTAGAAGGTGTTGTCGAACATGGGTCACCTGAAAAAGCTCCACCAGGTGGAGACCAGGAGGAGCCTGAGGGTCCTGTGTCGCCTACATTGTCCACTCGATCAAGTGTTTCTAGTGACAAGGCTAGGATAAAAGTTCGTATTGCCCGCCTTCAGGTGGAAGCTCAGGAAAGAGCTACGAAGGCGGAGTATGATCACAAATTAGAATTAAGGCGGTTAGAAATTGACGCTGAGAAGGAAGTTAAATTGAAGCAACTTGACGTTGAGATGCAAAAAGTTAAACAGTTTTCTTCTCAATCTGTACCAACCCGCCCCTTTGATGTAGCGAAAAATGTTGCTTTGGTACCCCCCTTCCGGGAGTCAGAGGTTGACTCTTATTTCAGTGTCTTCGAGCGCATTGCGCAATCTTTAAAGTGGCCTAACGATGTTTGGCCAGTTTTGCTTCAGTGCAAATTGAGTGGAAAAGCTCAAGAAGTAGTTTCCTCTCTGTCATTAGAGGAGGCATTACAGTACGAAAAAATCAAGGGTGCCGTTTTACGTGCTTATGAATTAGTGCCTGAGGCATACCGACAGAAATTTAGGAACCACAAAAAGGCCAGTGGTCAGTCCTATGTGGAATTTGCAAGGGAGACAGGAGTTTTGTTCGACAAATGGTGCGTTGCCACTAAAGTACAGGACTTTGATTCTCTCCGTGAGCTGATCCTGTTGGAAGAATTTAAAAATTCAATGCCAGAAAAGATAGTCACTTATCTAAATGAGAGAAAGGTGTCAGACTTGCAACAGGCAGCCATTCATGCTGATGAGTTTGTCCTCACCCATAAGCAGGTGTTTGGGCCTTATCAAGCAGCCAAGCCCTCTGTGTTTAAGTCTGTGAAAACAGATCAAGGTTTCTCACAGCCTGAAAAAGCAAAAGGAGATTTTTCATCCTCAAGGGAAGAACGTGAGTGTTACTATTGCCGTAGAAAAGGCCATCTAATTTCTGATTGTTTAACGTTAAAGAGGAAACAATCGCCTGGTTTTTCATCTGGCCCTTCGCAAACAAAACCTGTGAGTTTGATTAAGACTATCTCAGGGTCCCGCACGGGGGCTCCTCCCCCTCAGCAAAGTGCACAAGATGATTGTTTCAAACCTTTCATTTTTAAGGGGTTAGTCTCTCTAACTGGGGATCCTAAAGACCAGAAGCCAGTTAGGATATTGAGGGATACTGGTGGGTCACAATCGTTTATCCTTGCTGATGTACTGTCACTGTCTGAGAGTTCCTCCTGCCAGTCTAATGCAATAGTGCAAGGTATTGAAATGGGATTTGTTCCAGTACCACTGCATAGAGTCCACGTACACTCTGAATTGGTGAGTGGATTTTTCAAAGTGGCTGTCCGCAATGCTTTGCCTGTGAGGGGTGTAGACTTCATAATGTCTAATGACATTGCAGGTGGTAAAGTAGTGCCAGTACCAGAGGTGATAGACAAGCCAACCATTGACTCGGTGTCTGATGAAGTGTTCCAGCAGTACCCTGATGTTTCCGGCATGTGTAGTTACTAGAGCTCAGAGAAAGAAATTTGGCGTTGATTTGTCTGAGTCTTTCCTAGGTTCAGACACAGGGGAGGCCTTGGTAGAAAAAACAAAGACCACAGTTAATGTAGAACCTGAAGGTGTGGGAGTGCAAGATGCTCATGATTTAAACCTGCCGGTTGACCGTGCACAGTACATGGTAGAGCAACAGGGTGACAGTACCCTTGCCAAGTGTTTGGCCTCTGTTCTAGGCAAAGAGGAAGCAAAAGCCAAGAAGGTGGCATACTATCTTGAAGATGGTATGCTAATGCGCGCCTGGTCTAATCCTGCTGCAGAGGGGTTGGATTGGGGCACATGCCACCAGCTGGTGGTACCTCAACAGTATCGACAAAAGGTGCTGTCCTTGGCTCATGACCATCCCTGGTCCGGTCATCTTGGTGTAACCAAGACATATGACCGGGTCCTGAAGAACTTCTTCTGGCCTAGACTGAAACATGATGTTGCTCAGTACTGTCGTGCATGCCATGCTTGTCAACTGGTGGGTAAGCCAAACCAAGTTATTCCTCCTGCACCTCTTCATCCTATTCCTGTTATAGGAGAGCCTTTTGAGACAGTCATAGTTGACTGTGTGGGTCCTTTACCCAAAGCAAAGTCGGGGAATCAGTATCTTCTAACCATTATGTGTGCTGCAACCAGGTTTCCAGAAGCCATTCCCCTGCGCACAATTACTGCTAAAGTGGTCATTAAAGCTTTAACCAAGTTCTTTTCTACCTTTGGCCTACCTCGGTTTGTGCAAACAGATCAAGGCACTAATTTTAAATCGAGACTGTTTGCACAAGTGCTTAAAACTTTAGGCATTAAACACAGGGTGTCTAGTGCCTATCACCCTCAGACACAAGGGGCATTAGAAAGATTTCATCAGACACTGAAGTCAATGCTGCGGAAACACTGTCTTGAGTCAAAAGCAAGTTGGGATGAGAGCATTCCTCTTGTTTTGTTTGCAGTTCGTGAAACTGTTCAGGAGTCACTAGGTTTCAGTCCTGCTAGCCTAGTTTTTGGACATACTGTCAGGGGCCCCCTCCAAGTCCTTAAGGAGCAGTTGGTTAATGTTGAAGCAACTTCTCAATCAGTCCCTGAGTATGTTAATCAGTTTAGAGAACGCTTAAAGCAGGCCTGTTCCTTAGCCAAAAATGCATTAGCCTCTTCTCAAGTGACCATGAAACAACACTTTGACAAGAAAGCTGTTGCTCGTTCCTTTAACACAGGAGATAAAGTGTTACTTTTGTTACCAGTACCTGGTTCCGCTCTCTCTGTTCGCTTCTCTGGTCCTTATCTGGTAGAGAAAAAAATCAGTGAGACAGACTATGTTATTCGCACCCCTGACCGAAGGCGCCAGTCCCGTGTGTGCCATGTTAACATGCTAAAGCTGTATCACTCTGGGGATGAAGTTCCAACTAGGTCTCCAGAGCCTGCAGTTTTAGGTGTAGCATTAAATTCTAAGGTCTGCGATTCTCAACCTGATGATGATGGGCTGGTGTTGCGCAACGCAACCCCACAGGGTGCAAGACTAGCAAATTCTGAAATGTTGTTGAATCTACCTTCCTTTCTGTCTCACCTGCCAGAGGATCACTTGAGTGATATAGAGAATCTGATTTTGGATTTTCCAAGTTTATTCAGTGATATTCCATCTCAAACTTCAGTTCTCCGACATGACCTTAAACTAACCACTGCTAGGCCCATCAAACAGCGGGTCTATAGGGTTAATCCTGTTAAGCGGGAGACAATGAAAAAAGAGGTTGAGTATTTGTTAAAACATGGATTTGCTAAGCCTAGCTCCAGTCCATGGAGTTCCCCATGTTTGTTAGACATCAAGTCAGATGGAAGCCCAAGGTTTTGCACTGATTTTCGTAAGGTGAATGCAGTAACGGTACAAGATGCTCATCCACTGCCACTGATTGATGACTGTATTGATGAGATTGGTCCATCTACTTATGTGAGTAAGCTTGATATGCTCAAAGGATATTGGCAGGTTCCTTTGACATATCAAGCATCCACAGTTTCTGCTTTTGTGACACCTGATCATTTCTGCCAATATACAGTGATGCCTTTTGGTATGTGTAATGCTCCTGCTACCTTTCAGAGGCTCATTAATCTGGTATTGGGGGATGTCCCCCATTGTAAGGCATATCTAGATGATATTGTAGTGTACAGTTCAGACTGGACTTCACATGTGTCAACCCTGAGAGAAGTTTTTAGTCGTTTAGCAAATGCTTCTTTAACCCTCAACCTAGCCAAATGTGAGTTTGGGAAAGGCACAGTTCTCTACCTTGGTAAAGAGGTAGGCCAAGGAAAAGTGAGGCCCATTGATGCCAAGGTCTCTGCCATCACTGCTTTCCTGAGGCCTACCACTCGAAGAGAATTGCGCCGTTTTCTAGGCATGGCCGGATTCTATCGTGGTTTTTGTAAGAATTTTTCCTCAGTGGTGACTCCGCTCACTGCCCTAACCAGTATCTCTAGGCCCTTTGTCTGGACCAGTGAGTGCCAGAGTGCTTTTGAGAGCGTAAAAGCCCTCTTATGTAGTGCACCTGTCCTCTCAGCTCCAAACTTTACTCTTCCTTTTAAGTTAGAAGTAGATGCGAGCGGTACTGGAGTCAAGGTGTGTACCGCCTGCCATGTGCTCCTGATGTCGCCATTGCTGAGTTTGTCTTGCATCTTTTTTGTGTAGGCCTTTTTCGCCTTCCTGATGGCGCTGTTTAGGGCCGCGCGCGTCGTGTTGCGCGTTTCCACATCGCCAGATTTGAAACCAGCATCCCGTTCATGCAGATGTGCACGTACTCCGCTGTCCATCCATGGTTTCTGATTGGGATAGATCCGAACTGTCTTTTTTGGGACTATATCATCTATGCACTTACTGATAAAGCCAGTGACTGAGTCTGAGAGTTCGTTGATGTTATTCCCAGCGGCGTTCTTAAACATCCCCCAGTCAGTCTGGTAGAAGCAGGATTGTAGCATAGCGTCTGTGTCCTCAGACCAGATTCGGATTTCCTTCTCAACGACCGGCTCCCTTTTTAGCCTCTGTTTGTAGGCAGGTAGCAGCTGGATGGCGTCGTGGTCAGAGCTTCCTAGCGGTGGGCGTCGGAGGGCTTTGTATCCATCCTTGAAGGGCGTGTAGCAGTGGTCAAGAATATTGTCACCACGGGTACTGCAGGCGACATGCTGGTGGAATT
Organism: Gymnoscopelus braueri; assembly: GCF_963280865.1. Taxonomy (NCBI): domain Eukaryota; kingdom Metazoa; phylum Chordata; class Actinopteri; order Myctophiformes; family Myctophidae; genus Gymnoscopelus; species Gymnoscopelus braueri. Next base: position 14,460,360 of record NC_137623.1, on the reverse strand, counting down.
TGGGAAAGACCTTTTTTAAGTCTGTCCGGTTGAAGTCGCCTAGGCAGATGACTGCGCAGTCCGGGTGGCGATTTTCTTGTGCACTGATCGCCTGGTGTAATTCCCTCATAGCTGTGTCCTTATTAGCTCCAGGATGAATGTAAACAACGGCTACAATCACAATGCTGAAGTCGCGTGGTAGGTAGAAAGGACGGCAGGCTATGATTAAAAGTTCAAGGTCTGGTGAGCAGTGACTATCTAGGATTTTAACATCTTTGCACCAGTTGTTGTTGATCAAGGCACAAACTCCCCCCCCACGTTGCTTACCGCTCAGTACAGGGTCTCTATCCTTCCTATACGCGGTGAAGCCAGGAGGAGTGATAGAAGAATCAGATGCTAACTCCGTTAGCCACGTCTCTGTTAGCACCACAATGGACGTGTTCCTTGTCTCACTGTTATACTTTACGCGCGCTAGTAAATCGTCCATAGTGGTCACAGTTCTTGATTCACACAGAGATCTAACGTTCGCTAGCAGGATTGAAGGCAGTGCAGGTTTATATCCACGTTTTGTTGTCCTTACGAGGAGACCTGCTCTTGTCCCTCGCCGCCACGGTCTTTTTCGTCGCCTCGGGTAACTTTCTGTTCCAGCCGGAACAAAGGGGACCCCTCCCCCCTCCCAGCCGAGTGGAAGGTTTTCGGCGAAAAAGTCCGGAATTCTGTGTGTAATCGCTGTCCTGATGTCCATAAGTGCTTGTCATAAGTGCTTGTACAGTCTTACACATAATGTAAGACTGTACAACAATAACAATAAGTGAAATAAATGAAGGTAAAAATGACAGAACTGACAACTCATTTAACTTTGAGCATGAAGCTCTCAGATGGCTGCCCTTCCTTGATTTCCCCTAAATAGTCCATATATACACATGTGTAACTTTAACATTCCAAAATGTTCTTCTGGAAACAAAATATGACCATGTTAATCCACAAAAGCCTGTTATTTGGGGTCAAATTATTCCTGTCAGTTGTTCACACACCAGGGCCACCTGGTGAGACAGTGACACATCATGTAATCAATGACCACATTTGCATGGATATAGGTCGTTTTCTATAGACAGTTAAGCATCATTCACAAGACAAAAGGAATGTTGCAGTTCAGGTGTGAAGTTGGCGAGGGAGATATTTCTAAAGACCTTGTAATTTTAGAGAATATAAGATGTTTGCCAAATAAATGAAGATGTTGTGATGTACAATGAAGACTATGAACACAATATAGCAAGCAGTTATTCCTTGACAACACCAGGTTGTATTGTTCTGAAGGAATTTGGAGCAATCGTGTTAAATAGGAACTTGGATGGCCTTTCTATCTTAATGGCTCTGCTTGAATAGCAGAGATGAGAGAGAATCATCGACACAAAGACACGACTAGAGTCGTTTATTGTAAATGTAAATGAGAGCAGGACATGAGAAATGGTTAGCAGTGATACAGGAAAAAGGTGAAATTATGGGTACATTTTACTTTTCATATCAGAGATAGTTTGAGGTGAACTATCTATGTAATGTGTTTGTTAACTTAACTCATCAAATTACATCCACAAAGCAGCCCACCACCACCAGGGTTTAGAACATAGAACAAACTTAAATATAATTCGATGAAAATAACTTTGACAGTAAAATGCAAGTGTGAACCTTGACAATAAAACATCTAATTTGGTCAGCTGTTGCACCTTGACCTCTCACCATGACACAAGGGTTAATAAGCAGAACATTGTACATACCATCTTAAGACCTGAGTCTGATTAGAGTATTATTTCATATCTTCATATTCATTCATGAGTGAATACAACATTGTTGAAGTCTGAAGATACTGATTGTTTACTGTGCATGCATTTAATAATAGTATTTTTTATAAATACAGGGTGTCATATTCATATATTTTATAATAATCTTATAGGAATTAAGACATATTGGAATTGCATGAAGATTACAAATGAATTCATCCACAAATGGATGCTCTTGGTTCTCTTGTAACAGAAAGTCAACAGTTTCTAGAAGGTTGCATGGATGGAGCATGTCTGGGGGAGGAGAGTATATAAGTATGTTAGGTTGTGATTGGTGGAGAGATGGTTGTATTGTTCTCTTTGTCCAATCATTCAAAGTAGTTACTGGCTCCACCCCAGGCTCTCTAGTATAAGAAGAGTGTGTAGTTGTAATTCATCCACAACTCCTCCAGGATAGCAGTCATTTCTGATCAGATCTGACTGTGGACTCCAGAATTTAGTGGAAGATGAACTCTCTCAAGCCAACCAGGGACAGTTCTGCTGAACAGGAGGGACCCAAAGAAAATGGTGTGTTACTTTATCTACCTCCTTTCTACTTTTAATGTCCCTGCTCTGTCATACAAATGTTTTATTACTGTTTTATTTACTTTTCAACTTTTAAATTAAGCAGTCTCAATACTTGTCTCAATCTTATATGTTGCGCTTAGCTGTTGATTATGTATCTTTATATGCTTCTCTATTGCTTTATCTCCTTGGGGACATACATTATATATATATATATATATATAAAATCATGGTCGGCTGGTGGTTAACTTCCAATTGTCTATGGGAGCTTTATTTAATTAAGTTGTAAATTTGTACTCTATTCCCACCTCTCAACCATATTTCCTTTGTTTTTTCTGCAATCCAGGGTTGAATCATCAGCCTGTCTTCCCTGTGCTACCAGCAGTGAATGAACAAAGAAGCTTGGCTAAACCAAAAGGACACTGCTGTGATCAGTGTGGACAACGCTTCAGTTGCATTTCCAAACTTAAAATACATCAGAGAATTCACACTGGAGAGAGACCCTATGGATGTGACCACTGTGGACAACACTTCTCTGTTATGTCCACCCTTAAAAATCACCAGATAATTCACACTGGAGAGAAACCCTTTGGATGTGATCAGTGTGGACAACACTTCTCTGTGATGTCCAACCTTAAAAAACACCAGAGAATTCACACTGGAGAGAAACCCTACAGCTGTGACCAGTGTGGACAACACTTTTCTCAAATGGCCCACCTTAAAAAACACCAGAGAATTCACACTCGAGAGAAACCCTATGGATGTGACCAGTGTGGACAACACTTTTCTCAAATGGACCACCTTAAAACCCACCAGCGAATTCACACTGGAGAGAAACCGATTGGATGTGACCAGTGTGGACAACACTTCTCTCAAATGGCCCACCTTAAAACACACCAGAGAATTCACACTGGAGAAAAACCCTATGGATGTGATCAGTGTGGACAACACTTCTCTGTGATGTCCACCCTTAAAACACACCAGAGAATTCACACTGGAGAGAAACCTTATGGATGTGGTCAGTGTGGACAACACTTCTCTACATTGACCCACCTTAAAAAACACCAGAGAATTCACACTGGAGAAAAACCCTATGGATGTGACCACTGTGGACAACACTTCTCTCTAATGGGCAACCTTAAAAGACACCAGAGAATTCACAATGGAGAGAAATCCTAATTTGGTCAATGTGGAATTAATTTTACTTAGTTAAGCAGCCTAAATTGTAATGCAGAATTAGCACCCCTCAGCTCCTAGTAATGGGGTTGAACAATGGGTAATTTATTCAATCCCTAGCAACTCCTCTAATCACCCCCCCCCCATTAACACCTATCAGTCAGCTGTCAACTCTATAGAAATTTGATGAAACACAAGCCCAGCCATTTGGTTTCTTTGAGAAAAACTGGCCTATACTAGAACAGAACATTTAACTTTGAGCATGGAGCTATCAGATTGTACAACATTTTGGACGGAGGGCCTGGTCTAGACATGGCATTGGTGGTGACATGCAAGTCTTGCTTTTTAACGATGCTCTGAAAGGTACTCAGAGGGATAGCTGGAGCTCTTGAAATCTTCTATTGTAGCCTTCACCTAACTTGTGCTTCTTATATCATTTTCTCCCGGTGGCCTATTGAAAGCACTTTCACAACCATGGGGGATTCTTCGCAATGTCTCAGTCCTAATCCAATAATTTCAAAGGAGACACAATAGTCTCCTTTGAGTCTCCTACCGGATACATTTCCGCCGGTAATCACGTTATTGTGTTAGGAATGAGACAAACACAAAGAAATCTCCATGAATTCAATGCTTTATGGTGTGTGTAATGAATAGAAAATAATTATTGTTTTGGGTGTACTACTCCTTTAAGACTGTGTTCAATTTAAAATATAACCAGAATTAAGGACATGGCAGCAGATACAGTAGTAAGTAACCATCCCTAGCTGTTCAGCTCGGTCCTCCCTGTTTAGGTGTTTAGTTGTGGTTTCCTGATTGTTTAGTTATTTGTAGTATAGTTCTATGTTCATTTTATTCAGTATTTACCAGTGGTGGAAAAAGTACTGACATTTTTTACTTAAGTCTTAAGTAAAAGTATCAATACCACAATGTAGAAGTAGGCTACTCTGTTACAAGTAAAGGGCCTGTCTTCAAAATGTTACATGAGTGAAAGTACAAAGGTATTGGCATCAAAATATACTTAAAGTACTAAAAGTAAAAGTACAAACATTTGAAAATAGCAGATCTACAAGCTCACGCCTTGTGAGCTTGTAGATCGTCTATTTTCAAATAGCCTACATAAAATAGGGTTAAAGTGGTTACTGTGTGTTTTATAATACAATGACTTATATCTGCAAAGTAACTACTAATTCAAGTTTAAAAAAATAAATTGTGGAGTAAAAGTAAAATAGTTGCCTCTGAGATGTAGTGGAGTAGAAATAAAAGTATTGAAAATGGGAAATACTCCAGTAAAGTAAATAGTCCTCAAAAGTGTACTTGAGTACAGTACTTGAAGTAAATGTACTTAGTTACTTTACACCACTGGTATTTTCTGTTACTAGGTCTTGTAGCTGTTACCCCTCTTGGTCTCCCACCCTGATTATTGTTAACCCTAGTCACCTGTATCCTGTTTGCCCCAGCCAATCCTTGTGTTGATTGTACTTTGAGTTCACCTGTGTCTAGTTAGGTCCCTGTCTATAACCAGGGGTGCACATAACTGGTGCGCAGGTGCACATGCGTCGCTGGGACAGGAATTTACTTCCTGAAGCCACACTCACACAATGCTAAAGCACCAGTCAACCAAGGTGCAGTGATCCCTCGTTGCTCCTAAAGAGTTCCAAGTCCACAAACTGATGTTGATTATGTAGTCCACACATTTTAGAAGTAAAGTTAGTCTAGTTCATTACTTTTAAATAATACATTCTGGATAATGTGTCAAATACACAGTGTGCCTTAATTGCTGTGGCTAAGAACCTGACCATGAACTGTTTACTCTATAGAGTAATACTGTAGTTAACATACACACAATAGTAAATGATTAAACAATTGAACACTTGAATGCTTACTACTATACTGTGACTACTTCTAAACTATAACAGTGGACCCTATATACACTCACAATGGACTATTTATGTAGGCTGTGTATTTTGACTTGTTTGTAATAGACATTTGAAGTAAAAATGTAGCTTGCAAAGTGTTTGTTTACTGTGTTTCTGGCAATTTAATGTATTCACATGGAATTACATACCTTTTCCTTATATAGAACATAATGTGTTTTGCCAAATACATTACGATGCCGTTATGTTCAATGACACACTATAAACACAATATAGCAAGCAATTGTTCCTTCAGCAAATCAGGTTTTATTGTTCTGAAGGAATTCGGAACAATCATGTACAATTGAGGTTTCTATAGGAACTTTAATGGCCTATATATTTCAATGGTTCTCAATGTGGTTTAAAATGTACTTTTAAAATGCGAGATAGTTTGAGGTGAACTATGTATGGTAACTTCAGCAATCATGTGTTATTCTCTAGTAGCCCACCACCACTAGGGTTTAGACCTGCTGTTACGTGTATGGGTTTGGGGAGACTGTATGTTATGGGGAGACTGTGTATGGTGTTTTTCTCCCTGCTACTCTCTGCCTGCTGCTCTCTGTCACTCACTCTCAGGTCCAGCCCATTCACTCAACTCAACTCCGCCTCTCACCACCGGTTGGTCCTTCCCCTCATCACTCCACCAATCACCTCCATCGTCATCATATATAAAGCACCTGTGACGGCGGCCATCTTTCTCTCTTCCCCACCATGCTTCCAGCAGCTCATTTGTTTGCTCCATGTATTGTCCTAACTAATTCACCTCCAGTCTTATAAAGACTTTCTGACCTTTTGCCAAACGTTTAGTACAGGGGGGGGGCAGTTTAGCTCTGGGGTACCCTGTACATATTGCACGTAGGTAATTCCAGTGTTTAATCCCACTAGTCTAGAGGTGAGTGCCACCCATTGTATTTTCTGTTCTTTGTTAGAGTAGGAAGGATTTGTTTCTCTTGTGAGTAAGTAATATCTTTATTTTGTTTAGACTGAGTTTTGGTTTTACTACATTCTTTCCTTTGGCACCACCTGACCCTCCCTGTATTGTTGACTTGGCATTCATTTACTTTTTGTCCATTTAGTTTGTTAATAAACAACTTTTCAGTTAACCTCAACTTCTGTCTGTCTCAATTATATAATTTGGGTATATGTTACCGTCCCTTCCTCCTGGACCACCATCTGGGACGTAACATTTGGGGGCTCGTCCGGGATCCTCATGATCCCAAAATATAATACCCTGATTACATAATTGAGACTCTAACGACAGATGGATGTTGTGAATTGTGAAGTTGTTTATAACAGTGTTATTACATAGTCATGATTGACATCAAAGCGTTTCTTGATCAGCCAACGTTTCAACAGTTCAACCTATTTTTGAAAGATGATTTGCTTGCCCTGGCAGCGTATTTTAATATTCCCATCTTAAAGCCAATACTTAAGCCAGAGGTTAGGATTTCAGTTTTGGAGAAACTTATTGAGTTAGAGATTTTGACTGTTCCTCCACCTACTCCTGCAGAGCAGGTAGAAGGTGTTGTCGAACATGGGTCACCTGAAAAAGCTCCACCAGGTGGAGACCAGGAGGAGCCTGAGGGTCCTGTGTCGCCTACATTGTCCACTCGATCAAGTGTTTCTAGTGACAAGGCTAGGATAAAAGTTCGTATTGCCCGCCTTCAGGTGGAAGCTCAGGAAAGAGCTACGAAGGCGGAGTATGATCACAAATTAGAATTAAGGCGGTTAGAAATTGACGCTGAGAAGGAAGTTAAATTGAAGCAACTTGACGTTGAGATGCAAAAAGTTAAACAGTTTTCTTCTCAATCTGTACCAACCCGCCCCTTTGATGTAGCGAAAAATGTTGCTTTGGTACCCCCCTTCCGGGAGTCAGAGGTTGACTCTTATTTCAGTGTCTTCGAGCGCATTGCGCAATCTTTAAAGTGGCCTAACGATGTTTGGCCAGTTTTGCTTCAGTGCAAATTGAGTGGAAAAGCTCAAGAAGTAGTTTCCTCTCTGTCATTAGAGGAGGCATTACAGTACGAAAAAATCAAGGGTGCCGTTTTACGTGCTTATGAATTAGTGCCTGAGGCATACCGACAGAAATTTAGGAACCACAAAAAGGCCAGTGGTCAGTCCTATGTGGAATTTGCAAGGGAGACAGGAGTTTTGTTCGACAAATGGTGCGTTGCCACTAAAGTACAGGACTTTGATTCTCTCCGTGAGCTGATCCTGTTGGAAGAATTTAAAAATTCAATGCCAGAAAAGATAGTCACTTATCTAAATGAGAGAAAGGTGTCAGACTTGCAACAGGCAGCCATTCATGCTGATGAGTTTGTCCTCACCCATAAGCAGGTGTTTGGGCCTTATCAAGCAGCCAAGCCCTCTGTGTTTAAGTCTGTGAAAACAGATCAAGGTTTCTCACAGCCTGAAAAAGCAAAAGGAGATTTTTCATCCTCAAGGGAAGAACGTGAGTGTTACTATTGCCGTAGAAAAGGCCATCTAATTTCTGATTGTTTAACGTTAAAGAGGAAACAATCGCCTGGTTTTTCATCTGGCCCTTCGCAAACAAAACCTGTGAGTTTGATTAAGACTATCTCAGGGTCCCGCACGGGGGCTCCTCCCCCTCAGCAAAGTGCACAAGATGATTGTTTCAAACCTTTCATTTTTAAGGGGTTAGTCTCTCTAACTGGGGATCCTAAAGACCAGAAGCCAGTTAGGATATTGAGGGATACTGGTGGGTCACAATCGTTTATCCTTGCTGATGTACTGTCACTGTCTGAGAGTTCCTCCTGCCAGTCTAATGCAATAGTGCAAGGTATTGAAATGGGATTTGTTCCAGTACCACTGCATAGAGTCCACGTACACTCTGAATTGGTGAGTGGATTTTTCAAAGTGGCTGTCCGCAATGCTTTGCCTGTGAGGGGTGTAGACTTCATAATGTCTAATGACATTGCAGGTGGTAAAGTAGTGCCAGTACCAGAGGTGATAGACAAGCCAACCATTGACTCGGTGTCTGATGAAGTGTTCCAGCAGTACCCTGATGTTTCCGGCATGTGTAGTTACTAGAGCTCAGAGAAAGAAATTTGGCGTTGATTTGTCTGAGTCTTTCCTAGGTTCAGACACAGGGGAGGCCTTGGTAGAAAAAACAAAGACCACAGTTAATGTAGAACCTGAAGGTGTGGGAGTGCAAGATGCTCATGATTTAAACCTGCCGGTTGACCGTGCACAGTACATGGTAGAGCAACAGGGTGACAGTACCCTTGCCAAGTGTTTGGCCTCTGTTCTAGGCAAAGAGGAAGCAAAAGCCAAGAAGGTGGCATACTATCTTGAAGATGGTATGCTAATGCGCGCCTGGTCTAATCCTGCTGCAGAGGGGTTGGATTGGGGCACATGCCACCAGCTGGTGGTACCTCAACAGTATCGACAAAAGGTGCTGTCCTTGGCTCATGACCATCCCTGGTCCGGTCATCTTGGTGTAACCAAGACATATGACCGGGTCCTGAAGAACTTCTTCTGGCCTAGACTGAAACATGATGTTGCTCAGTACTGTCGTGCATGCCATGCTTGTCAACTGGTGGGTAAGCCAAACCAAGTTATTCCTCCTGCACCTCTTCATCCTATTCCTGTTATAGGAGAGCCTTTTGAGACAGTCATAGTTGACTGTGTGGGTCCTTTACCCAAAGCAAAGTCGGGGAATCAGTATCTTCTAACCATTATGTGTGCTGCAACCAGGTTTCCAGAAGCCATTCCCCTGCGCACAATTACTGCTAAAGTGGTCATTAAAGCTTTAACCAAGTTCTTTTCTACCTTTGGCCTACCTCGGTTTGTGCAAACAGATCAAGGCACTAATTTTAAATCGAGACTGTTTGCACAAGTGCTTAAAACTTTAGGCATTAAACACAGGGTGTCTAGTGCCTATCACCCTCAGACACAAGGGGCATTAGAAAGATTTCATCAGACACTGAAGTCAATGCTGCGGAAACACTGTCTTGAGTCAAAAGCAAGTTGGGATGAGAGCATTCCTCTTGTTTTGTTTGCAGTTCGTGAAACTGTTCAGGAGTCACTAGGTTTCAGTCCTGCTAGCCTAGTTTTTGGACATACTGTCAGGGGCCCCCTCCAAGTCCTTAAGGAGCAGTTGGTTAATGTTGAAGCAACTTCTCAATCAGTCCCTGAGTATGTTAATCAGTTTAGAGAACGCTTAAAGCAGGCCTGTTCCTTAGCCAAAAATGCATTAGCCTCTTCTCAAGTGACCATGAAACAACACTTTGACAAGAAAGCTGTTGCTCGTTCCTTTAACACAGGAGATAAAGTGTTACTTTTGTTACCAGTACCTGGTTCCGCTCTCTCTGTTCGCTTCTCTGGTCCTTATCTGGTAGAGAAAAAAATCAGTGAGACAGACTATGTTATTCGCACCCCTGACCGAAGGCGCCAGTCCTGTGTGTGCCATGTTAACATGCTAAAGCTGTATCACTCTGGGGATGAAGTTCCAACTAGGTCTCCAGAGCCTGCAGTTTTAGGTGTAGCATTAAATTCTAAGGTCTGCGATTCTCAACCTGATGATGATGGGCTGGTGTTGCGCAACGCAACCCCACAGGGTGCAAGACTAGCAAATTCTGAAATGTTGTTGAATCTACCTTCCTTTCTGTCTCACCTGCCAGAGGATCACTTGAGTGATATAGAGAATCTGATTTTGGATTTTCCAAGTTTATTCAGTGATATTCCATCTCAAACTTCAGTTCTCCGACATGACCTTAAACTAACCACTGCTAGGCCCATCAAACAGCGGGCCTATAGGGTTAATCCTGTTAAGCGGGAGACAATGAAAAAAGAGGTTGAGTATTTGTTAAAACATGGATTTGCTAAGCCTAGCTCCAGTCCATGGAGTTCCCCATGTTTGTTAGACATCAAGTCAGATGGAAGCCCAAGGTTTTGCACTGATTTTCGTAAGGTGAATGCAGTAACGGTACAAGATGCTCATCCACTGCCACTGATTGATGACTGTATTGATGAGATTGGTCCATCTACTTATGTGAGTAAGCTTGATATGCTCAAAGGATATTGGCAGGTTCCTTTGACATATCAAGCATCCACAGTTTCTGCTTTTGTGACACCTGATCATTTCTGCCAATATACAGTGATGCCTTTTGGTATGTGTAATGCTCCTGCTACCTTTCAGAGGCTCATTAATCTGGTATTGGGGGATGTCCCCCATTGTAAGGCATATCTAGATGATATTGTAGTGTACAGTTCAGACTGGACTTCACATGTGTCAACCCTGAGAGAAGTTTTTAGTCGTTTAGCAAATGCTTCTTTAACCCTCAACCTAGCCAAATGTGAGTTTGGGAAAGGCACAGTTCTCTACCTTGGTAAAGAGGTAGGCCAAGGAAAAGTGAGGCCCATTGATGCCAAGGTCTCTGCCATCACTGCTTTCCTGAGGCCTACCACTCGAAGAGAATTGCGCCGTTTTCTAGGCATGGCCGGATTCTATCGTGGTTTTTGTAAGAATTTTTCCTCAGTGGTGACTCCGCTCACTGCCCTAACCAGTATCTCTAGGCCCTTTGTCTGGACCAGTGAGTGCCAGAGTGCTTTTGAGAGCGTAAAAGCCCTCTTATGTAGTGCACCTGTCCTCTCAGCTCCAAACTTTACTCTTCCTTTTAAGTTAGAAGTAGATGCGAGCGGTACTGGAGTCAAGGTGTGTACCGCCTGCCATGTGCTCCTGATGTCGCCATTGCTGAGTTTGTCTTGCATCTTTTTTGTGTAGGCCTTTTTCGCCTTCCTGATGGCGCTGTTTAGGGCCGCGCGCGTCGTGTTGCGCGTTTCCACATCGCCAGATTTGAAACCAGCATCCCGTTCATGCAGATGTGCACGTACTCCGCTGTCCATCCATGGTTTCTGATTGGGATAGATCCGAACTGTCTTTTTTGGGACTATATCATCTATGCACTTACTGATAAAGCCAGTGACTGAGTCTGAGAGTTCGTTGATGTTATTCCCAGCGGCGTTCTTAAACATCCCCCAGTCAGTCTGGTAGAAGCAGGATTGTAGCATAGCGTCTGTGTCCTCAGACCAGATTCGGATTTCCTTCTCAACGACCGGCTCCCTTTTTAGCCTCTGTTTGTAGGCAGGTAGCAGCTGGATGGCGTCGTGGTCAGAGCTTCCTAGCGGTGGGCGTCGGAGGGCTTTGTATCCATCCTTGAAGGGCGTGTAGCAGTGGTCAAGAATATTGTCACCACGGGTACTGCAGGCGACATGCTGGTGGAATTTGGGAAAGACCTTTTTTAAGTCTGTCCGGTTGAAGTCGCCTAGGCAGATGACTGCGCAGTCCGGGTGGCGATTTTCTTGTGCACTGATCGCCTGGTGTAATTCCCTCATAGCTGTGTCCTTATTAGCTCCAGGATGAATGTAAACAACGGCTACAATCACAATGCTGAAGTCGCGTGGTAGGTAGAAAGGACGGCAGGCTATGATTAAAAGTTCAAGGTCTGGTGAGCAGTGACTATCTAGGATTTTAACATCTTTGCACCAGTTGTTGTTGATCAAGGCACAAACTCCCCCCCCACGTTGCTTACCGCTCAGTACAGGGTCTCTATCCTTCCTATACGCGGTGAAGCCAGGAGGAGTGATAGAAGAATCAGATGCTAACTCCGTTAGCCACGTCTCTGTTAGCACCACAATGGACGTGTTCCTTGTCTCACTGTTATACTTTACGCGCGCTAGTAAATCGTCCATAGTGGTCACAGTTCTTGATTCACACAGAGATCTAACGTTCGCTAGCAGGATTGAAGGCAGTGCAGGTTTATATCCACGTTTTGTTGTCCTTACGAGGAGACCTGCTCTTGTCCCTCGCCGCCACGGTCTTTTTCGTCGCCTCGGGTAACTTTCTGTTCCAGCCGGAACAAAGGGGACCCCTCCCCCCTCCCAGCCGAGTGGAAGGTTTTCGGCGAAAAAGTCCGGAATTCTGTGTGTAATCGCTGTCCTGATGTCCATAAGTGCTTGTCATAAGTGCTTGTACAGTCTTACACATAATGTAAGACTGTACAACAATAACAATAAGTGAAATAAATGAAGGTAAAAATGACAGAACTGACAACTCATTTAACTTTGAGCATGAAGCTCTCAGATGGCTGCCCTTCCTTGATTTCCCCTAAATAGTCCATATATACACATGTGTAACTTTAACATTCCAAAATGTTCTTCTGGAAACAAAATATGACCATGTTAATCCACAAAAGCCTGTTATTTGGGGTCAAATTATTCCTGTCAGTTGTTCACACACCAGGGCCACCTGGTGAGACAGTGACACATCATGTAATCAATGACCACATTTGCATGGATATAGGTCGTTTTCTATAGACAGTTAAGCATCATTCACAAGACAAAAGGAATGTTGCAGTTCAGGTGTGAAGTTGGCGAGGGAGATATTTCTAAAGACCTTGTAATTTTAGAGAATATAAGATGTTTGCCAAATAAATGAAGATGTTGTGATGTACAATGAAGACTATGAACACAATATAGCAAGCAGTTATTCCTTGACAACACCAGGTTGTATTGTTCTGAAGGAATTTGGAGCAATCGTGTTAAATAGGAACTTGGATGGCCTTTCTATCTTAATGGCTCTGCTTGAATAGCAGAGATGAGAGAGAATCATCGACACAAAGACACGACTAGAGTCGTTTATTGTAAATGTAAATGAGAGCAGGACATGAGAAATGGTTAGCAGTGATACAGGAAAAAGGTGAAATTATGGGTACATTTTACTTTTCATATCAGAGATAGTTTGAGGTGAACTATCTATGTAATGTGTTTGTTAACTTAACTCATCAAATTACATCCACAAAGCAGCCCACCACCACCAGGGTTTAGAACATAGAACAAACTTAAATATAATTCGATGAAAATAACTTTGACAGTAAAATGCAAGTGTGAACCTTGACAATAAAACATCTAATTTGGTCAGCTGTTGCACCTTGACCTCTCACCATGACACAAGGGTTAATAAGCAGAACATTGTACATACCATCTTAAGACCTGAGTCTGATTAGAGTATTATTTCATATCTTCATATTCATTCATGAGTGAATACAACATTGTTGAAGTCTGAAGATACTGATTGTTTACTGTGCATGCATTTAATAATAGTATTTTTTATAAATACAGGGTGTCATATTCATATATTTTATAATAATCTTATAGGAATTAAGACATATTGGAATTGCATGAAGATTACAAATGAATTCATCCACAAATGGATGCTCTTGGTTCTCTTGTAACAGAAAGTCAACAGTTTCTAGAAGGTTGCATGGATGGAGCATGTCTGGGGGAGGAGAGTATATAAGTATGTTAGGTTGTGATTGGTGGAGAGATGGTTGTATTGTTCTCTTTGTCCAATCATTCAAAGTAGTTACTGGCTCCACCCCAGGCTCTCTAGTATAAGAAGAGTGTGTAGTTGTAATTCATCCACAACTCCTCCAGGATAGCAGTCATTTCTGATCAGATCTGACTGTGGACTCCAGAATTTAGTGGAAGATGAACTCTCTCAAGCCAACCAGGGACAGTTCTGCTGAACAGGAGGGACCCAAAGAAAATGGTGTGTTACTTTATCTACCTCCTTTCTACTTTTAATGTCCCTGCTCTGTCATACAAATGTTTTATTACTGTTTTATTTACTTTTCAACTTTTAAATTAAGCAGTCTCAATACTTGTCTCAATCTTATATGTTGCGCTTAGCTGTTGATTATGTATCTTTATATGCTTCTCTATTGCTTTATCTCCTTGGGGACATACATTATATATATATATATATATATAAAATCATGGTCGGCTGGTGGTTAACTTCCAATTGTCTATGGGAGCTTTATTTAATTAAGTTGTAAATTTGTACTCTATTCCCACCTCTCAACCATATTTCCTTTGTTTTTTCTGCAATCCAGGGTTGAATCATCAGCCTGTCTTCCCTGTGCTACCAGCAGTGAATGAACAAAGAAGCTTGGCTAAACCAAAAGGACACTGCTGTGATCAGTGTGGACAACGCTTCAGTTGCATTTCCAAACTTAAAATACATCAGAGAATTCACACTGGAGAGAGACCCTATGGATGTGACCACTGTGGACAACACTTCTCTGTTATGTCCACCCTTAAAAATCACCAGATAATTCACACTGGAGAGAAACCCTTTGGATGTGATCAGTGTGGACAACACTTCTCTGTGATGTCCAACCTTAAAAAACACCAGAGAATTCACACTGGAGAGAAACCCTACAGCTGTGACCAGTGTGGACAACACTTTTCTCAAATGGCCCACCTTAAAAAACACCAGAGAATTCACACTCGAGAGAAACCCTATGGATGTGACCAGTGTGGACAACACTTTTCTCAAATGGACCACCTTAAAACCCACCAGCGAATTCACACTGGAGAGAAACCGATTGGATGTGACCAGTGTGGACAACACTTCTCTCAAATGGCCCACCTTAAAACACACCAGAGAATTCACACTGGAGAAAAACCCTATGGATGTGATCAGTGTGGACAACACTTCTCTGTGATGTCCACCCTTAAAACACACCAGAGAATTCACACTGGAGAGAAACCTTATGGATGTGGTCAGTGTGGACAACACTTCTCTACATTGACCCACCTTAAAAAACACCAGAGAATTCACACTGGAGAAAAACCCTATGGATGTGACCACTGTGGACAACACTTCTCTCTAATGGGCAACCTTAAAAGACACCAGAGAATTCACAATGGAGAGAAATCCTAATTTGGTCAATGTGGAATTAATTTTACTTAGTTAAGCAGCCTAAATTGTAATGCAGAATTAGCACCCCTCAGCTCCTAGTAATGGGGTTGAACAATGGGTAATTTATTCAATCCCTAGCAACTCCTCTAATCACCCCCCCCCCATTAACACCTATCAGTCAGCTGTCAACTCTATAGAAATTTGATGAAACACAAGCCCAGCCATTTGGTTTCTTTGAGAAAAACTGGCCTATACTAGAACAGAACATTTAACTTTGAGCATGGAGCTCTCAGATTGTACAACATTTTGGACGGAGGGCCTGGTCTAGACATGGCATTGGTGGTGCCATGCAAGTCTTGCTTTTTAACGATGCTCTGAAAGGTACTCAGAGGGATAGCTGGAGCTCTTGAAATCTTCTATTGTAGCCTTCACCTAACTTGTGCTTCTTATATCATTTTCTCCCGGTGGCCTATTGAAAGCACTTTCACAACCATGGGGGATTCTTCGCAATGTCTCAGTCCTAATCCAATAATTTCAAAGGAGACACAATAGTCTCCTTTGAGTCTCCTACCGGATACATTTCCGCCGGTAATCACGTTATTGTGTTAGGAATGAGACAAACACAAAGAAATCTCCATGAATTCAATGCTTTATGGTGTGTGTAATGAATAGAAAATAATTATTGTTTTGGGTGTACTACTCCTTTAAGACTGTGTTCAATTTAAAATATAACCAGAATTAAGGACATGGCAGCAGATACAGTAGTAAGTAACCATCCCTAGCTGTTCAGCTCGGTCCTCCCTGTTTAGGTGTTTAGTTGTGGTTTCCTGATTGTTTAGTTATTTGTAGTATAGTTCTATGTTCATTTTATTCAGTATTTACCAGTGGTGGAAAAAGTACTGACATTTTTTACTTAAGTCTTAAGTAAAAGTATCAATACCACAATGTAGAAGTAGGCTACTCTGTTACAAGTAAAGGGCCTGTCTTCAAAATGTTACATGAGTGAAAGTACAAAGGTATTGGCATCAAAATATACTTAAAGTACTAAAAGTAAAAGTACAAACATTTGAAAATAGCAGATCTACAAGCTCACGCCTTGTGAGCTTGTAGATCGTCTATTTTCAAATAGCCTACATAAAATAGGGTTAAAGTGCTTACTGTGTGTTTTATAATACAATGACTTATATCTGCAAAGTAACTACTAATTCAAGTTTAAAAAAATAAATTGTGGAGTAAAAGTAAAATAGTTGCCTCTGAGATGTAGTGGAGTAGAAATAAAAGTATTGAAAATGGGAAATACTCCAGTAAAGTAAATAGTCCTCAAAAGTGTACTTGAGTACAGTACTTGAAGTAAATGTACTTAGTTACTTTACACCACTGGTATTTTCTGTTACTAGGTCTTGTAGCTGTTACCCCTCTTGGTCTCCCACCCTGATTATTGTTAACCCTAGTCACCTGTATCCTGTTTGCCCCAGCCAATCCTTGTGTTGATTGTACTTTGAGTTCACCTGTGTCTAGTTAGGTCCCTGTCTATAACCAGGGGTGCACATAACTGGTGCGCAGGTGCACATGCGTCGCTGGGACAGGAATTTACTTCCTGAAGCCACACTCACACAATGCTAAAGCACCAGTCAACCAAGGTGCAGTGATCCCTCGTTGCTCCTAAAGAGTTCCAAGTCCACAAACTGATGTTGATTATGTAGTCCACACATTTTAGAAGTAAAGTTAGTCTAGTTCATTACTTTTAAATAATACATTCTGGATAATGTGTCAAATACACAGTGTGCCTTAATTGCTGTGGCTAAGAACCTGACCATGAACTGTTTACTCTATAGAGTAATACTGTAGTTAACATACACACAATAGTAAATGATTAAACAATTGAACACTTGAATGCTTACTACTATACTGTGACTACTTCTAAACTATAACAGTGGACCCTATATACACTCACAATGGACTATTTATGTAGGCTGTGTATTTTGACTTGTTTGTAATAGACATTTGAAGTAAAAATGTAGCTTGCAAAGTGTTTGTTTACTGTGTTTCTGGCAATTTAATGTATTCACATGGAATTACATACCTTTTCCTTATATAGAACATAATGTGTTTTGCCAAATACATTACGATGCCGTTATGTTCAATGACACACTATAAACACAATATAGCAAGCAATTGTTCCTTCAGCATATCAGGTTTTATTGTTCTGAAGGAATTCGGAACAATCATGTACAATTGAGGTTTCTATAGGAACTTTAATGGCCTATATATTTCAATGGTTCTCAATGTGGTTTAAAATGTACTTTTAAAATGCGAGATAGTTTGAGGTGAACTATGTATGGTAACTTCAGCAATCATGTGTTATTCTCTAGTAGCCCACCACCACTAGGGTTTAGACCTGCTGTTACGTGTATGGGTTTGGGGAGACTGTATGTTATGGGGAGACTGTGTATGGTGTTTTTCTCCCTGCTACTCTCTGCCTGCTGCTCTCTGTCACTCACTCTCAGGTCCAGCCCATTCACTCAACTCAACTCCGCCTCTCACCACCGGTTGGTCCTTCCCCTCATCACTCCACCAATCACCTCCATCGTCATCATATATAAAGCACCTGTGACGGCGGCCATCTTTCTCTCTTCCCCACCATGCTTCCAGCAGCTCATTTGTTTGCTCCATGTATTGTCCTAACTAATTCACCTCCAGTCTTATAAAGACTTTCTGACCTTTTGCCAAACGTTTAGTACAGGGGGGGGGCAGTTTAGCTCTGGGGTACCCTGTACATATTGCACGTAGGTAATTCCAGTGTTTAATCCCACTAGTCTAGAGGTGAGTGCCACCCATTGTATTTTCTGTTCTTTGTTAGAGTAGGAAGGATTTGTTTCTCTTGTGAGTAAGTAATATCTTTATTTTGTTTAGACTGAGTTTTGGTTTTACTACATTCTTTCCTTTGGCACCACCTGACCCTCCCTGTATTGTTGACTTGGCATTCATTTACTTTTTGTCCATTTAGTTTGTTAATAAACAACTTTTCAGTTAACCTCAACTTCTGTCTGTCTCAATTATATAATTTGGGTATATGTTACCGTCCCTTCCTCCTGGACCACCATCTGGGACGTAACATTTGGGGGCTCGTCCGGGATCCTCATGATCCCAAAATATAATACCCTGATTACATAATTGAGACTCTAACGACAGATGGATGTTGTGAATTGTGAAGTTGTTTATAACAGTGTTATTACATAGTCATGATTGACATCAAAGCGTTTCTTGATCAGCCAACGTTTCAACAGTTCAACCTATTTTTGAAAGATGATTTGCTTGCCCTGGCAGCGTATTTTAATATTCCCATCTTAAAGCCAATACTTAAGCCAGAGGTTAGGATTTCAGTTTTGGAGAAACTTATTGAGTTAGAGATTTTGACTGTTCCTCCACCTACTCCTGCAGAGCAGGTAGAAGGTGTTGTCGAACATGGGTCACCTGAAAAAGCTCCACCAGGTGGAGACCAGGAGGAGCCTGAGGGTCCTGTGTCGCCTACATTGTCCACTCGATCAAGTGTTTCTAGTGACAAGGCTAGGATAAAAGTTCGTATTGCCCGCCTTCAGGTGGAAGCTCAGGAAAGAGCTACGAAGGCGGAGTATGATCACAAATTAGAATTAAGGCGGTTAGAAATTGACGCTGAGAAGGAAGTTAAATTGAAGCAACTTGACGTTGAGATGCAAAAAGTTAAACAGAGTTTAAAAGTTCTTCTCAATTTGTACCAACCCGCCCCTTTGATGTAGCGAAAAATGTTGCTTTGGTACCCCCCTTCCGGGAGTCAGAGGTTGACTCTTATTTCAGTGTCTTCGAGCGCATTGCGCAATCTTTAAAGTGGCCTAACGATGTTTGGCCAGTTTTGCTTCAGTGCAAATTGAGTGGAAAAGCTCAAGAAGTAGTTTCCTCTCTGTCATTAGAGGAGGCATTACAGTACGAAAAAAATCAAGGGTGCCGTTTTACGTGCTTATGAATTAGTGCCTGAGGCATACCGACAGAAATTTAGGAACCACAAAAAGGCCAGTGGTCAGTCCTATGTGGAATTTGCAAGGGAGACAGGAGTTTTGTTCGACAAATGGTGCGTTGCCACTAAAGTACAGGACTTTGATTCTCTCCGTGAGCTGATCCTGTTGGAAGAATTTAAAAATTCAATGCCAGAAAAGATAGTCACTTATCTAAATGAGAGAAAGGTGTCAGACTTGCAACAGGCAGCCATTCATGCTGATGAGTTTGTCCTCACCCATAAGCAGGTGTTTGGGCCTTATCAAGCAGCCAAGCCCTCTGTGTTTAAGTCTGTGAAAACAGATCAAGGTTTCTCACAGCCTGAAAAAGCAAAAGGAGATTTTTCATCCTCAAGGGAAGAACGTGAGTGTTACTATTGCCGTAGAAAAGGCCATCTAATTTCTGATTGTTTAACGTTAAAGAGGAAACAATCGCCTGGTTTTTCATCTGGCCCTTCGCAAACAAAACCTGTGAGTTTGATTAAGACTATCTCAGGGTCCCGCACGGGGGCTCCTCCCCCTCAGCAAAGTGCACAAGATGATTGTTTCAAACCTTTCATTTTTAAGGGGTTAGTCTCTCTAACTGGGGATCCTAAAGACCAGAAGCCAGTTAGGATATTGAGGGATACTGGTGGGTCACAATCGTTTATCCTTGCTGATGTACTGTCACTGTCTGAGAGTTCCTCCTGCCAGTCTAATGCAATAGTGCAAGGTATTGAAATGGGATTTGTTCCAGTACCACTGCATAGAGTCCACGTACACTCTGAATTGGTGAGTGGATTTTTCAAAGTGGCTGTCCGCAATGCTTTGCCTGTGAGGGGTGTAGACTTCATAATGTCTAATGACATTGCAGGTGGTAAAGTAGTGCCAGTACCAGAGGTGATAGACAAGCCAACCATTGACTCGGTGTCTGATGAAGTGTTCCAGCAGTACCCTGATGTTTCCGGCATGTGTAGTTACTAGAGCTCAGAGAAAGAAATTTGGCGTTGATTTGTCTGAGTCTTTCCTAGGTTCAGACACAGGGGAGGCCTTGGTAGAAAAAACAAAGACCACAGTTAATGTAGAACCTGAAGGTGTGGGAGTGCAAGATGCTCATGATTTAAACCTGCCGGTTGACCGTGCACAGTACATGGTAGAGCAACAGGGTGACAGTACCCTTGCCAAGTGTTTGGCCTCTGTTCTAGGCAAAGAGGAAGCAAAAGCCAAGAAGGTGGCATACTATCTTGAAGATGGTATGCTAATGCGCGCCTGGTCTAATCCTGCTGCAGAGGGGTTGGATTGGGGCACATGCCACCAGCTGGTGGTACCTCAACAGTATCGACAAAAGGTGCTGTCCTTGGCTCATGACCATCCCTGGTCCGGTCATCTTGGTGTAACCAAGACATATGACCGGGTCCTGAAGAACTTCTTCTGGCCTAGACTGAAACATGATGTTGCTCAGTACTGTCGTGCATGCCATGCTTGTCAACTGGTGGGTAAGCCAAACCAAGTTATTCCTCCTGCACCTCTTCATCCTATTCCTGTTATAGGAGAGCCTTTTGAGACAGTCATAGTTGACTGTGTGGGTCCTTTACCCAAAGCAAAGTCGGGGAATCAGTATCTTCTAACCATTATGTGTGCTGCAACCAGGTTTCCAGAAGCCATTCCCCTGCGCACAATTACTGCTAAAGTGGTCATTAAAGCTTTAACCAAGTTCTTTTCTACCTTTGGCCTACCTCGGTTTGTGCAAACAGATCAAGGCACTAATTTTAAATCGAGACTGTTTGCACAAGTGCTTAAAACTTTAGGCATTAAACACAGGGTGTCTAGTGCCTATCACCCTCAGACACAAGGGGCATTAGAAAGATTTCATCAGACACTGAAGTCAATGCTGCGGAAACACTGTCTTGAGTCAAAAGCAAGTTGGGATGAGAGCATTCCTCTTGTTTTGTTTGCAGTTCGTGAAACTGTTCAGGAGTCACTAGGTTTCAGTCCTGCTAGCCTAGTTTTTGGACATACTGTCAGGGGCCCCCTCCAAGTCCTTAAGGAGCAGTTGGTTAATGTTGAAGCAACTTCTCAATCAGTCCCTGAGTATGTTAATCAGTTTAGAGAACGCTTAAAGCAGGCCTGTTCCTTAGCCAAAAATGCATTAGCCTCTTCTCAAGTGACCATGAAACAACACTTTGACAAGAAAGCTGTTGCTCGTTCCTTTAACACAGGAGATAAAGTGTTACTTTTGTTACCAGTACCTGGTTCCGCTCTCTCTGTTCGCTTCTCTGGTCCTTATCTGGTAGAGAAAAAAATCAGTGAGACAGACTATGTTATTCGCACCCCTGACCGAAGGCGCCAGTCCCGTGTGTGCCATGTTAACATGCTAAAGCTGTATCACTCTGGGGATGAAGTTCCAACTAGGTCTCCAGAGCCTGCAGTTTTAGGTGTAGCATTAAATTCTAAGGTCTGCGATTCTCAACCTGATGATGATGGGCTGGTGTTGCGCAACGCAACCCCACAGGGTGCAAGACTAGCAAATTCTGAAATGTTGTTGAATCTACCTTCCTTTCTGTCTCACCTGCCAGAGGATCACTTGAGTGATATAGAGAATCTGATTTTGGATTTTCCAAGTTTATTCAGTGATATTCCATCTCAAACTTCAGTTCTCCGACATGACCTTAAACTAACCACTGCTAGGCCCATCAAACAGCGGGCCTATAGGGTTAATCCTGTTAAGCGGGAGACAATGAAAAAAGAGGTTGAGTATTTGTTAAAACATGGATTTGCTAAGCCTAGCTCCAGTCCATGGAGTTCCCCATGTTTGTTAGACATCAAGTCAGATGGAAGCCCAAGGTTTTGCACTGATTTTCGTAAGGTGAATGCAGTAACGGTACAAGATGCTCATCCACTGCCACTGATTGATGACTGTATTGATGAGATTGGTCCATCTACTTATGTGAGTAAGCTTGATATGCTCAAAGGATATTGGCAGGTTCCTTTGACATATCAAGCATCCACAGTTTCTGCTTTTGTGACACCTGATCATTTCTGCCAATATACAGTGATGCCTTTTGGTATGTGTAATGCTCCTGCTACCTTTCAGAGGCTCATTAATCTGGTATTGGGGGATGTCCCCCATTGTAAGGCATATCTAGATGATATTGTAGTGTACAGTTCAGACTGGACTTCACATGTGTCAACCCTGAGAGAAGTTTTTAGTCGTTTAGCAAATGCTTCTTTAACCCTCAACCTAGCCAAATGTGAGTTTGGGAAAGGCACAGTTCTCTACCTTGGTAAAGAGGTAGGCCAAGGAAAAGTGAGGCCCATTGATGCCAAGGTCTCTGCCATCACTGCTTTCCTGAGGCCTACCACTCGAAGAGAATTGCGCCGTTTTCTAGGCATGGCCGGATTCTATCGTGGTTTTTGTAAGAATTTTTCCTCAGTGGTGACTCCGCTCACTGCCCTAACCAGTATCTCTAGGCCCTTTGTCTGGACCAGTGAGTGCCAGAGTGCTTTTGAGAGCGTAAAAGCCCTCTTATGTAGTGCACCTGTCCTCTCAGCTCCAAAATTTTTACTCTTCCTTTTAAGTTAGAAGTAGATGCGAGCGGTACTGGAGCCGGTGCAGTCTTGTTGCAAACAGATGACCAGGAACTCGACCATCCAGTTTGTTACTTCTCTAGGAAGTTTAACAAACACCAGCTCAGGTATTCAACCATAGAGAAGGAAACACTGGCACTTCTGTTTGCATTACAACACTTTGAGGTGTATGTAGGGTCCAGTATACTTCCTGTGGTAGCTTACACAGACCATAACCCCTTGGTTTTTCTATCCAGGATGTATAACCAGAACCAGCGACTCATGCGCTGGGCCCTTATTGTACAGAATTATAACTTAGTAATACGTCATAAGAAAGGTTCCGAGAATGTCTTAGCAGACGCTCTCTCCCGCAGTCTGTAAGAGTGGTGTTTTGTAGCCACAAACATTTTGTTTGTGTCTTTAGGGTGGGAGGTGTTACGTGTATGGGTTTGGGGAGACTGTATGTTATGGGGAGACTGTGTATGGTGTTTTTCTCCCTGCTACTCTCTGCCTGCTGCTCTCTGTCACTCACTCTCAGGTCCAGCCCATTCACTCAACTCAACTCCGCCTCTCACCACCGGTTGGTCCTTCCCCTCATCACTCCACCAATCACCTCCATCGTCATCATATATAAAGCACCTGTGACGGCGGCCATCTTTCTCTCTTCCCCACCATGCTTCCAGCAGCTCATTTGTTTGCTCCATGTATTGTCCTAACTAATTCACCTCCAGTCTTATAAAGACTTTCTGACCTTTTGCCAAACGTTTAGTACAGGGGGGGGGCAGTTTAGCTCTGGGGTACCCTGTACATATTGCACGTAGGTAATTCCAGTGTTTAATCCCACTAGTCTAGAGGTGAGTGCCACCCATTGTATTTTCTGTTCTTTGTTAGAGTAGGAAGGATTTGTTTCTCTTGTGAGTAAGTAATATCTTTATTTTGTTTAGACTGAGTTTTGGTTTTACTACATTCTTTCCTTTGGCACCACCTGACCCTCCCTGTATTGTTGACTTGGCATTCATTTACTTTTTGTCCATTTAGTTTGTTAATAAACAACTTTTCAGTTAACCTCAACTTCTGTCTGTCTCAATTATATAATTTGGGTATATGTTACCGTCCCTTCCTCCTGGACCACCATCTGGGACGTAACACCTGCAATGTCTGTTATGTGAGAGACGCAGTTGTACAGTCTTACACATAATATAAGGACTGTACAACAATAACAATAACATTAGTTCTGTGGAGAATCAGACCAGACTAAAGACTAAAAGAGAAGGTAGCTACTCGAGTGAAATAAATTAAGGTAAACATGACAGAACTGACAAAAATCATTTAACTTTGAGCATGAAGCTCTCAGATGGCTGCCTTCCTTGATTTCCCCTAAATATTCCATGTATACACATGTGTAACTTTAACATTCCAAAATGTTCTTCTGGAAACAAAATATGACCATGTTAATCCACAAAAGCCTGTTATTTAGGGTCAAATTATTCCTGTCAGTTGTTCACAAACCAGGGCCACCTGGTGAGATAGTGACACATCATGTAATCAATGACCACATTTGCATGGATATAGGTCCTTTTCTAAAGACAGTTAAGCATCATTCACAAGACAAAAGGAATGTTGCAGTTCAGGTGTGAAGTGGGCGAGGGAGATATTTCTAAAGACCTTGTAATTCTAGAGAATATAAGATGTTTGCCAAATAAATGAAGATGCTTTGATGTACAATGAAGACTATGAACAGAATATAGCAAGCAGTTATTCCTTGACAACACCAGGTTGTATTGTTCTGAAGGAATTTGGAGCAATCGTGTTAAATAGGAACTTGGAATGGCCTTTCTATCTTAATGGCTCTGCTTGAATAGCAAGATTGAGATGAGAGAGACTCATCGACACAAGGACATGACTAGAGTTGTTTATTGTAAATGTAAATGAGAGCAGGACATGAGAAATGTTTAGCAGTGATAAAGAAAAGGGTGAAATTATGGGTACATTTTACTTTTGATATCAGAGATAGTTTGAGGTGAACTATTTATGTAATGTGTTTATGGTAACTTAATTCATCAAATTACACTCACAAAGCAGCCCACCACCACCAGGGTTTAGAACATTAACCCTTTTGCCTCATTCAGCAACGGTACTTAAGAGGAAATTTCTTCTTAAACCCACTTAAGAAGTTTTTAAGAAGATTTAGGTATTCTCCAATGTTTTCTTAGCTGTGATCTGTTCTTAGGTAAGAACAGAATCTACGCACACTTTCTTAAGAGGATTTTTTTTCTTAGACCCATTTAAGAGGTTTTTAAGAAGATTTTTGTATACTCCAATGTTTTCTTAGCTGTGATCTGTTCTCAGGTAAGAACAGAATCTACACACACTGATGAGCACTCTTAGGCTGGCCTTTGAGTTCTTAAGTGTGACATATTTGTGCAAAAATAATTAATTCTTGAAGTTTCTTCAATTCTACAGTTGTATAATATAGGATTTAAATTACAATAATATTTTTATCATATCTTTAGAGCAGTGGTTCTCAAAGTGTGGTTTGGGGACCCCCAGGGGTCCTTCAGGGAGTTTCAGGGGGTCCACAGCAAACGAAGAACAGTTTAATCACTTTAACCCTATTTTATACTTTGTTTGAAAATAGCTGATCTACAAGCTCACAACACGTCCCATTACTGGCCATTTTGAGCTTGTAGATCGGCTATTTTCGAGACATTTTGATAAATTTTGAAACATTTTCCCTGGCAGAAAATATTTTCAGGTGGGGGTCTGCAGCCAAATGCATGTCAATTTGGGGGTCCTTGACATGAAAATGTTTGAGACGGGTCTGAAATTACAATCTAACCCAAACGGACTCGGATGAGTTGAAGCCCAAGCCCCATACCTACCCCATAACCCCCCACCCACCCCACCTCATCACCCCCCATACCCCCACCCCCATATCCCCGACATTCGCCACACCCCCATTTTCCAGTCCCCTTCCTACCTGAAAGCCCCCCTATACCCACCCGTCATACCCATCCCCCCCACATAGCCCCCTACACCCCTCCTTGCACCACCATATCACCCACCACACCCCTATTTCCACCCCATTACATACCAAGCAGCTGCTACCTTAAAGACCCTCCATATCCACCCACCAGCTTTCAGTAATAAAATGTTTTATATCCACTACTAACGCTACTCCTGAACATGAAATATGGATAACATTTTTAACAGCTAATTTCGGCAAATGTACATTGATGTCTAGTGGTGATATGTTGATTAATGTGAGAGAAATAATCAAATACATTCATTAATTAAATAAAATAATTTGCTGTTCACTTCAGAAGTACCTCCACATAACTATTAATTAATTAATGTTTATGTTCCACCATAGTTTAGGTATTCTTTACTTCATTCTCTCAATTTTATTTCTGTGTGTGATTTCCTGTGATTTCTGTGTGCAGCAATCACACACAGGTGTGACTGCAGGCAGAGCCATGCAGTCATGCCTTATATGGGGATTGGTGGGGCGGCTCCCTATGGTAATTAGGATGAACTGGCACACCCCTTCAAGTTACGAGGATTGGGATTCATCATCATCAAGAACATAGTTACGAACAATTCTGCCTTTTAAGAACGTTTCATGAATCTGACTCAACGTCTCTTAGGAATTCACTTAGGAAGAAATGTAAGAGGAAACATTAGGAACTTATTGCTGCATGAGGCCCATTGTACATACCATCTTAAGACCTGAGTCTGATTAGAGTATTATTTCATATCTTCATATTCATTAATGAGTGAATACAACATTGTTGAAGTCTGAAGATACTTATCGTCTCTTTACTGTGCATGAATTTTATAATATATGCATTTATAAATACAGGGTGTCATATTAATATATTTCATATTAATCTTATAGGAATTAAGACATATTGGAATTGCATGAAGATTACAAATGAATTCATCCACAAATGGATGCTCTTGGTCCTCTTCTAACAGAAAGTCAACAGTTTCTAGAAGGTTGCATGGATGGAGCATGTCTGGGAGAGGAGCATAAAGAAGTATGTTAGGTTGTGATTGGTGGAGAGAGGTAATTGAGAAACCCTATGGATGTGACCAGTGTGGATAACACTTCTCTGATATATCCAGCCTTAAAAATCACCAGAGAATTCACACTGGAGAGAAACCATATGGATGTGACCAGTGTGGACAACACTTCTCTCAAATGTCCACCCTTAAAAATCACCAGAGAATTCACACTGGAGAAAAACCCTATGGATGTGACCAGTGTGGACAACACTTCTCTCAAACAGCCGACCTTAAAAAACACAAGATAATTCACACTGGAGGGAAATCCTAATTTGGTCAACACTGAATGAATTTCACTCATTTAAGCAGTCTAAAAAGTAATGCATGTACACATCAGTGCAAATTCATTGTGAACAATGTGACAAGTGCTTCATTAGAGAGGATCAGAAACATGCAATATGATGACCCTTTGTTGTTATTTTAAGCAGTTGTGTATTAAGTCTGCTGAGCTGTTATGAACCTATTACTATTAGCAATAACGCTATAGATGTTTAGGACACTAGTGTGTTAATACTGTGCATGAGAAGTCCACACATTTTAGAAGTAAAGTTAGTCTAGTTCATTACTTTTAAATAATACATTCTGGATAATATGTCAAATACACAGTGTGCCTTAATTGCTGTGGCCAAGAACCTGACCATGAACTGTTTACTCTATAGAGTAATACTGTAGTTAACATACACACAATAGTAAATGATTAAACAATTGAAAACTTGAATGGTTATAGCCTACTATACTGTGACTACTTCTAAACTATAACAGTGGACTATTTATGTAGGCTGTGTATTTTGACTTGTTCATAATAAACACTTAAAGTCAAGATGGAGGAGTAAATAATAAATAGATAATTTTACTCAGTTAAGCAGCCTAAATTGTAATGCACACACACACACACACACACACATACACATAAATGAAAACATATTATGGTGTTGAAGCCAGTTAGTACAAATTGCTTTATATATGTATGCCTTCTGACTTCTTTTATATTCCTGATTGCTGCTATAGATACCATACATGTCTTAAATAGGTTTAGCATACCTGCTTTTGTAACTTTACTTATTGGCTATTGTTTCCTTATATAATGGTATTATGGTTTAACTTCATTTCACCTAGTTGTTATATTGCATTGTGTTATCACTGTCTTTGCTGAACATGTCCCATCAATATTTCACGTATTGTACTAATTGAGTGACAAATAAACCCTTCTTAATTGATTCTTGATTGTTTTTCCTACTTTGTATGAATAATGTTCAAGGTAAGTAAGTTGGTGTTCTGGCGGTGCCACCAGTTAGTGCCACCAGTTGGTGCAAACATTATACTATGTCATAATTTAGCAATTTTGGAAACAAGTCCAAATATCAACTACATTTTAGAAACCAGCCGCTTATAATAAGCAGGCATGGCAACACTGCAGAACATTGGAAAGCATGCTTGTTGTTGTTATAGATCACACCCCCAAGCAGGCTCTCCTCTCCACAAGGAGGGGCAGTGCACCAAAGCATTATGGTCATTGTAGTAATGCAGCAGTCCAGTCAAACCCTAGTCAAACACACAGACTTCATAATTTTTCTGGCCATAGGGTGCAAATTTAAAATGTGGCTACTGTTATCTACTACAAATATTATTAACATTGAGTGACTGTAAGTTCTTCCAGGGGTGAAATGCCCCTTAAAAGACATGCACACTCACACGCTGGCTCAAAGCACGTGTGCGCTTCGCATGCGCGCGCACACACACACACACACACACACACACTAAAACAACCGATCTACAATGAGAGTAAAAATAATTTAAAGTAAATAAAGTGAGCACAAATATTTAAAAGTAAATACATTGAGTAAAAATACTTAAGAGTACATAAATTGAGTAGAAATACTTAAAAGAAAAAAATACTGATTTAAGTAACAGTACTTAAAAGTCACTAAACTGAGTACAAATACTTCAAAATAACAAACTGGAGTATAAAGAATTGTAATCAACTATATGGACTAAAAATATGTAAAAGTAATTAAAGTAAGTAAAAAGTAACAACTGTAAGTATAACGCCTAAAGTGTGAACTTAACCGTAACAACAGTGCGTTTATGTCTGTTGGTTGTGAGTAAACCAAGGTGCAGTGATCCCTCGTTGCTCCTAAAGAGTTCCAAGTCCACAAACTGATGTTGATTATGTAGTCCACACATTTTAGAAGTAAAGTTAGTCTAGTTCATTACTTTTAAATAATACATTCTGGATAATGTGTCAAATACACAGTGTGCCTTAATTGCTGTGGCCAAGAACCTGACCATGAACTGTTTACTCTATAGAGTAATACTGTAGTTAACATACACACAATATAAATGATTAAACAATTGAACACTTGAATGATTACTACTATACTGTAACTACTTCTGACCATGAACTGTTTACTCTATAGAGTAATACTGTAGTTAACATACACACAATATAAATGATTAAACAATTGAACACTTGAATGATTACTACTATACTGTAACTACTTCTAAACTATAACAGTGGACCCTATATACACTCACAATGGACTATTTATGTAGGCTGTGTATTTTGACTTGTTTGTAATAAACATTTAAAGGCAAGATGCAGCTTGCAAAGTGTTGGTATACTGTGTTTCTGGCAATGTAATGTAATCACATGGAATTACATACGCTTTCTTTATATAGAACATAATCTGTTTTGCCAAATACATTAAGATGCTGTTATGTTCAATGACACACTATAAACACAATATAACAAGCAATCGTTCCTTCAGCAAATCAGGTTTTATTGTTCTGAAGGAATTCGGAACAATCATAACATGTACAATTGAGGTTTCTATAGGAACTTTAATGGCCTATATATTTCAATGGTTCACAATGTGGTTTAAAATGTACTTTTAAAATACGAGATAGTTTGAGGTGAACTATGTATGGTAACTTCAGCAATCATGTGTTATTCTCTAGTAGCCCACCACCAATAGGGTTTAGACCTGCAATGTCTGTTATGTGAGAGACACAGTTGTACAGTCTTACACATAATGTAAGACTGTACAACAATAACAATATTAGTTCTGTAGAGACTCAAGTGAAATAAATTGAGGTAAAAATTACAGAACTGACCAAACTCATTTAACTTTGAGCATGAAGCTCTCAGATGGCCGCCTTCCTTGATTTCCCCTAAATAGTCCATATATACACATGTGTAACTTTAACATTCCAAAATGTTCTTCTGGAAACAAAAATATGACCATGTTAATCCACAAAAGCCTGTTATTTGGGGTCAAATTATTCCTGTCAGTTGTTCACACACCAGGGTGAGACAGTGACACATCATGTAATCAATGACCACATTTGCAGCTAAGCATCATTCACAAGACAAAAGGAAAGTTGCATTTCAGGTGTGAAGTGGGTGAGGGAGATATTTCTAAAGACCTTGTAATTCTAGAGAACAAAAGATGTTTGCCAAATAAATGAAGATGCTCTGATGTACAATGAAGACTATGAACAACATATAGCAAGCAGTTATTCCTTGACAACACCAGGTTGTATTGTTCTGAAGGAATTTGGAGCAATCGTGTTAAATAGGAACGTGGATGGCCTTTCTATCTTAATGGCTCTGCTTGAATAGCAAGATTGAGATGAGAGAGACTCAT
Source organism: Gymnoscopelus braueri (assembly GCF_963280865.1). Lineage (NCBI taxonomy): Eukaryota > Metazoa > Chordata > Actinopteri > Myctophiformes > Myctophidae > Gymnoscopelus > Gymnoscopelus braueri. The sequence continues at coordinate 14,429,934 of NC_137623.1, read as the reverse complement.
CCACACAAGGACACGACTAGAGTTGTTTATTGTAAATGTAAATGAAAGCAGGACATGAGAAATGGTTAGTAGTGATACAGAAAAAGGTGAAATTATGGGTACATTTTACTTTTCATATCAGAGATGGTTTGAGGTGAACTATTTATGTAATGTGTTTATGTTAACTTAATTCATCAAATTACATTCACAAAGCAGCCCAACACCACCACCAGGGTTTAGAACATAGAACAAACTTAAATATACTTCAATGAAAATAACGTTGACAGAAAAATGCAAGTGTGAACCTTGACAATAAAACATCCAATTTGGTCAGCTGTTCCACCTTGACCTCTCACCATGACACAGGTTAATAAGCAGAACTTTGTACATACCATCTTAAGACCTGACTCTGATTAGAGTATTATTTCATATCTTCATATTAATTAATGAGTGAATACAACATTGTTGAAGTCTATAGATACTGATTGTCTGTTTACTGTGCATGCGTTTAATGAATTTATACATACAGGATGTCATATTTTTTATATGTATTTATATTAATCTTATAGGAATTAAGACATGTTGGAATTGCATGAAGATTACAAATAAATGCATCCACAAATGGATGTTCTTGGTTCTCTTGTAACAGAAAGTCAACAGTTTTTAGAAGGTTGCATGGATGGAGCATGTCTGGGGGATCAGTGTGGACAACACTTCTCTCAAATGGCCCACCTTAAAACACACCAGCGAATTCACACTGGAGAGAAATCCTAATTTGGTCAGCATGGAATGAATTTTACTCAGTTAAGCAGCCTTAATCATGTATGTACACATCAGTGCAAATTCATTGTGAACAGTGTGACAAGTGCTTCATTAGAGAGGATCAGAAACATGCAACATGATGACCCATTGTTGTTTATTAAGTCTGCTGAGCTGTTATGAACCTATTACATGTATATTAGCATTGTCGCTATAGATGTTTAGGACACTAGTGTGTTAATACTGTGCATGAGAACGCTACTCACACCAAAGTCCTCGTAGTGGTGGCCCACGGCAGAATAAACTAAATAGTGGTCTTCAAGAGGCGACCACACTGTGGTATCCAAAGTGCGAATATTATAGGACACAAAAAACTAAGGTTTCTGTACTATGTCCATACCTGTCATCATGGTATGTTTAACTTCATTACACCTAGTTGTAATATTGCATTGTTGTGTTATCACTGTCTTTGCTGAACAAATAAACCTTTCTTTATTATTTTTGTCCTCCTTCTTTCTTGTATGAAGAATTTACATGTCCTGCTGCCATTTACATATTACGTACAATTAACAATGTCATATATTGTGATTACTGTCATTACCATTATTGACACCTGTGGTGCTGTAATCACCATGATTGACACCTGTGGTGCAAAAGCAAGCCAAGGCATCTCAGCCAGTACAGACCTGACCTGAGGTGAATAAAGACCATTACATTGGGAACAACGCTCCGTCTTATTTGTTGTATACAGAGTGTTGGATGTACTAAGGAGATACAACAAAGTGGCGACGAGGATTTGTTGAGTCTGCGTGTGTCTTGCACTCAGTTTGACTGGAGATAAGTTGTAAAACAAAAAAAACACAGAAGGACAAGTGGCTGTTGGAAGCATACTAGTGCTGTTGTTAGTACAATCAAACGGACTGTGATCGTTTGAGTGGATAAAATGACGGCGATGATTGGAAGCATTGGTCCTTTTGATGAAGGTACTGAACAGTGGAGCTCTTATACAAAACGTTTTGAGTATTTTGTAGAGGCAAACAGCGTTGAAGATGCTAAGCTGGTGCCGACGTTTTTAACTGTAATTAAAAAAGCATTCAATTTGTTAAGTTGTCTTGTTCAGCCTGACAAGCCTGGATCCAAAAGTTATGACGTGATAAAGGCCACCTTAGCAGTCCATTATTCCCCTAAGCCCATGGTGATTGCTGAACGTTTTCGTTTCCATAAAAGAAATCAAGAGGAGAGGGAGTCTGTCACAATGTTTGTTGCTGCGCTAAAAATAATATCCGAACACTGTGAATTCAATGCGGTGCTTAATGACACCATCAGAGACAGGCTTGTGTGCGGGCTGAGGAGTGAAGCTACACAGAAACGCTTGTTAACTGAAAATGGTCTTACACTGGAGAAGGCTGTTGAAATTAGTGTATCCATGGAATTAGCTGCCAAGGAGGCTCACCAGCTCAGCGGTGCAAGTGGAACACTGCACAAGGTCTCCACAGAAGACAAGGGAGCTCAGAGCAGATGCTATCGGTGTGACAGAGTGGGTCACCTTGCCACAGAGTGTTGGAGTAAGGACGTCAATTGCAGGAAATGTGGGGGAAAAGGGCACATTGAACGTGCTTGTAAGAGCAAGGGAGCTGACAAGACCCCCAAAAACAATGAGAGGCCAAAGCACAGGTTCAAAAAGGGATCAGTCTGTGCATAGTGTGCAACACAGCCACACCACAGCTGAGAGCAGTGGCTCATCTGATGAAGCAAGCGTGTATGTATGTACTGTCAGTTACTGGGGGTCCAGATGGATACTGGGTTTCTCCACTGCTGGATGGGCGACCAGTGCGCATTGAAATGCGCAAAAGTAGCCATGGAAAATATTTGAAGAAGATATGCTCATTAAAATCTTGTTAAACTATAATAGTCCAAACTGAAAAAAATCCCTTCTAAATAATTAGCACACCTCAGCTCCTAGTAATGGGGGTGAACAATGGGTAATTTATTCAATCCCTAGCAACTCCTCTAATCACCCCCCCTCTTTGACAACAAACTGGAGTATAAAGAATTGTAATCAACTATATGGACTAAAAATATGTAAAATTAATTAAAGTAAGTAAAAAGTAACAAATGTAAGTATAACTACTTAAAAGTGTGAACTTAAACCTAACAACAGTGTGTTTATGTCTGTTGGTTGTGAGTAAACCAAGTTGCAGTGATCCCTCGTTGCTCCTAAAGAGTTCCAAGTCCACAAACTGATGTTGATTATGTAGTCCACACATTTTAGAAGTAAAGTTAGTCTAGTTCATTACTTTTAAATAATACATTCTGGATAATGTGTCAAATACACAGTGTGCCTTAATTGCTGTGGCCAAGAACCTGACCATGAACTATTTACTCTATAGAGTAATACTGTAGTTAACATGTTGGTCTACTGTGTTTCTGGCAATTTAATGTAATCACATGGAATTACATACCTTTTCCTTATATAGAACATAATCTGTTTTGCCAATACATTAAGATGCCGTTATGTTCAATGACACACTATAAACACAATATAGCAAGCAATTGTTCCTTCAGCAAATAATTTTTTTTTTTTAAATACGAGATAGTTTGAGGTGAACTATGTATGGTAACTTCAGCAATCATGTGTTATTCTCTAGTAGCCCACCACCACTAGGGTTTAGACCTGCAATGTCTGTTATGTGAGAGACACAGTTGTACAGTCTTACACATTATGTAAGACTGTACAACAATAACAATAACATTAGTTCTGTAGAGAATCAGACCAGACTAAAGACTAAAAGAGAAGGTAGCTACTCAAGTGAAATAAATTGAGGTAAAGGTGACAGAACTGACCAAACTCATTTAACTTTGAGCATGAAGCTCTCAGATGGCTGCCTTCCTTGATTTCCCCTAAATAGTCCATATATACACATGTGTAACTTTAACATTCCAAAATGTTCTTCTGGAAACAAAATATGACCATGTTAATCCACAAAAGCCTGTTATTTGGGGTCAAATTATTCCTGTCAGTTGTTCACACACCAGGGTGAGACAGTGACAAATCATGTAATCAATGACCACATTTGCATGGATATAGGTCATTTTCTGCAGCTAAGCTAAGCATCATTCACAAGACAAAAGGAATGTTGCAGTTCAGGTGTGAAGTGGGTGAGGGAGATATTTCTAAAGACCTTGTAATTCTAGAGAACATAAGATGTTTGCCAGATAAATGAAGATGCTGTGATGTACAATGAAGACTATGAACAGAATATAGCAAGCAGTTATTCCTTGACAACACCAGGTTGTATTGTTCTGAAGGAATTTGGAGCAATCGTGTTAAATAGGAACTTGAATGGCCTTTCTATCTTAATGGCTCTGCTTGAATAGCAAGATTGAGATGAGAGAGACTCATCGACACCCAAGGACATGACTAGAGTTGTTTATTGTAAATGTAAATGAAAGCAGGACATGAGAAATGGTTAGCAGTGATACAGAAAAGGGTGAAATTATGGGTACATTCTACTTTTCATATCAGAGATAGTTTGAGGTGAACTATTTATGTAATGTGTTTATGTTAAAACTAAATATACTTCAATGAAAATAACTTTGACAGCGAAATGCAAATGTGAACCTTGACAATAAAATATCTAATTTGGTCAGCTGTTGCACCTTGACCTCTCACCATGACAGAAGGGTCAATAAGCAGAACATTGTACATACCATCTTAAGACCTGACTCTGATTACAATATTTTGCAACTCATGGCTCAGTCAATTAGTAGCCTAATTAGTCTGCTATTGGAACACAAGGCCCTCGCCTCCTTCTTCAGATTATGACGTGGAGGAAAACACAGAGGAGCAAGCAAAAGAGCAAACAGTAACTTCTAAATGCACAGAAGTATGTGGTGAGGGAGTAAGTGCAAGAGCATGCTCTAAAATATGTCTGGTAAATGTTCATCCAAATGGCCATCCAGAGCTCACAAGGCGGATGTACGCTATACTCGATGAAGAAAGCAACAGATCTCTAGCCAGGTCCAAATTCTTTGACATCTTCAACGATCGAAGTCCTCTACATCCCTACACACTAAAGACTTGTGCAGGCATTGTGGGGACTGCTAGAAGGAGAGCTCGTGGCTATGTTGTGGAGTCTCTAGACAAGAGAATCAGTCTCTCTCTCCCAACATTGATCGAGTGCAATGAAGTTCCAGACAACAGATCAGAAGTGCCAACACCAAGTGCAGCTCTCCACCACAAGCATCTCAAGCACATGGCAGGTGAGATACCTCCTTTGGACCCTGATGCGGACATTCTGTCGTTGCTCGGCAGAGACATTCTAAGAGTGCATAAAGTGAGGAAACATGTAAATGGGTTATCTGTTGGATTACCTGTGCGAAGGGAGGCAATAACATTGAGCATGAAGCTCTCATATGGCTCCCCTTCCTTGATTTCCCATAAATATTCCATGTATACACGTGTGTAACTTTAACATTCCAAAATGTTCTTCTGGAAACAAAATATGACCATGTTAATCCACAAAAGCCTGTTATTTGGGGTCAAATTATTCCTGTCAGTTGTTCACACACCAGGGCCACCTGGTGAGACAATGACACATCATGTAATCAATGACCACATTTGCATGGATATAGGTCCTTTTCTAAAGACAGCTAAGCATCATTCACAAGACAAAAGGAATGTTGCAGTTCAGGTGTGAAGTGGGTGAGGGAGATATTTCTAAAGACCTTGTAATTCTAGAGAACATAAGATGTTTGCCAAATAAATGAAGATGCTGTGATGTACAATGAAGACTATGAACAGAATATAGCCATCAGTTATTCATTGACAACACCAGGTTGTATTGTTCTGAAGGAATTTGGAGCAATCGTGTTAAATAGGAACTTGAATGGCCTTTCTATCTTAATGGCTCTGCTTGAATAGCAAGATTGAGATGAGAGAGACTCATCGACACCCAAGGACATGACTAGAGTTGTTTATTGTAAATGTTAATGAAAGCAGGACATGAGAAATGGTTAGCAGTGATACAGAGAAAGGTGAAATTATGGATACATTTTACTTTTCATATCAGAGATAGTTTGAGGTGAACTATTTATGTAATGTGTTTATGTTAACTTAACTCATCAAATTACATTCACAAAGCAGCCCACCACCAGGGTTTAGAACATAGAACAAACTTAAATATACTTTGATGAAAATAACTTTGACAGAAAAATGCAAATGTGAACCTTGACAATAAATCATCTAAATTGGTCAGCTGTTGCACATTGACCTCTCACCATGACACAAGGGTTAATAAGCAGAACATTGTACATACAATCTTAAGACCTGACTCTGATTAGAGTATTATTTCATATCTTCATATTCATTCATGAGTGAATACAACATTGTTGAAGTCTGAAGATACTGATTGTCTGTTTACTGTGCATGCATTTAATAATGTAGTCATTTTTATAAATACAGGGTGTCATATTCATATATTTTCTCTTATAGGAATTAAGACATATTGGAATTGCATGAAGATTACAAATAAATTCATCCACAAATGGATGTTCTTGGTTCTCTTTTAACAGGAAGTCAACAGTTTTTAGAAGGTTGCATGGGTGGAGCATGTCTGGGGGAGGAGCATATATAAGTATGTTAGGTTGTGATTGGTGGAGAGATGGGTGTATTGTTCTCTTTGTCCAATCATTCAAAGCAGTTACTGGCTCCACCCCAGGCTCTCTAGTATAAGAAGAGTGTGTAGTTGTAATTCATCCATAACTCCTCCAGGATATCAGTCATTTCTGATCAGATCTGACTGTGGAAGATGAACTCTCTCAACCCAACCAGGGACAGTTCTGCTGAACAGGAGGGACCCAAAGAAAATGGTATGTTACTTTATCTACCTCATTTCTACTTTTAATGTCCCTGCTCTGTCATACAAATGTTTTATTACTTTACTTTTCAACTTTTAAATTAAGTAGTCTCAATACTTGTCTCAATCTTATATGTTGCGCTTAGCTGTTGATTATGTATCTTTATATGCTTCACTATTGCCTTATCTCCTTGGGGACATACATTTTATTCATATATATATATATATATATATATATATATATATATATATATATATATATATATATATATATATATATAAATACATAGATAGATATTATTTATTTGGCAAAGTTGTACATTTGTATTCTATTCCCACCTCTCAACCATATTTCCTTTGTTTTTCTGCAATCCAGGGTTGAATCAGCCTGTCTTCCCTGTGCTACCAGTAGTGAATGAACAAAGAAGCTTGGCTAAACCAAAAGGACACTACTGTGATCAGTGTGGACAACGCTTCAGTTTTATGTCCAAACTTAAAATACATCAGAGAATTCACACTGAAGAGAAACCCTATGGTTGTGATCAGTGTGGACAACACTTCTCTGTAATGTCCAACCTTAAAATACATCAGAGAATTCACACTGGAGAGAAACCCTATGGATGTGATCAGTGTGGACAACACTTCTCTATAATATCCAACCTTAAAAAACACCAGATAATTCACACTGGAGAGAAACCCTATGGATGTGAACAGTGTGGACAACACTTCTCTCGAATGTCCCACCTTAAAACACACCAGAGACTTCACACTGGAGAGAAACCCTATGGATGTGAACAGTGTGGACAACACTTCTCTCTAATGCCCAACCTTAAAAGACACCAGAGAATTCACACTGGAGAGAAACCATATAGATGTGACCAGTGTGGGCAACACTTCTCTCAAATGTCAAGCCTTAAAACACACCAGAGAATTCACACTGGAGAAAAACCTTATGGATGTGGTCAGTGTGGACAACACTTATCTACAATGGCCCATCTTAAAACACACCAGAGAATTCACACTGGAGAGAAACCCTATAGCTGTGACCAGTGTGGACAACACTTTTCGCAAATGGCCAACCTTAAAAAACACCAGAAAATTCACACTGGAGAGAAACCCTATGGATGTGACCACTGTGGACAACACTTCTCTCAAATGTCCAGCCTTGAAAGACATCAGAGAATTCACACTGGAGAGAAACCCTATGGATGTGATCAGTGTGGACAACACTTCTCTCTAATGGGCAACCTTAAAAGACACCAGGGAATTCACAATGGAGAGAAATCCTAATCCTATGTGGAATTAATTTTACTCAGTTAAACAGCCTAAATTGTAATGCACGCACACACAGTGTGACAATTATTTTATTAGAAAGGATCACAAACATGAAACATTATGAACCATTGTTGTTGCGTTAAGCAGTTATTAAGTCTGCTGAGCCTTTATGAACCTATTAAATGAATATTAGCATTGTCGTTATAGACGTTTGGACACTAGTGTGTTAACACTGTGCACGAGAATGCTACTCACACCAAAGTCCTTGTAGTGGTGGCCCACAGCAGAATAAACGAAATAATGGTCTTCAAGAGACTAGAAGGTGGCCGCACACAGTGGTAGCCACTGGTAGGTTTTGGTTGGTCGTTGGCCCATTGTTCTCCGGTTACAAGCCTAATCCCCGCCCATCAGTTTCGCTCCTCTCTGTGGTGGTGTAAAGTAAGTAACTAAGTACGTTTACTCAAGTACTGTACTGTACCTGCAAGGGCTCAAGAGTAGTGAAAATAAACAAAACCATTTCGCTACTCACCGAAACAAAGGCTGTTTTGTGTTGTTGAAAGTCTATTCTCGGAGGTGGGAAGCCTCTCAGCACCCCACCTACTCTGTAAAATACACTTTTTGGGCAGAAAATAAAATATGTCTGTGAGACGGAGATTATTTTTATTTACTCCACACTGCCCTCTACAGATTTGGTTAATGGTAAATTCAAATAGTCCAGATCTGTAGAGGGCGCAGTGGAGTAAATAATAAATAATAAATAGATAATTTTACTCAGTTAAGCAGCCTAAATTGTAATGCACACACAAACACACACACACACACACACACACATCAATGAAAATATATTATGAACAGAGTGACAATTATTTTATTAGAAAGGATCACAAACATGAAACATGATGAACCATTGTTGTTCCGTTAAGCAGTTATTAAGTCTGCTGAGCTTTTATGAACCTATTAAATGAATATTAGCATTGTCGTTATAGACGTTTGGACACTAGTGTGTTAACACTGTGCACGAGAATGCTACTCACACCAAAGTCCTTGTAGTGGTGGCCCACAGCAGAATAAACGAAATAATGGTCTTCAAGAGACTAGAAGGTGGCCGCACACAGTGGTAGCCAAAGTGACAATATTATGGGACACAAAAAAACAAAGGTTTCTGTACTCTGTCTTTTGAAGACCACTATTTAATAATGTGTTAACATACATTGTAGTGCATGTGATTTTCAATGCAATGATTAGAAAAGCACAGGTAAGGTGGTGTCTGGTGTTGAAGACAGTTAGTACAAATTGCTTTATATATGTATGCCTTCTTTTATATTCCTGATTGCTGCTATAGATACCATACATGTCTTAAATAGGTTTAGCATACCTGCTTTTGTAACTTTACTTATTGGCTATTGTTTCCATATATAATGGTATTATGGTTTAACTTCATTTTACCTAGTTGTTATATTGCATTGTGTTATCACTGTCTTTGCTGAACATGTCCCATCAATATTTCACGTATTGTACTATGTGAGTGACAAATAAACCCTTCTTAATTGATTCTTGATTGTCTTTCCTACTTTGTATGAATAATGTTCAAAGTAATAATGATAAAATCACAGTAAGTTGGTGTTCCGGCGGTGCCACCAGTTGGTGCAAACATTATACTATGTCATAATTTAGCAATTTTGGAAACAAGTCCAAATATCAACTACATTTTAGAAACCAGCCGCTTATAATAAGCAGGCATGGCAACACTGCAGAACACTGGAAAGAATGCTTGTTGTTGTTATAGATCACACCCCCAAGCAGGCTCTCCTCCCCACAAGGAGGGGCAGTGCACCAAAGCATTATGGTCATTGTAGTAATGCAGCAGTCCAGTCAAACCCTTGTCAAACACACAGACTTCATAATGTCCTCCTTCTTTCTTGTATGAAGAATTTACATGTCCTGCTGCCATTTACATATTACGTACAATTAACAATGTCATATATTGTGATTACTGTCATTACCATTATTGACACCTGTGGTGCTGTAATCACCATGATTGACACCTGTGGTGCAAAAGCAAGCCAAGGCATCTCAGCCAGTACAGACCTGACCTGAGGTGAATAAAGACCATTACATTGGGAACAACGCTCCGTCTTATTTGTTGTATACAGAGTGTTGGATGTACTAAGGAGATACAACAAAGTGGCGACGAGGATTTGTTGAGTCTGCGTGTGTCTTGCACTCAGTTTGACTGGAGATAAGTTGTAAAACAAAAAAACACAGAAGGACAAGTGGCTGTTGGAAGCATACTAGTGCTGTTGTTAGTACAATCAAACGGACTGTGATCGTTTGAGTGGATAAAATGACGGCGATGATTGGAAGCATTGGTCCTTTTGATGAAGGTACTGAACAGTGGAGCTCTTATACAAAACGTTTTGAGTATTTTGTAGAGGCAAACAGCGTTGAAGATGCTAAGCTGGTGCCGACGTTTTTAACTGTAATTAAAAAAGCATTCAATTTGTTAAGTTGTCTTGTTCAGCCTGACAAGCCTGGATCCAAAAGTTATGACGTGATAAAGGCCACCTTAGCAGTCCATTATTCCCCTAAGCCCATGGTGATTGCTGAACGTTTTCGTTTCCATAAAAGAAATCAAGAGGAGAGGGAGTCTGTCACAATGTTTGTTGCTGCGCTAAAAATAATATCCGAACACTGTGAATTCAATGCGGTGCTTAATGACACCATCAGAGACAGGCTTGTGTGCGGGCTGAGGAGTGAAGCTACACAGAAACGCTTGTTAACTGAAAATGGTCTTACACTGGAGAAGGCTGTTGAAATTAGTGTATCCATGGAATTAGCTGCCAAGGAGGCTCACCAGCTCAGCGGTGCAAGTGGAACACTGCACAAGGTCTCCACAGAAGACAAGGGAGCTCAGAGCAGATGCTATCGGTGTGACAGAGTGGGTCACCTTGCCACAGAGTGTTGGAGTAAGGACGTCAATTGCAGGAAATGTGGGGGAAAAGGGCACATTGAACGTGCTTGTAAGAGCAAGGGAGCTGACAAGACCCCCAAAAACAATGAGAGGCCAAAGCACAGGTTCAAAAAGGGATCAGTCTGTGCATAGTGTGCAACACAGCCACACCACAGCTGAGAGCAGTGGCTCATCTGATGAAGCAAGCGTGTATGTATGTACTGTCAGTTACTGGGGGTCCAGATGGATACTGGGTTTCTCCACTGCTGGATGGGCGACCAGTGCGCATTGAAATGCGCAAAAGTAGCCATGGAAAATATTTGAAGAAGATATGCTCATTAAAATCTTGTTAAACTATAATAGTCCAAACTGAAAAAAATCCCTTCTAAATAATTAGCACACCTCAGCTCCTAGTAATGGGGGTGAACAATGGGTAATTTATTCAATCCCTAGCAACTCCTCTAATCACCCCCCCTCTTTGACAACAAACTGGAGTATAAAGAATTGTAATCAACTATATGGACTAAAAATATGTAAAATTAATTAAAGTAAGTAAAAAGTAACAAATGTAAGTATAACTACTTAAAAGTGTGAACTTAAACCTAACAACAGTGTGTTTATGTCTGTTGGTTGTGAGTAAACCAAGTTGCAGTGATCCCTCGTTGCTCCTAAAGAGTTCCAAGTCCACAAACTGATGTTGATTATGTAGTCCACACATTTTAGAAGTAAAGTTAGTCTAGTTCATTACTTTTAAATAATACATTCTGGATAATGTGTCAAATACACAGTGTGCCTTAATTGCTGTGGCCAAGAACCTGACCATGAACTATTTACTCTATAGAGTAATACTGTAGTTAACATACACACAATAGTAAATGATTAAACAATTGAACACTTGAATGATTACTACTATACTGTGACTACTTCTACACTATAAATGTGGACCCTATATACACTCACAATGGACTATTTATGTAGGCTGTGTATTTTGACTTGTTTGTAATAAACATTTAAAGGCAAGATGCAGCTTGCAAAGTGTTGGTCTACTGTGTTTCTGGCAATTTAATGTAATCACATGGAATTACATACCTTTTCCTTATATAGAACATAATCTGTTTTGCCAATACATTAAGATGCCGTTATGTTCAATGACACACTATAAACACAATATAGCAAGCAATTGTTCCTTCAGCAAATAATTATTTTTTTTTAAATACGAGATAGTTTGAGGTGAACTATGTATGGTAACTTCAGCAATCATGTGTTATTCTCTAGTAGCCCACCACCACTAGGGTTTAGACCTGCAATGTCTGTTATGTGAGAGACACAGTTGTACAGTCTTACACATTATGTAAGACTGTACAACAATAACAATAACATTAGTTCTGTAGAGAATCAGACCAGACTAAAGACTAAAAGAGAAGGTAGCTACTCAAGTGAAATAAATTGAGGTAAAGGTGACAGAACTGACCAAACTCATTTAACTTTGAGCATGAAGCTCTCAGATGGCTGCCTTCCTTGATTTCCCCTAAATAGTCCATATATACACATGTGTAACTTTAACATTCCAAAATGTTCTTCTGGAAACAAAATATGACCATGTTAATCCACAAAAGCCTGTTATTTGGGGTCAAATTATTCCTGTCAGTTGTTCACACACCAGGGTGAGACAGTGACAAATCATGTAATCAATGACCACATTTGCATGGATATAGGTCATTTTCTGCAGCTAAGCTAAGCATCATTCACAAGACAAAAGGAATGTTGCAGTTCAGGTGTGAAGTGGGTGAGGGAGATATTTCTAAAGACCTTGTAATTCTAGAGAACATAAGATGTTTGCCAAATAAATGAAGATGCTGTGATGTACAATGAAGACTATGAACAGAATATAGCAAGCAGTTATTCCTTGACAACACCAGGTTGTATTGTTCTGAAGGAATTTGGAGCAATCGTGTTAAATAGGAACTTGAATGGCCTTTCTATCTTAATGGCTCTGCTTGAATAGCAAGATTGAGATGAGAGAGACTCATCGACACCCAAGGACATGACTAGAGTTGTTTATTGTAAATGTAAATGAAAGCAGGACATGAGAAATGGTTAGCAGTGATACAGAAAAGGGTGAAATTATGGGTACATTCTACTTTTCATATCAGAGATAGTTTGAGGTGAACTATTTATGTAATGTGTTTATGTTAAAACTAAATATACTTCAATGAAAATAACTTTGACAGCGAAATGCAAATGTGAACCTTGACAATAAAATATCTAATTTGGTCAGCTGTTGCACCTTGACCTCTCACCATGACAGAAGGGTCAATAAGCAGAACATTGTACATACCATCTTAAGACCTGACTCTGATTACAATATTTTGCAACTCATGGCTCAGTCAATTAGTAGCCTAATTAGTCTGCTATTGGAACACAAGGCCCTCGCCTCCTTCTTCAGATTATGGCGTGGAGGAAAACACAGAGGAGCAAGCAAAAGAGCAAACAGTAACTTCTAAATGCACAGAAGTATGTGGTGAGGGAGTAAGTGCAAGAGCATGCTCTAAAATATGTCTGGTAAATGTTCATCCAAATGGCCATCCAGAGCTCACAAGGCGGATGTACGCTATACTCGATGAAGAAAGCAACAGATCTCTAGCCAGGTCCAAATTCTTTGACATCTTCAACGATCGAAGTCCTCTACATCCCTACACACTAAAGACTTGTGCAGGCATTGTGGGGACTGCTAGAAGGAGAGCTCGTGGCTATGTTGTGGAGTCTCTAGACAAGAGAATCAGTCTCTCTCTCCCAACATTGATCGAGTGCAATGAAGTTCCAGACAACAGATCAGAAGTGCCAACACCAAGTGCAGCTCTCCACCACAAGCATCTCAAGCACATGGCAGGTGAGATACCTCCTTTGGACCCTGATGCGGACATTCTGTCGTTGCTCGGCAGAGACATTCTAAGAGTGCATAAAGTGAGGAAACATGTAAATGGGTTATCTGTTGGATTACCTGTGCGAAGGGAGGCAATAACATTGAGCATGAAGCTCTCATATGGCTCCCCTTCCTTGATTTCCCATAAATATTCCATGTATACACGTGTGTAACTTTAACATTCCAAAATGTTCTTCTGGAAACAAAATATGACCATGTTAATCCACAAAAGCCTGTTATTTGGGGTCAAATTATTCCTGTCAGTTGTTCACACACCAGGGCCACCTGGTGAGACAATGACACATCATGTAATCAATGACCACATTTGCATGGATATAGGTCCTTTTCTAAAGACAGCTAAGCATCATTCACAAGACAAAAGGAATGTTGCAGTTCAGGTGTGAAGTGGGTGAGGGAGATATTTCTAAAGACCTTGTAATTCTAGAGAACATAAGATGTTTGCCAAATAAATGAAGATGCTGTGATGTACAATGAAGACTATGAACAGAATATAGCCATCAGTTATTCATTGACAACACCAGGTTGTATTGTTCTGAAGGAATTTGGAGCAATCGTGTTAAATAGGAACTTGAATGGCCTTTCTATCTTAATGGCTCTGCTTGAATAGCAAGACTGAGATGAGAGAGACTCGTCAACACAAGGACACGACTAGAGTTGTTTATTGTAAATGTTAATGAAAGCAGGACATGAGAAATGGTTAGCAGTGATACAGAGAAAGGTGAAATTATGGATACATTTTACTTTTCATATCAGAGATAGTTTGAGGTGAACTATTTATGTAATGTGTTTATGTTAACTTAACTCATCAAATTACATTCACAAAGCAGCCCACCACCAGGGTTTAGAACATAGAACAAACTTAAATATACTTTGATGAAAATAACTTTGACAGAAAAATGCAAATGTGAACCTTGACAATAAATCATCTAAATTGGTCAGCTGTTGCACATTGACCTCTCACCATGACACAAGGGTTAATAAGCAGAACATTGTACATACAATCTTAAGACCTGACTCTGATTAGAGTATTATTTCATATCTTCATATTCATTCATGAGTGAATACAACATTGTTGAAGTCTGAAGATACTGATTGTCTGTTTACTGTGCATGCATTTAATAATATAGTCATTTTTATAAATACAGGGTGTCATATTCATATATTTTCTCTTATAGGAATTAAGACATATTGGAATTGCATGAAGATTACAAATAAATTCATCCACAAATGGATGTTCTTGGTTCTCTTTTAACAGGAAGTCAACAGTTTTTAGAAGGTTGCATGGGTGGAGCATGTCTGGGGGTGGAGCATATATAAGTATGTTAGGTTGTGATTGGTGGAGAGATGGGTGTATTGTTCTCTTTGTCCAATCATTCAAAGCAGTTACTGGCTCCACCCCAGGCTCTCTAGTATAAGAAGAGTGTGTAGTTGTAATTCATCCATAACTCCTCCAGGATATCAGTCATTTCTGATCAGATCTGACTGTGGAAGATGAACTCTCTCAACCCAACCAGGGACAGTTCTGCTGAACAGGAGGGACCCAAAGAAAATGGTATGTTACTTTATCTACCTCATTTCTACTTTTAATGTCCCTGCTCTGTCATACAAATGTTTTATTACTTTACTTTTCAACTTTTAAATTAAGTAGTCTCAATACTTGTCTCAATCTTATATGTTGCGCTTAGCTGTTGATTATGTATCTTTATATGCTTCACTATTGCCTTATCTCCTTGGGGACATACATTTTATTCATATATATATATATATATATATATATATATATATATATATATATATATATATATATATATATATATATATATAAATATATATATATATATATAAATACATAGATAGATAGATAGATATTATTTATTTGGCAAAGTTGTACATTTGTATTCTATTCCCACCTCTCAACCATATTTCCTTTGTTTTTCTGCAATCCAGGGTTGAATCAGCCTGTCTTCCCTGTGCTACCAGTAGTGAATGAACAAAGAAGCTTGGCTAAACCAAAAGGACACTACTGTGATCAGTGTGGACAACGCTTCAGTTTTATGTCCAAACTTAAAATACATCAGAGAATTCACACTGAAGAGAAACCCTATGGTTGTGATCAGTGTGGACAACACTTCTCTGTAATGTCCAACCTTAAAATACATCAGAGAATTCACACTGGAGAGAAACCCTATGGATGTGATCAGTGTGGACAACACTTCTCTATAATATCCAACCTTAAAAAACACCAGATAATTCACACTGGAGAGAAACCCTATGGATGTGAACAGTGTGGACAACACTTCTCTCGAATGTCCCACCTTAAAACACACCAGAGACTTCACACTGGAGAGAAACCCTATGGATGTGAACAGTGTGGACAACACTTCTCTCTAATGCCCAACCTTAAAAGACACCAGAGAATTCACACTGGAGAGAAACCATATAGATGTGACCAGTGTGGGCAACACTTCTCTCAAATGTCAAGCCTTAAAACACACCAGAGAATTCACACTGGAGAAAAACCTTATGGATGTGGTCAGTGTGGACAACACTTATCTACAATGGCCCATCTTAAAACACACCAGAGAATTCACACTGGAGAGAAACCCTATAGCTGTGACCAGTGTGGACAACACTTTTCGCAAATGGCCAACCTTAAAAAACACCAGAAAATTCACACTGGAGAGAAACCCTATGGATGTGACCACTGTGGACAACACTTCTCTCAAATGTCCAGCCTTGAAAGACATCAGAGAATTCACACTGGAGAGAAACCCTATGGATGTGATCAGTGTGGACAACACTTCTCTCTAATGGGCAACCTTAAAAGACACCAGGGAATTCACAATGGAGAGAAATCCTAATCCTATGTGGAATTAATTTTACTCAGTTAAACAGCCTAAATTGTAATGCACGCACACACAGTGTGACAATTATTTTATTAGAAAGGATCACAAACATGAAACATTATGAACCATTGTTGTTGCGTTAAGCAGTTATTAAGTCTGCTGAGCCTTTATGAACCTATTAAATGAATATTAGCATTGTCGTTATAGACGTTTGGACACTAGTGTGTTAACACTGTGCACAAGAATGCTACTCACACCAAAGTCCTTGTAGTGGTGGCCCACAGCAGAATAAACGAAAGAGTGGTCTTCAAGAGACAAGAAGGTGGCCTATTTATGTAATGTGTTTGTGGTGACTTAATTCATCACATTACATTCACAAAGCAGCCCACCACCACCAAGGTTTAGAACATGAAAAAAAGTCTGAAGATACTGATTGTCTGTTTACTGTACACGCATATATTATGAATTTATATACAGGATGTCATATTCATATACTTCATATGAATCTTATCGGAATTAAGACATATTTGAGCAGGCCTGGTGTTTCGGGCATCAACTCGCGAGTTGAAAAACAGTAGAAACTAGCTAAATAACTCTTCTTTTTTTTTGCTGATTTTTGTTTTTTCCCATATTAACACAGTTCGAATGTTGAGGAAACTTTCAATCCCAACAGATATCCGTTTTAGAATCATTAAGTGTTTTAAATTACATTACAAAAACAATAGTGTTTCTGTCGGTCTTCTGGGGGCGGAGAGTGGTTTTAACTTGCAGGGACACCATTAGCATGAGTGGTTTTGGTTGGTCGTTGGCCCATTGTTCTCCGGTTACAAGCCTAATCCCCGCCCATCAGTTTCGCTCCTCTCTGTGGTGGTGTAAAGTAAGTAACTAAGTACGTTTACTCAAGTACTGTACTGTACCTGCAAGGGCTCAAGAGTAGTGAAAATAAACAAAACCATTTCGCTACTCACCGAAACAAAGGCTGTTTTGTGTTGTTGAAAGTCTATTCTCGGAGGTGGGAAGCCTCTCAGCACCCCACCTACTACAAATACACTTTTTGGGCAGAAAATAAAATATGTCCGTGAGACGGAGATTATTTTTATTTACTCCACACTGCCCTCTACAGATTTGGTTAATGGTAAATTCAAATAGTCCAGATCTGTAGAGGGCGCAGTGGAGTAAATAATAAATAATAAATAGATAATTTTACTCAGTTAAGCAGCCTAAATTGTAATGCACACACACACACACACACACACACACAAACACACACACACACACACATCAATGAAAATATATTATGAACAGAGTGACAATTATTTTATTAGAAAGGATCACAAACATGAAACATGATGAACCATTGTTGTTCCGTTAAGCAGTTATTAAGTCTGCTGAGCTTTTATGAACCTATTAAATGAATATTAGCATTGTCGTTATAGACGTTTGGACACTAGTGTGTTAACACTGTGCACGAGAATGCTACTCACACCAAAGTCCTTGTAGTGGTGGCCCACAGCAGAATAAACGAAATAATGGTCTTCAAGAGACTAGAAGGTGGCCGCACACAGTGGTAGCCAAAGTGACAATATTATGGGACACAAAAAAACAAAGGTTTCTGTACTCTGTCTTTTGAAGACCACTATTTAATAATGTGTTAACATACATTGTAGTGCATGTGATTTTCAATGCAATGATTAGAAAAGCACAGGTAAGGTGGTGTCTGGTGTTGAAGACAGTTAGTACAAATTGCTTTATATATGTATGCCTTCTTTTATATTCCTGATTGCTGCTATAGATACCATACATGTCTTAAATAGGTTTAGCATACCTGCTTTTGTAACTTTACTTATTGGCTATTGTTTCCTTATATAATGGTATTATGGTTTAACTTCATTTTACCTAGTTGTTATATTGCATTGTGTTATCACTGTCTTTGCTGAACATGTCCCATCAATATTTCACGTATTGTACTATGTGAGTGACAAATAAACCCTTCTTAATTGATTCTTGATTGTCTTTCCTACTTTGTATGAATAATGTTCAAAGTAATAATGATAAAATCACAGTAAGTTGGTGTTCCGGCGGTGCCACCAGTTGGTGCAAACATTATACTATGTCATAATTTAGCAATTTTGGAAACAAGTCCAAATATCAACTACATTTTAGAAACCAGCCGCTTATAATAAGCAGGCATGGCAACACTGCAGAACACTGGAAAGAATGCTTGTTGTTGTTATAGATCACACCCCCAAGCAGGCTCTCCTCCCCACAAGGAGGGGCAGTGCACCAAAGCATTATGGTCATTGTAGTAATGCAGCAGTCCAGTCAAACCCTTGTCAAACACACAGACTTCATAATGTCCTCCTTCTTTCTTGTATGAAGAATTTACATGTCCTGCTGCCATTTACATATTACGTACAATTAACAATGTCATATATTGTGATTACTGTCATTACCATTATTGACACCTGTGGTGCTGTAATCACCATGATTGACACCTGTGGTGCAAAAGCAAGCCAAGGCATCTCAGCCAGTACAGACCTGACCTGAGGTGAATAAAGACCATTACATTGGGAACAACGCTCCGTCTTATTTGTTGTATACAGAGTGTTGGATGTACTAAGGAGATACAACAAAGTGGCGACGAGGATTTGTTGAGTCTGCGTGTGTCTTGCACTCAGTTTGACTGGAGATAAGTTGTAAAACAAAAAAAACAAAAAAACACAGAAGGACAAGTGGCTGTTGGAAGCATACTAGTGCTGTTGTTAGTACAATCAAACGGACTGTGATCGTTTGAGTGGATAAAATGACGGCGATGATTGGAAGCATTGGTCCTTTTGATGAAGGTACTGAACAGTGGAGCTCTTATACAAAACGTTTTGAGTATTTTGTAGAGGCAAACAGCGTTGAAGATGCTAAGCTGGTGCCGACGTTTTTAACTGTAATTAAAAAAGCATTCAATTTGTTAAGTTGTCTTGTTCAGCCTGACAAGCCTGGATCCAAAAGTTATGACGTGATAAAGGCCACCTTAGCAGTCCATTATTCCCCTAAGCCCATGGTGATTGCTGAACGTTTTCGTTTCCATAAAAGAAATCAAGAGGAGAGGGAGTCTGTCACAATGTTTGTTGCTGCGCTAAAAATAATATCCGAACACTGTGAATTCAATGCGGTGCTTAATGACACCATCAGAGACAGGCTTGTGTGCGGGCTGAGGAGTGAAGCTACACAGAAACGCTTGTTAACTGAAAATGGTCTTACACTGGAGAAGGCTGTTGAAATTAGTGTATCCATGGAATTAGCTGCCAAGGAGGCTCACCAGCTCAGCGGTGCAAGTGGAACACTGCACAAGGTCTCCACAGAAGACAAGGGAGCTCAGAGCAGATGCTATCGGTGTGACAGAGTGGGTCACCTTGCCACAGAGTGTTGGAGTAAGGACGTCAATTGCAGGAAATGTGGGGGAAAAGGGCACATTGAACGTGCTTGTAAGAGCAAGGGAGCTGACAAGACCCCCAAAAACAATGAGAGGCCAAAGGTTCAAAAAGGGATCAGTCTGTGCATAGGCTACTGTGCAACACAGCCACACCACAGCTGAGAGCAGTGGCTTATCTGATGAGGCAAGCGTGTATGTATGTACTGTCCGTTACTGGGGGCCCAGGTGGATACTGGGTTTCTCCACTGCTGGATGGGCGACCAGTGCGCATGGAAATGCGCACAATATATTCTGGATACATCTGTGACCAAGTACAGTGGTTTGAGACATAAGTAGCCATGGAAAATAGTTGAAGAAGATATGCTCATTTAAATCTTGTTAAACTATAATAATCCAAACTGAGAAAATCCCTTGTAAAGAATTAGCACCCCTCAGCTCCTAGTAATGGGGGTGAACAATGGGTAATGTATTCAATCCCTAGCAACTCCTCTAATCACCTCCCCCCCCCATTGACACCTATCAGTCAGCTGTCAACTCTATAGAAACTTGATGAAACACAATTAAAAAGTTGCCCACAGCTTATACACTCTTGGAGTTACACACCTCTTAAAGGACGACTTCACAGATTTTCAACCTATCTTCATATAATTGGTCCTCACTAATACTCATGATAAAATGGTACCTACTTTCTACTTGGTTTGTGTCTCATAGGAGGGCTAAAATAAGCACCATCAATCTTAGTCTGCTCCCATTTCCTGCTCCCATTTCCTTCTACCAGATGTCTTTGCCAGAAATGGCAGATATACAAGCTCACAGCTAGTGCTGTGAGTTTGTAGTTCTGCTATTTCTGGCCATGTCATGCCAAGTCATTAACAAGTCATTAACTCATAGTTTGTGAGTAATCTATAAATCATCTCTAAAGGATATTTATAACTCATTCACTAACTGTTAACAAATATTTAACAAAGCATTATTAACTCATTAACTAATGGTTTATAAATGTTATATTGACTAGTTATGTGGAATGTATAAGACAGTTATAAATCATCATTTTACAGTTAATAAGTCAGTTAACTAATAATCTGTGAGTGATCTATTAGCTATCTTTAAGGCATATTTATACATCCTTAACCAACTACTAATACATATTTAACAAATCATTGATAACTCATTAACTAATATTGTTTGAGTAATCTATTAACTATCTATAAGTCATGGTTACAACTCCTTAACTAGTAGCTGTTAACAAATATCATAACATGTACAATTGAGGTTTCTATAGGAACTTTAATGGCCTATATATTTCAATGGTTCACAATGTGGTTTAAAATGTACTTTTAAAATGCGAGATAGTTTGAGGTGAACTATGTATGGTAACTTCAGCAATCATGTGTTATTCTCTAGTAGCCCACCACCACTAGGGTTTAGACCTGCAATGTCTGTTATGTGAGAGACACAGTTGTACAGTCTTACACATAATGTAAGACTGCACAACAATAACAATAACATTAGTTCTGTAGAGAATCAGACCAGACTAAAGACTAAAAGAGAAGGTAGCTACTCAAGTGAAATAAATTGAGGTAAAAATTACAGAACTGACAAAACTGATTTAACTTTGAGCATGAAGCTCTCAGATGGCTGCCCTTCCTTGATTTCCCCTAAATAGTCCATATATACACATGTGTAACTTTAACATTCCAAAATGTTCTTATGGAAACAAAATATGACCATGTTAATCCACATAAGCCTGTTATTTGGGGTCAAATTATTCCTGTCAGTTGTTCACACACCAGGGCCACCTGGTGAGACAGTGACACATCATGTAATCAATGACCACATTTGCATGGATATAGGTCCTTTTCTAAAGACAGCTAAGCATCATTCACAAGACAAAAGGAATGTTGCAGTTCAGGTGTGAAGGGGGTGAGGGAGATATTTCTAAAGACCTTGTAATTCTAGAGAACATAAGATGTTTGCCAAATAAATGAAGATGATGTGATGTACAATGAAGACTATGAACAGAATATAGCAAGCAGTTATTCCTTGGCCACACCAGGTTGTATTGTTCTGTGTTGTTAACTTAATTCATCAAATTACACTCACAAAGCAGCCCACCACCAGGGTTTAGAACATAGAACAAACTTAAATATACTTCAATGAAAATAACTTTGACAGAAAAATGCAAATGTGAACCTTGACAATAAATCATCTAATTTGGTCAGCTGTTGCACCTTGACCTCTCACCATGACACAAGGGTTAATAAGCAGAACATTGTACATACCATCTTAAGACCTGACTCTGATTAGAGTATTATTTCATATCTTCATATTCATTAATGAGTGAATACAACATTGTTGAAGTCTGAAGATACAGATTGTCTCTTTACTGTGCATGCATTTTATAATATATGCATTTATAAGTAAAGGGTGTCATATTCATATATTTCATATTAATCTTATAGGAATTAAGACATGTTGGAATTGCATGAAGATTACAAATGAATTCATCCACAAATGGATGCTCTTGGTTCTCTTGTAACAGAAAGTCAACAGTTTCTAGACGGTTGCATGGATGGAGCATGTCTGGGGGAGGAGCATAAAGAAGTATGTTAGGTTGTGATTGGTGGAGAGAGGTAATTGTTCTCTTTGTCCAATCATTCAAAGCAGTTACTGGCTCCACCCCAGGCTCTCTAGTATAAGAAGAGTGTGTAGTTGTAATTTATCCACAACTCCTCCAGGATATCAATCATTTCTGATCAGATCTGACTGTGGACTCCAGAATTTAGTGGAAGATGAACTCTCTCAACCCAACCAGTGCTGAACAGGAGGGACCCAAAGAAAATGGTATGTTACTTTCTCTACCTCCTTTCTACTTTTAATGTCCCTGCTCTGTCAAAACAATGTTTTATTACTTTACTTTTCAACTTTTAAATTAAGCAGTCTCAATACTTGTCTCAATCTTATATGTTGGACTTAGCTGTTGATTACGTATCTTTATATGCTGCTCTATTGCTATATCTACATGGGGACGTACATTGTATATATATATATATATATATATATATATATATATATATATATATATATATATATATATATATATATATATATATATATATATATAACCATGGTCGATGGGTGGTTAACTTCCAATTGTCTATGGGAGCTTTATTTAATTAAGTTGTACATTTGGTACTCTATTCCCACCTCTCAACCATATTTCTCTTGTTTTTCTGCAATCCAGGGTTGAATCATCAGCCTGTCTTCCCTGTGCTACCAGCAGTGAATGAACAAAGAAGCTTGGCTAAACCAAAAGAAAAATGCTGTGATCAGTGTGGACAACGCTTCAGTTGCATGTCCAAACTTAAAATACATCAGAGAATTCACACTGGAGAGAAACCCTATGGATGTGATCAGTGTGGACAACACTTCTCTGTGATGTCCAACCTTAAAAAACACCAGATAATTCACACTGGAGAGAAACCCTTTGGATGTGACCAGTGTGGACAACACTTCTCTCAAATGTCCACCCTTAAAAGTCACCAGAGAATTCACACTGGAGAGAAACCCTATGGATGTGACCAGTGTGGACAACACTTCTCTCAAACAGCCCACCTTATAACACACAAGAAAATTCACACTGGAGAGAAACCCTATGGATGTGACCAGTGTGGACAACACTTTTCTCAAATGGCCGACCTTAAAAAACACCAGAGAATTCACACTGGAGAGAAACCCTATGGATGTGACCAGTGTGGACAACACTTCTCTCATACATCCAGCCTTAAAAGTCACCAGAGAATTCACACTGGAGAAAAACCCTATGGATGTGACCAGTGTGGACAACACTTCTCTCAAACAGCCCACCTTAAAACACACAAGAAAATTCACACTGGAGAGAAACCCTATGGATGTGACCAGTGTGGACAACCCTTTTCTCAAATGTCCACCCTTAAAAATCACCAGAGAATTCACACTGGAGAAAAACCCTATGGATGTGACCAGTGTGGACAACACTTCTCTCAAACAGCCCACCTTAAAACACACAAGAGAATTCACACTGGAGGGAAATCCTAATTTGGTCAACACTGAATGAATTTTACTCAGTTAAGCAGTCTAAAACGTAATGCATGTACACATCAGTGCAAATTCATTGTGAACAGTGTGACAAGTGTTTCATTAGAAAGGATCAGAAACATGCAACATGATGACCCATTGTTGTTCTTTTAAGGAGTTGTTTATTAAGTCGGCTGAGCTGTTATGAACCTATTACATGTATATTAGCATTGTCGCTATAGATGTTTTGGACACTAGTGTGTTAATACTGTGCATGAGAATGCTACTCACACCAAAGTCCTCGTAGTGGTTGCCCACGGCAGAATAAACTAAATAGTGGTCTTCAAGAGGCGACCAAACTGTGGTATCCAAAGTGCCAATATGATAGGACACAAAAAACGAAGGTTTCTGTACTCTGTCCATACCTGTCTTCATGGTATGTTTAACTTCATTACACCTAGTTGTTATATTGCATTGTTGTGTTATCACTGTCTTTGCTGAACAAATAAACCTTTCTTTATTATTTTTGTCCTCCTTCTTTCTTGTATTAAGAATGTACATGTCCTGCTGCCATTTACCATTCTACATGTCCTGCTGCCATTTACATATTACGTACAATTAACAATGTCATATATTGTGATTACTGTCATTACCATTATTGACACCTGTGGTGCTGTACTCACCATGATTGACACATGTGGTGCAAACGCAAGCCAAGGCATCTCAGCCAGTACAGACCTGAGGTGAATAAAGACCATTAGGAACAACGCTCCGTCTTATTTGTTGTATACAGAGTTTTGGATGTACTAAGGAGATTCAACAAAGTGGCGACGAGGATTTGTTGGTACCTGCGTGTGTCTTGCACTCAGCTTGACTGGAGATAAGTTGTAAAAAAAGAAAAACAGAAAGACAAGTGGCTGTGGGAAGCATACTAGTGCTGTTGTTAGTACAATCAAACAGACTGTGAACGTCTGAGTGGATAAAATGACGGCGATGATTGGAAGCATTGGTCCTTTTGATGAAGGTACTGAACAGTGGAGCTCTTATACAAAACGTTTTGAGTATTTTGCAGAGGCAAACGGCGTTGAAGATGCTAAGCTGGTGCCGACGTTTTTAACTGTAATGGGACCTGAAGCATTCAAAAGTTATGACGTGATAAAGGCCACCTTAGCAGTCCATTATTCCCCTAAGCCCATGGTGATTGCTGAACGTTTTCGTTTCCATAAAAGAAATCAAGAGGAGAGGGAGTCTGTCACAATGTTTGTTGCTGCGCTAAAAAGACTATCTGAACACTGTGAATTCAATGCAGTGCTTGTGGAATTCGGAACAATCATAACATGTACAATTGAGGTTTCTATAGGAACTTTAATGGCCTATATATTTCAATGGTTCTCAATGTGGTTTAGATTTTAATGATAAAATGCGAGACAGTTTGAGGTGAACTATGGTGACTTCAGCAATCATGTGTTATTCTCTAGTAGCCCACCACCACTAGGGGTTAGACCTGCAATGTCTGTTATGTGAGAGACACAGTTGTGCAGTCTTACACATAATGTAAGACTGTACAACAATAACAATAACATTAGTTCTGTAGAGAATCAGACCAGACTAAAGACTAAAAGAGAAGGTAGCTACTCAAGTGAAATAAATTAAGGTAAAAATGACAGAACTGACAAAACTCATTTAACTTTGAGCATGAAGCTCTCAGATGGCTGCCCTCCCCTAAATAGTCCATATATACACATGTGTAACTTTAACATTCCAAAATGTTCCTATGGAAACAAAATATGACTATGTTAATCCACAAAAGCCTGTTATTTGGGGTCAAATTATTCCTGTCAGTTGTTCACACACCAGGGCCACCTGGTGAGACAGTGACACATCATGTAATCAATGACCACATTTGCATGGATATAGGTCATTTTCTAAAGACAGCTAAGCATCATTCACAAGACAAAAGGAATGTTGCAGTTCAGGTGTGAAGTGGGTGAGGGAGATATTTCTAAAGACCTTGTAATTCTAGAGAACATAAGATGTTTGCCAAATAAATGAAGATGCTGTGATGTACAATGAAGACTATGAACAGAATATAGCTAGCCATTATTCCTTGACCACACCAGGTTGTATTGTTCTGAAGGAATTTGGAGAAATCGTATAAAATAGGAACTATCTTAATGGCTCTGCTTGAATAACAAGATTGAGATGAGAGAGACTCATCCACAAAAGGACATGACTAGAGTTGTTTATTGTAAATGTAAATGAAAGCAGGACATGAAAAATGGTTAGCAATGATGAACGTTACAGAAACAGGTGAAATGTATAGATGTGTGTAGATGTATATTTAGATATATACTTTTCATATCAGAGAAGGTTTGAGATGAACTATCTATGTCCTGTGTTTATGGTAACTTAATTCATCACATTACATTCACAAAGCAGCCCATCACCACCAGGGTTTAGAACACATAAAACAAACTTAAATATACTTCAATTGAAACGACTTTAACAGAAAAATGCAAATGTGAACCTTGACAATAAAACATGTAATTTGGTCGGCTGTTGCACCTTGACCTCTCACCATGACACAAGGGTTAATAAGCAGAACATTGTACATCCCATCTTAACCCTGTAAGACCCGGATATATTTGTACTTGCAAAAAAAAACAATGAAACCTTTCAGATGGTCTTGTAGTAGTACTTTGGAGAGGAAAATATAATATAATTTTTATGGATAACATGGCAAATGTGTAATTACTTCACTAAAACAACCTAAGGATTGAGTTTATTATTAAGATTATGGTTTATTATTTGGCCTCAGATCAATTATGAATAATATTTGGCCTCAGAACAGTATACATTATGAATAATAACACCAATAAACCATATTTTTAAATCAATTTTATTAAAACAAAATAAAAATCAGTACAATATATGTAGTAAAGAAACCTAATAACCTAAACCATTGTCAGTGGTCACTCAATACTGTCTGGCCAACTCACTGATTTGCATTGATAAAAGGATGCAAACTGATCTCCACCCAATATGACCCTGCACATTCCTGACAATTCACACCTGCTCTGCAAAATGAGACAGGCACCCCCAATCACTTTCTTTTCAGTTGTGATAGTCCCAGAAACAGTTTTTCTCTCCTGCAAAGCACAGGCGGACATCACACTTGTTGCAGCTCACAATGGTGTAACCTGAACAACCAGTATTCCTGCAGCGCCCTTTCTGTGTCTTCATTGGGAAGTGTCCAACTTGGTCTTTGCAAACATCTGATGGCTGATGCGGTCGTGCCACCTTGTATGGAGTGCTCGGACTCTTTTCTAGTGGTCTCTTCTGAGCTGAAGATGGCCGTCCCCTCTTTGGCGTTCTGACGGCAGTGTCCACCTGATTAGAACAGAATAAATTAATATACACATCAAAGATTCATCAGGATACAAGTCTGAGATAATGCAAACAGTGAAATATTAAAATGACAGATGGTAAACAGAACTTGATTCTTACCAGAATGAGAGAGGATGCAAGTCGTGCCTGGAAGAGTCTGAGTTTCAGGACGTCTTTCCGTGGGACCTTGAGAGCTTGGCACTCCCGTTTGTAGATCAGCCAGGCGTTGACCATGTGATGATGATTGCCCCTCATTATCATTACATTGCCCCTAAGTACCCACCACCCCTCGAATGAATAATGAACAACCCCCACAACCCCCCAACAGTTACCAAATACACTGTCCTTGTAGTATTGAAAGAAAGAAAATTAAACATTCTGAGAAATAACAAGGGAATATATTGGTTAAACTATTTAGAAATTAGAAATTAAAGTAAAAATGCACATATAGCCTACTCTCTCACTGTTTCTCCCTCTCACATATACATATATATATATATATATATATATATATATATATATATATATATATATATATATAGTAATGCAAAGTGGGGGAAATACACATATAAATGTTTAAATCTATTGTGAAAACTATTTATAAGGCTGAACAGTAGTAGGTGAACATTAGGCCTACCCTTGTATTTTTTGCAACCAAGAAAGCCCAACGTTGACCAAAAGCAAGTATGAATCATGCTCTAATTTAAATTTGGGACATATATTTCACAATAATAACATATGTACATGTTCTAGACATTGTAATGTTCACCAAAACAAATATTACAGGCATATTACTTACGTTTTTGTGAGGAATATCTTCCAGAGAAAAATAGATGCTGTTCCAACAGAGATTTTTCAAGTTGTGATGATTCCTGGCTCTGTGGGGGGTATTT
This sequence comes from Gymnoscopelus braueri, assembly GCF_963280865.1. NCBI lineage: Eukaryota > Metazoa > Chordata > Actinopteri > Myctophiformes > Myctophidae > Gymnoscopelus > Gymnoscopelus braueri. The sequence goes on along the minus strand of NC_137623.1, from coordinate 14,401,560 downwards.
ATATGCAAATATCCTGGCCAATGGCATTGTAAGACTAAACATTAGGACCCAATGAGGATTTAGAGGTGAAAAAATAACAGAAAAACAAATTATTTAAACTCCTTTCTTTAAAAAATATAATTGTTGCTCAAAAGCATCGTTGGGTCTTACAGGGTTAAGACCTGACTCTGATGAGAGAATTATTTCATATTCACTCATATATTCATTAAAGAATGAATACAACATTGTTGAAGTCTGAAGATACTGATTGTACTGTTTACTGTACATGCATTCAATAACACATGCATTTATAAATACAGGGTGTCATATTCATATATTTTATATTAATCTTATAGGAATTAAGACACATTTGAGTTGCATGAAGATTACAAATCAATTCATCCAAAAATGGATGCTCTTGGTTCTCTTGTAACAGAAGAACAGTTTCTAGAAGGTTGCATGGATGGAGCATGTCTGGGGGAAGAGGGAGGGGCATGTAGAAGTATGTTGGGTTGTGATTGGTGGAGAGATGGTTGTATTGTTCTCTTTGTCCAATCATTCAAAGCCGTTACTGGCTCCACCCCAGGCTCTCTAGTATAAGAAAAGTGTGAAGTTGTAATTTATCCACAACTCCTCCAGGATATCAATCATTTCTGATCAGATCTGACTGTGGACTCCAGAATTCAGTTGAAGATGAACTCTCTCAACCCAACCAGAGACAGTTCTGCTGAACAGGAGGGACCCAAAGAAAATGGTATGTTACTTTCTCTACCTCCTTTCTAGTTTTGATTTCCCAGCTCTGTCAGGAAAATGTTTTATTACTTTAGTTTTCAAGTTTTAAATGAAGCAGTCTCACTACTTGTCTCAATCTTGGTGTCTCAAACGTATACTTATAATATACTGTCTTTATTGCGGCTTTGTCTCCTTTACTTTACTATTTAATAATTAAAAAAATGTTTTCAAATATTTCTTATCTTTATCTTGTTAACGACCATTCATTAGACAATTAATTCATTCCAGTCACTGGGTTCTTGGGGTGTGTGCAATATGATGACTGTAGCTTGTACTTGTTTGATATATTACAATAATTTTCTGGGAAGCAGCTTAATGTAATTAAGTTGTACATTTGTACTCGATTCCCACCTATGAACCACATCTTCAACAACAACACTTCTCTCAAATGTCCAGCCTTGAAAGACATCAGAGAATTCACACTGGAGAGAAACCTTATGGATGTGGTCAGTGTGGACAACACTTCTCTACAATGGCCCATCTTAAAACACACCAGAGAATTCACACTGGAGAGAAACCCTATAGCTGTGACAAGTGTGGACAACACTTTTCTCAAATGGCCCACCTTAAAAAACACCAGAGAATTCACACTGGAGAGAAACCCTATGGATGTGACCACTGTGGACAACACTTCTCTCAAATGTCCAGCCTTGAAAGACATCAGATAATTCACACTGGAGATAAACCCTATGGATGTGATCAGTGTGGACAACACTTCTCTCTAATGGCCAACCTTAAAAGACACCAGGGAATTCACAATGGCGTGAAACCTTATGGATGTGATGAGTGTGGACAACACTTCTCTTTGATGGCCAAGCTTAAAACACACCAGAGAATTCACGCTGGAGAGAAATCCTAATTTGGTCAACGTGGAATTAATTTTACTCAGTTAAGCAGCCTAAATTGTAATGCACACACACACACACACACATCAATGAAAACATATTATGAACAGTGTGACAATTATTTTATTAGAAAGGATCACAAACATGAAACATGATGAACCATTGTTGTTCCGTTAAATGTATATTAGCATTGTCGTTATAGACGTTTGGACACTAGACTAGTGTGTTAACACTGTGCACGAGAATGCTACTCACACCAAAGTCCTTGTAGTGGTGGCCCACGGCAGAATAAACAAAATAGTGGTCTTCAAGAGACAAGAAGGTGGCCGCACACAGTGGTAGCCAAAGTGACAATATTATGGGACACAAAAAACAAAGGTTTCTGTATTCTGTCTCTTGAAGACCACAATTTAATAATGTGTTAACATACATTGTAGTGCATGTGATTTTCAATGTAATGATTAGAAAAGCACAGGTAAGGTGGTGTCTGGTGTTGAAGCCAGTTAGTACAAATTGCTTTATATATGTATGCCTTCTGACTTCTTTTATATTCCTGATTGCTGCTATAGATACCATACATGTCTTAAATAGGTTTAGCATACCTGCTTTTGTAACTTTACTTATTGGCTATTGTTTCCTTATATAATGGTATTATGGTTTAACTTCATTTTACCTAGTTGTTATATTGCATTGTGTTATCACTGTCTTTGCTGAACATGTCCCATCAATATTTCACGTATTGTACTATGTGAGTGACAAATAAACCCTTCTTAATTGATTCTTGATTGTCTTTCCTACTTTGTATGAATAATGTTCAAAGTAATAATGATAAAATCACAGTAAGTTGGTGTTCCGGCGGTGCCACCAGTTGGTGCAAACATTATACTATGTCATAATTTAGCAATTTTGGAAACAAGTCCAAATATCAACTACATTTTAGAAACCAGCCGCTTATAATAAGCAGGCATGGCAACACTGCAGAACACTGGAAAGAATGCTTGTTGTTGTTATAGATCACACCCCCAAGCAGGCTCTCCTCCCCACAAGGAGGGGCAGTGCACCAAAGCATTATGGTCATTGTAGTAATGCAGCAGTCCAGTCAAACCCTTGTCAAACACACAGACTTCATAATGTCCTCCTTCTTTCTTGTATGAAGAATTTACATGTCCTGCTGCCATTTACATATTACGTACAATTAACAATGTCATATATTGTGATTACTGTCATTACCATTATTGACACCTGTGGTGCTGTAATCACCATGATTGACACCTGTGGTGCAAAAGCAAGCCAAGGCATCTCAGCCAGTACAGACCTGACCTGAGGTGAATAAAGACCATTACATTGGGAACAACGCTCCGTCTTATTTGTTGTATACAGAGTGTTGGATGTACTAAGGAGATACAACAAAGTGGCGACGAGGATTTGTTGAGTCTGCGTGTGTCTTGCACTCAGTTTGACTGGAGATAAGTTGTAAAACAAAAAAAACAAAAAAACACAGAAGGACAAGTGGCTGTTGGAAGCATACTAGTGCTGTTGTTAGTACAATCAAACGGACTGTGATCGTTTGAGTGGATAAAATGACGGCGATGATTGGAAGCATTGGTCCTTTTGATGAAGGTACTGAACAGTGGAGCTCTTATACAAAACGTTTTGAGTATTTTGTAGAGGCAAACAGCGTTGAAGATGCTAAGCTGGTGCCGACGTTTTTAACTGTAATTAAAAAAGCATTCAATTTGTTAAGTTGTCTTGTTCAGCCTGACAAGCCTGGATCCAAAAGTTATGACGTGATAAAGGCCACCTTAGCAGTCCATTATTCCCCTAAGCCCATGGTGATTGCTGAACGTTTTCGTTTCCATAAAAGAAATCAAGAGGAGAGGGAGTCTGTCACAATGTTTGTTGCTGCGCTAAAAATAATATCCGAACACTGTGAATTCAATGCGGTGCTTAATGACACCATCAGAGACAGGCTTGTGTGCGGGCTGAGGAGTGAAGCTACACAGAAACGCTTGTTAACTGAAAATGGTCTTACACTGGAGAAGGCTGTTGAAATTAGTGTATCCATGGAATTAGCTGCCAAGGAGGCTCACCAGCTCAGCGGTGCAAGTGGAACACTGCACAAGGTCTCCACAGAAGACAAGGGAGCTCAGAGCAGATGCTATCGGTGTGACAGAGTGGGTCACCTTGCCACAGAGTGTTGGAGTAAGGACGTCAATTGCAGGAAATGTGGGGGAAAAGGGCACATTGAACGTGCTTGTAAGAGCAAGGGAGCTGACAAGACCCCCAAAAACAATGAGAGGCCAAAGCACAGGTTCAAAAAGGGATCAGTCTGTGCATAGTGTGCAACACAGCCACACCACAGCTGAGAGCAGTGGCTCATCTGATGAAGCAAGCGTGTATGTATGTACTGTCAGTTACTGGGGGTCCAGATGGATACTGGGTTTCTCCACTGCTGGATGGGCGACCAGTGCGCATTGAAATGCGCAAAAGTAGCCATGGAAAATATTTGAAGAAGATATGCTCATTAAAATCTTGTTAAACTATAATAGTCCAAACTGAAAAAAATCCCTTCTAAATAATTAGCACACCTCAGCTCCTAGTAATGGGGGTGAACAATGGGTAATTTATTCAATCCCTAGCAACTCCTCTAATCACCCCCCCTCTTTGACAACAAACTGGAGTATAAAGAATTGTAATCAACTATATGGACTAAAAATATGTAAAATTAATTAAAGTAAGTAAAAAGTAACAAATGTAAGTATAACTACTTAAAAGTGTGAACTTAAACCTAACAACAGTGTGTTTATGTCTGTTGGTTGTGAGTAAACCAAGTTGCAGTGATCCCTCGTTGCTCCTAAAGAGTTCCAAGTCCACAAACTGATGTTGATTATGTAGTCCACACATTTTAGAAGTAAAGTTAGTCTAGTTCATTACTTTTAAATAATACATTCTGGATAATGTGTCAAATACACAGTGTGCCTTAATTGCTGTGGCCAAGAACCTGACCATGAACTATTTACTCTATAGAGTAATACTGTAGTTAACATACACACAATAGTAAATGATTAAACAATTGAACACTTGAATGATTACTACTATACTGTGACTACTTCTACACTATAAATGTGGACCCTATATACACTCACAATGGACTATTTATGTAGGCTGTGTATTTTGACTTGTTTGTAATAAACATTTAAAGGCAAGATGCAGCTTGCAAAGTGTTGGTCTACTGTGTTTCTGGCAATTTAATGTAATCACATGGAATTACATACCTTTTCCTTATATAGAACATAATCTGTTTTGCCAATACATTAAGATGCCGTTATGTTCAATGACACACTATAAACACAATATAGCAAGCAATTGTTCCTTCAGCAAATAATATTTTTTTTTAAAATACGAGATAGTTTGAGGTGAACTATGTATGGTAACTTCAGCAATCATGTGTTATTCTCTAGTAGCCCACCACCACTAGGGTTTAGACCTGCAATGTCTGTTATGTGAGAGACACAGTTGTACAGTCTTACACATTATGTAAGACTGTACAACAATAACAATAACATTAGTTCTGTAGAGAATCAGACCAGACTAAAGACTAAAAGAGAAGGTAGCTACTCAAGTGAAATAAATTGAGGTAAAAGTGACAGAACTGACCAAACTCATTTAACTTTGAGCATGAAGCTCTCAGATGGCTGCCTTCCTTGATTTCCCCTAAATAGTCCATATATACACATGTGTAACTTTAACATTCCAAAATGTTCTTCTGGAAACAAAATATGACCATGTTAATCCACAAAAGCCTGTTATTTGGGGTCAAATTATTCCTGTCAGTTGTTCACACACCAGGGTGAGACAGTGACAAATCATGTAATCAATGACCACATTTGCATGGATATAGGTCATTTTCTGCAGCTAAGCTAAGCATCATTCACAAGACAAAAGGAATGTTGCAGTTCAGGTGTGAAGTGGGTGAGGGAGATATTTCTAAAGACCTTGTAATTCTAGAGAACATAAGATGTTTGCCAGATAAATGAAGATGCTGTGATGTACAATGAAGACTATGAACAGAATATAGCAAGCAGTTATTCCTTGACAACACCAGGTTGTATTGTTCTGAAGGAATTTGGAGCAATCGTGTTAAATAGGAACTTGAATGGCCTTTCTATCTTAATGGCTCTGCTTGAATAGCAAGATTGAGATGAGAGAGACTCATCGACACCCAAGGACATGACTAGAGTTGTTTATTGTAAATGTAAATGAAAGCAGGACATGAGAAATGGTTAGCAGTGATACAGAAAAGGGTGACATTATGGGTACATTCTACTTTTCATATCAGAGATAGTTTGAGGTGAACTATTTATGTAATGTGTTTATGTTAAAACTAAATATACTTCAATGAAAATAACTTTGACAGCGAAATGCAAATGTGAACCTTGACAATAAAATATCTAATTTGGTCAGCTGTTGCACCTTGACCTCTCACCATGACAGAAGGGTCAATAAGCAGAACATTGTACATACCATCTTAAGACCTGACTCTGATTACAATATTTTGCAACTCATGGCTCAGTCAATTAGTAGCCTAATTAGTCTGCTATTGGAACACAAGGCCCTCGCCTCCTTCTTCAGATTATGGCGTGGAGGAAAACACAGAGGAGCAAGCAAAAGAGCAAACAGTAACTTCTAAATGCACAGAAGTATGTGGTGAGGGAGTAAGTGCAAGAGCATGCTCTAAAATATGTCTGGTAAATGTTCATCCAAATGGCCATCCAGAGCTCACAAGGCGGATGTACGCTATACTCGATGAAGAAAGCAACAGATCTCTAGCCAGGTCCAAATTCTTTGACATCTTCAACGATCGAAGTTCTCTACATCCCTACACACTAAAGACTTGTGCAGGCATTGTGGGGACTGCTAGAAGGAGAGCTCGTGGCTATGTTGTGGAGTCTCTAGACAAGAGAATCAGTCTCTCTCTCCCAACATTGATCGAGTGCAATGAAGTTCCAGACAACAGATCAGAAGTGCCAACACCAAGTGCAGCTCTCCACCACAAGCATCTCAAGCACATGGCAGGTGAGATACCTCCTTTGGACCCTGATGCGGACATTCTGTCGTTGCTCGGCAGAGACATTCTAAGAGTGCATAAAGTGAGGAAACATGTAAATGGGTTATCTGTTGGATTACCTGTGCGAAGGGAGGCAATAACATTGAGCATGAAGCTCTCATATGGCTCCCCTTCCTTGATTTCCCATAAATATTCCATGTATACACGTGTGTAACTTTAACATTCCAAAATGTTCTTCTGGAAACAAAATATGACCATGTTAATCCACAAAAGCCTGTTATTTGGGGTCAAATTATTCCTGTCAGTTGTTCACACACCAGGGCCACCTGGTGAGACAATGACACATCATGTAATCAATGACCACATTTGCATGGATATAGGTCCTTTTCTAAAGACAGCTAAGCATCATTCACAAGACAAAAGGAATGTTGCAGTTCAGGTGTGAAGTGGGTGAGGGAGATATTTCTAAAGACCTTGTAATTCTAGAGAACATAAGATGTTTGCCAAATAAATGAAGATGCTGTGATGTACAATGAAGACTATGAACAGAATATAGCCATCAGTTATTCATTGACAACACCAGGTTGTATTGTTCTGAAGGAATTTGGAGCAATCGTGTTAAATAGGAACTTGAATGGCCTTTCTATCTTAATGGCTCTGCTTGAATAGCAAGACTGAGATGAGAGAGACTCGTCAACACAAGGACACGACTAGAGTTGTTTATTGTAAATGTTAATGAAAGCAGGACATGAGAAATGGTTAGCAGTGATACAGAGAAAGGTGAAATTATGGATACATTTTACTTTTCATATCAGAGATAGTTTGAGGTGAACTATTTATGTAATGTGTTTATGTTAACTTAACTCATCAAATTACATTCACAAAGCAGCCCACCACCAGGGTTTAGAACATAGAACAAACTTAAATATACTTTGATGAAAATAACTTTGACAGAAAAATGCAAATGTGAACCTTGACAATAAATCATCTAAATTGGTCAGCTGTTGCACATTGACCTCTCACCATGACACAAGGGTTAATAAGCAGAACATTGTACATACAATCTTAAGACCTGACTCTGATTAGAGTATTATTTCATATCTTCATATTCATTCATGAGTGAATACAACATTGTTGAAGTCTGAAGATACTGATTGTCTGTTTACTGTGCATGCATTTAATAATATAGTCATTTTTATAAATACAGGGTGTCATATTCATATATTTTCTCTTATAGGAATTAAGACATATTGGAATTGCATGAAGATTACAAATAAATTCATCCACAAATGGATGTTCTTGGTTCTCTTTTAACAGGAAGTCAACAGTTTTTAGAAGGTTGCATGGGTGGAGCATGTCTGGGGGAGGAGCATATATAAGTATGTTAGGTTGTGATTGGTGGAGAGATGGGTGTATTGTTCTCTTTGTCCAATCATTCAAAGCAGTTACTGGCTCCACCCCAGGCTCTCTAGTATAAGAAGAGTGTGTAGTTGTAATTCATCCATAACTCCTCCAGGATATCAGTCATTTCTGATCAGATCTGACTGTGGAAGATGAACTCTCTCAACCCAACCAGGGACAGTTCTGCTGAACAGGAGGGACCCAAAGAAAATGGTATGTTACTTTATCTACCTCATTTCTACTTTTAATGTCCCTGCTCTGTCATACAAATGTTTTATTACTTTACTTTTCAACTTTTAAATTAAGTAGTCTCAATACTTGTCTCAATCTTATATGTTGCGCTTAGCTGTTGATTATGTATCTTTATATGCTTCACTATTGCCTTATCTCCTTGGGGACATACATTTTATTCATATATATATATATATATATATATATATATATATATATATATATATATATATATATATATATATATATATATATATATATATATATATATATAAATACATAGATATATATATAAATACATAGATAGATAGATATTATTTATTTGGCAAAGTTGTACATTTGTATTCTATTCCCACCTCTCAACCATATTTCCTTTGTTTTTCTGCAATCCAGGGTTGAATCAGCCTGTCTTCCCTGTGCTACCAGTAGTGAATGAACAAAGAAGCTTGGCTAAACCAAAAGGACACTACTGTGATCAGTGTGGACAACGCTTCAGTTTTATGTCCAAACTTAAAATACATCAGAGAATTCACACTGAAGAGAAACCCTATGGTTGTGATCAGTGTGGACAACACTTCTCTGTAATGTCCAACCTTAAAATACATCAGAGAATTCACACTGGAGAGAAACCCTATGGATGTGATCAGTGTGGACAACACTTCTCTATAATATCCAACCTTAAAAAACACCAGATAATTCACACTGGAGAGAAACCCTATGGATGTGAACAGTGTGGACAACACTTCTCTTGAATGTCCCACCTTAAAACACACCAGAGACTTCACACTGGAGAGAAACCCTATGGATGTGAACAGTGTGGACAACACTTCTCTCTAATGCCCAACCTTAAAAGACACCAGAGAATTCAGAATTCCGTTTTAGAATCATTAAGTGTTTTAAATTACATTACAAAAACAATAGTGTTTCTGTCGGTCTTGTGGGGGCGGAGAGTGGTTTTAACTTGCAGGGACACCATTAGCATGAGTGGTTTTGGTTGGTCGTTGGCCCATTGTTCTCCGGTTACAAGCCTAATCCCCGCCCATCAGTTTCGCTCCTCTCTGTGGTGGTGTAAAGTAAGTAACTAAGTACGTTTACTCAAGTACTGTACTGTACCTGCAAGGGCTCAAGAGTAGTGAAAATAAACAAAACCATTTCGCTACTCACCGAAACAAAGGCTGTTTTGTGTTGTTGAAAGTCTATTCTCGGAGGTGGGAAGCCTCTCAGCACCCCACCTACTCTGTAAAATACACTTTTTGGGCAGAAAATAAAATATGTCCGTGAGACGGAGATTATTTTTATTTACTCCACACTGCCCTCTACAGATTTGGTTAATGGTAAATTCAAATAGTCCAGATCTGTAGAGGGCGCAGTGGAGTAAATAATAAATAATAAATAGATAATTTTACTCAGTTAAGCAGCCTAAATTGTAATGCAAACATGAAACATGATGAACCATTGTTGTTCCGTTAAGCAGTTATTAAGTCTGCTGAGCTTTTATGAACCTATTAAATGAATATTAGCATTGTCGTTATAGACGTTTGGACACTAGTGTGTTAACACTGTGCACGAGAATGCTACTCACACCAAAGTCCTTGTAGTGGTGGCCCACAGCAGAATAAACGAAATAATGGTCTTCAAGAGACTAGAAGGTGGCCGCACACAGTGGTAGCCAAAGTGACAATATTATGGGACACAAAAAAACAAAGGTTTCTGTACTCTGTCTTTTGAAGACCACTATTTAATAATGTGTTAACATACATTGTAGTGCATGTGATTTTCAATGCAATGATTAGAAAAGCACAGGTAAGGTGGTGTCTGGTGTTGAAGACAGTTAGTACAAATTGCTTTATATATGTATGCCTTCTTTTATATTCCTGATTGCTGCTATAGATACCATACATGTCTTAAATAGGTTTAGCATACCTGCTTTTGTAACTTTACTTATTGGCTATTGTTTCCTTATATAATGGTATTATGGTTTAACTTCATTTTACCTAGTTGTTATATTGCATTGTGTTATCACTGTCTTTGCTGAACATGTCCCATCAATATTTCACGTATTGTACTATGTGAGTGACAAATAAACCCTTCTTAATTGATTCTTGATTGTCTTTCCTACTTTGTATGAATAATGTTCAAAGTAATAATGATAAAATCACAGTAAGTTGGTGTTCCGGCGGTGCCACCAGTTGGTGCAAACATTATACTATGTCATAATTTAGCAATTTTGGAAACAAGTCCAAATATCAACTACATTTTAGAAACCAGCCGCTTATAATAAGCAGGCATGGCAACACTGCAGAACACTGGAAAGAATGCTTGTTGTTGTTATAGATCACACCCCCAAGCAGGCTCTCCTCCCCACAAGATAAATGAAGATGCTGTGATGTACAATGAAGACTATGAACAGAATATAGCAAGCAGTTATTCCTTGACAACACCAGGTTGTATTGTTCTGAAGGAATTTGGAGCAATCGTGTTAAATAGGAACTTGAATGGCCTTTCTATCTTAATGGCTCTGCTTGAATAGCAAGATTGAGATGAGAGAGACTCATCGACACCCAAGGACATGACTAGAGTTGTTTATTGTAAATGTAAATGAAAGCAGGACATGAGAAATGGTTAGCAGTGATACAGAAAAGGGTGAAATTATGGGTACATTCTACTTTTCATATCAGAGATAGTTTGAGGTGAACTATTTATGTAATGTGTTTATGTTAAAACTAAATATACTTCAATGAAAATAACTTTGACAGCGAAATGCAAATGTGAACCTTGACAATAAAATATCTAATTTGGTCAGCTGTTGCACCTTGACCTCTCACCATGACAGAAGGGTCAATAAGCAGAACATTGTACATACCATCTTAAGACCTGACTCTGATTACAATATTTTGCAACTCATGGCTCAGTCAATTAGTAGCCTAATTAGTCTGCTATTGGAACACAAGGCCCTCGCCTCCTTCTTCAGATTATGGCGTGGAGGAAAACACAGAGGAGCAAGCAAAAGAGCAAACAGTAACTTCTAAATGCACAGAAGTATGTGGTGAGGGAGTAAGTGCAAGAGCATGCTCTAAAATATGTCTGGTAAATGTTCATCCAAATGGCCATCCAGAGCTCACAAGGCGGATGTACGCTATACTCGATGAAGAAAGCAACAGATCTCTAGCCAGGTCCAAATTCTTTGACATCTTCAACGATCGAAGTCCTCTACATCCCTACACACTAAAGACTTGTGCAGGCATTGTGGGGACTGCTAGAAGGAGAGCTCGTGGCTATGTTGTGGAGTCTCTAGACAAGAGAATCAGTCTCTCTCTCCCAACATTGATCGAGTGCAATGAAGTTCCAGACAACAGATCAGAAGTGCCAACACCAAGTGCAGCTCTCCACCACAAGCATCTCAAGCACATGGCAGGTGAGATACCTCCTTTGGACCCTGATGCGGACATTCTGTTGTTGCTCGGCAGAGACATTCTAAGAGTGCATAAAGTGAGGAAACATGTAAATGGGTTATCTGTTGGATTACCTGTGCGAAGGGAGGCAATAACATTGAGCATGAAGCTCTCATATGGCTCCCCTTCCTTGATTTCCCATAAATATTCCATGTATACACGTGTGTAACTTTAACATTCCAAAATGTTCTTCTGGAAACAAAATATGACCATGTTAATCCACAAAAGCCTGTTATTTGGGGTCAAATTATTCCTGTCAGTTGTTCACACACCAGGGCCACCTGGTGAGACAATGACACATCATGTAATCAATGACCACATTTGCATGGATATAGGTCCTTTTCTAAAGACAGCTAAGCATCATTCACAAGACAAAAGGAATGTTGCAGTTCAGGTGTGAAGTGGGTGAGGGAGATATTTCTAAAGACCTTGTAATTCTAGAGAACATAAGATGTTTGCCAAATAAATGAAGATGCTGTGATGTACAATGAAGACTATGAACAGAATATAGCCATCAGTTATTCATTGACAACACCAGGTTGTATTGTTCTGAAGGAATTTGGAGCAATCGTGTTAAATAGGAACTTGAATGGCCTTTCTATCTTAATGGCTCTGCTTGAATAGCAAGACTGAGATGAGAGAGACTCGTCAACACAAGGACACGACTAGAGTTGTTTATTGTAAATGTTAATGAAAGCAGGACATGAGAAATGGTTAGCAGTGATACAGAGAAAGGTGAAATTATGGATACATTTTACTTTTCATATCAGAGATAGTTTGAGGTGAACTATTTATGTAATGTGTTTATGTTAACTTAACTCATCAAATTACATTCACAAAGCAGCCCACCACCAGGGTTTAGAACATAGAACAAACTTAAATATACTTTGATGAAAATAACTTTGACAGAAAAATGCAAATGTGAACCTTGACAATAAATCATCTAAATTGGTCAGCTGTTGCACATTGACCTCTCACCATGACACAAGGGTTAATAAGCAGAACATTGTACATACAATCTTAAGACCTGACTCTGATTAGAGTATTATTTCATATCTTCATATTCATTCATGAGTGAATACAACATTGTTGAAGTCTGAAGATACTGATTGTCTGTTTACTGTGCATGCATTTAATAATATAGTCATTTTTATAAATACAGGGTGTCATATTCATATATTTTCTCTTATAGGAATTAAGACATATTGGAATTGCATGAAGATTACAAATAAATTCATCCACAAATGGATGTTCTTGGTTCTCTTTTAACAGGAAGTCAACAGTTTTTAGAAGGTTGCATGGGTGGAGCATGTCTGGGGGAGGAGCATATATAAGTATGTTAGGTTGTGATTGGTGGAGAGATGGGTGTATTGTTCTCTTTGTCCAATCATTCAAAGCAGTTACTGGCTCCACCCCAGGCTCTCTAGTATAAGAAGAGTGTGTAGTTGTAATTCATCCATAACTCCTCCAGGATATCAGTCATTTCTGATCAGATCTGACTGTGGAAGATGAACTCTCTCAACCCAACCAGGGACAGTTCTGCTGAACAGGAGGGACCCAAAGAAAATGGTATGTTACTTTATCTACCTCATTTCTACTTTTAATGTCCCTGCTCTGTCATACAAATGTTTTATTACTTTACTTTTCAACTTTTAAATTAAGTAGTCTCAATACTTGTCTCAATCTTATATGTTGCGCTTAGCTGTTGATTATGTATCTTTATATGCTTCACTATTGCCTTATCTCCTTGGGGACATACATTTTATTCATATATATATATATATATATATATATATATATATATATATATATATATAAATACATAGATATATATATAAATACATAGATAGATAGATATTATTTATTTGGCAAAGTTGTACATTTGTATTCTATTCCCACCTCTCAACCATATTTCCTTTGTTTTTCTGCAATCCAGGGTTGAATCAGCCTGTCTTCCCTGTGCTACCAGTAGTGAATGAACAAAGAAGCTTGGCTAAACCAAAAGGACACTACTGTGATCAGTGTGGACAACGCTTCAGTTTTATGTCCAAACTTAAAATACATCAGAGAATTCACACTGAAGAGAAACCCTATGGTTGTGATCAGTGTGGACAACACTTCTCTGTAATGTCCAACCTTAAAATACATCAGAGAATTCACACTGGAGAGAAACCCTATGGATGTGATCAGTGTGGACAACACTTCTCTATAATATCCAACCTTAAAAAACACCAGATAATTCACACTGGAGAGAAACCCTATGGATGTGAACAGTGTGGACAACACTTCTCTTGAATGTCCCACCTTAAAACACACCAGAGACTTCACACTGGAGAGAAACCCTATGGATGTGAACAGTGTGGACAACACTTCTCTCTAATGCCCAACCTTAAAAGACACCAGAGAATTCACACTGGAGAGAAACCATATAGATGTGACCAGTGTGGGCAACACTTCTCTCAAATGTCAAGCCTTAAAACACACCAGAGAATTCACACTGGAGAAAAACCTTATGGATGTGGTCAGTGTGGACAACACTTATCTACAATGGCCCATCTTAAAACACACCAGAGAATTCACACTGGAGAGAAACCCTATAGCTGTGACCAGTGTGGACAACACTTTTCGCAAATGGCCAACCTTAAAAAACACCAGAAAATTCACACTGGAGAGAAACCCTATGGATGTGACCACTGTGGACAACACTTCTCTCAAATGTCCAGCCTTGAAAGACATCAGAGAATTCACACTGGAGAGAAACCCTATGGATGTGATCAGTGTGGACAACACTTCTCTCTAATGGGCAACCTTAAAAGACACCAGGGAATTCACAATGGAGAGAAATCCTAATCCTATGTGGAATTAATTTTACTCAGTTAAACAGCCTAAATTGTAATGCACGCACACACAGTGTGACAATTATTTTATTAGAAAGGATCACAAACATGAAACATTATGAACCATTGTTGTTGCGTTAAGCAGTTATTAAGTCTGCTGAGCCTTTATGAACCTATTAAATGAATATTAGCATTGTCGTTATAGACGTTTGGACACTAGTGTGTTAACACTGTGCACAAGAATGCTACTCACACCAAAGTCCTTGTAGTGGTGGCCCACAGCAGAATAAACGAAAGAGTGGTCTTCAAGAGACAAGAAGGTGGCCTATTTATGTAATGTGTTTGTGGTGACTTAATTCATCACATTACATTCACAAAGCAGCCCACCACCACCAAGGTTTAGAACATGAAAAAAAGTCTGAAGATACTGATTGTCTGTTTACTGTACACGCATATATTATGAATTTATATACAGGATGTCATATTCATATACTTCATATGAATCTTATCGGAATTAAGACATATTTGAGCAGGCCTGGTGTTTCGGGCATCAACTCGCGAGTTGAAAAACAGTAGAAACTAGCTAAATAACTCTTCTTTTTTTTTTGCTGATTTTTGTTTTTTCCCATATTAACACAGTTCGAATGTTGAGGAAACTTTCAATCCCAACAGATATCCGTTTTAGAATCATTAAGTGTTTTAAATTACATTACAAAAACAATAGTGTTTCTGTCGGTCTTGTGGGGGCGGAGAGTGGTTTTAACTTGCAGGGACACCATTAGCATGAGTGGTTTTGGTTGGTCGTTGGCCCATTGTTCTCCGGTTACAAGCCTAATCCCCGCCCATCAGTTTCGCTCCTCTCTGTGGTGGTGTAAAGTAAGTAACTAAGTACGTTTACTCAAGTACTGTACTGTACCTGCAAGGGCTCAAGAGTAGTGAAAATAAACAAAACCATTTCGCTACTCACCGAAACAAAGGCTGTTTTGTGTTGTTGAAAGTCTATTCTCGGAGGTGGGAAGCCTCTCAGCACCCCACCTACTCTGTAAAATACACTTTTTGGGCAGAAAATAAAATATGTCCGTGAGACGGAGATTATTTTTATTTACTCCACACTGCCCTCTACAGATTTGGTTAATGGTAAATTCAAATAGTCCAGATCTGTAGAGGGCGCAGTGGAGTAAATAATAAATAATAAATAGATAATTTTACTCAGTTAAGCAGCCTAAATTGTAATGCACACACACACACACACACACACACAAACACACACACACACACACACACACACACACACACATCAATGAAAATATATTATGAACAGAGTGACAATTATTTTATTAGAAAGGATCACAAACATGAAACATGATGAACCATTGTTGTTCCGTTAAGCAGTTATTAAGTCTGCTGAGCTTTTATGAACCTATTAAATGAATATTAGCATTGTCGTTATAGACGTTTGGACACTAGTGTGTTAACACTGTGCACGAGAATGCTACTCACACCAAAGTCCTTGTAGTGGTGGCCCACAGCAGAATAAACGAAATAATGGTCTTCAAGAGACTAGAAGGTGGCCGCACACAGTGGTAGCCAAAGTGACAATATTATGGGACACAAAAAAACAAAGGTTTCTGTACTCTGTCTTTTGAAGACCACTATTTAATAATGTGTTAACATACATTGTAGTGCATGTGATTTTCAATGCAATGATTAGAAAAGCACAGGTAAGGTGGTGTCTGGTGTTGAAGACAGTTAGTACAAATTGCTTTATATATGTATGCCTTCTTTTATATTCCTGATTGCTGCTATAGATACCATACATGTCTTAAATGGGTTTAGCATACCTGCTTTTGTAACTTTACTTATTGGCTATTGTTTCCTTATATAATGGTATTATGGTTTAACTTCATTTTACCTAGTTGTTATATTGCATTGTGTTATCACTGTCTTTGCTGAACATGTCCCATCAATATTTCACGTATTGTACTATGTGAGTGACAAATAAACCCTTCTTAATTGATTCTTGATTGTCTTTCCTACTTTGTATGAATAATGTTCAAAGTAATAATGATAAAATCACAGTAAGTTGGTGTTCCGGCGGTGCCACCAGTTGGTGCAAACATTATACTATGTCATAATTTAGCAATTTTGGAAACAAGTCCAAATATCAACTACATTTTAGAAACCAGCCGCTTATAATAAGCAGGCATGGCAACACTGCAGAACACTGGAAAGAATGCTTGTTGTTGTTATAGATCACACCCCCAAGCAGGCTCTCCTCCCCACAAGGAGGGGCAGTGCACCAAAGCATTATGGTCATTGTAGTAATGCAGCAGTCCAGTCAAACCCTTGTCAAACACACAGACTTCATAATGTCCTCCTTCTTTCTTGTATGAAGAATTTACATGTCCTGCTGCCATTTACATATTACGTACAATTAACAATGTCATATATTGTGATTACTGTCATTACCATTATTGACACCTGTGGTGCTGTAATCACCATGATTGACACCTGTGGTGCAAAAGCAAGCCAAGGCATCTCAGCCAGTACAGACCTGACCTGAGGTGAATAAAGACCATTACATTGGGAACAACGCTCCGTCTTATTTGTTGTATACAGAGTGTTGGATGTACTAAGGAGATACAACAAAGTGGCGACGAGGATTTGTTGAGTCTGCGTGTGTCTTGCACTCAGTTTGACTGGAGATAAGTTGTAAAACAAAAAAAAACAAAAAAACACAGAAGGACAAGTGGCTGTTGGAAGCATACTAGTGCTGTTGTTAGTACAATCAAACGGACTGTGATCGTTTGAGTGGATAAAATGACGGCGATGATTGGAAGCATTGGTCCTTTTGATGAAGGTACTGAACAGTGGAGCTCTTATACAAAACGTTTTGAGTATTTTGTAGAGGCAAACAGCGTTGAAGATGCTAAGCTGGTGCCGACGTTTTTAACTGTAATTAAAAAAGCATTCAATTTGTTAAGTTGTCTTGTTCAGCCTGACAAGCCTGGATCCAAAAGTTATGACGTGATAAAGGCCACCTTAGCAGTCCATTATTCCCCTAAGCCCATGGTGATTGCTGAACGTTTTCGTTTCCATAAAAGAAATCAAGAGGAGAGGGAGTCTGTCACAATGTTTGTTGCTGCGCTAAAAATAATATCCGAACACTGTGAATTCAATGCGGTGCTTAATGACACCATCAGAGACAGGCTTGTGTGCGGGCTGAGGAGTGAAGCTACACAGAAACGCTTGTTAACTGAAAATGGTCTTACACTGGAGAAGGCTGTTGAAATTAGTGTATCCATGGAATTAGCTGCCAAGGAGGCTCACCAGCTCAGCGGTGCAAGTGGAACACTGCACAAGGTCTCCACAGAAGACAAGGGAGCTCAGAGCAGATGCTATCGGTGTGACAGAGTGGGTCACCTTGCCACAGAGTGTTGGAGTAAGGACGTCAATTGCAGGAAATGTGGGGGAAAAGGGCACATTGAACGTGCTTGTAAGAGCAAGGGAGCTGACAAGACCCCCAAAAACAATGAGAGGCCAAAGGTTCAAAAAGGGATCAGTCTGTGCATAGGCTACTGTGCAACACAGCCACACCACAGCTGAGAGCAGTGGCTTATCTGATGAGGCAAGCGTGTATGTATGTACTGTCAGTTACTGGGGGCCCAGGTGGATACTGGGTTTCTCCACTGCTGGATGGGCGACCAGTGCGCATGGAAATGCGCACAATATATTCTGGATACATCTGTGACCAAGTACAGTGGTTTGAGACATAAGTAGCCATGGAAAATAGTTGAAGAAGATATGCTCATTTAAATCTTGTTAAACTATAATAATCCAAACTGAGAAAATCCATTGTAAAGAATTAGCACCCCTCAGCTCCTAGTAATGGGGGTGAACAATGGGTAATGTATTCAATCCCTAGCAACTCCTCTAATCACCTCCCCCCCCCATTGACACCTATCAGTCAGCTGTCAACTCTATAGAAACTTGATGAAACACAATTAAAAAGTTGCCCACAGCTTATACACTCTTGGAGTTACACACCTCTTAAAGGACGACTTCACAGATTTTCAACCTATCTTCATATAATTGGTCCTCACTAATACTCATGATAAAATGGTACCTACTTTCTACTTGGTTTGTGTCTCATAGGAGGGCTAAAATAAGCACCATCAATCTTAGTCTGCTCCCATTTCCTGCTCCCATTTCCTTCTACCAGATGTCTTTGCCAGAAATGGCAGATATACAAGCTCACAGCTAGTGCTGTGAGTTTGTAGTTCTGCTATTTCTGGCCATGTCATGCCAAGTCATTAACAAGTCATTAACTCATAGTTTGTGAGTAATCTATAAATCATCTCTAAAGGATATTTATAACTCATTCACTAACTGTTAACAAATATTTAACAAAGCATTATTAACTCATTAACTAATGGTTTATAAATGTTATATTGACTAGTTATGTGGAATGTATAAGACAGTTATAAATCATCATTTTACAGTTAATAAGTCAGTTAACTAATAATCTGTGAGTGATCTATTAGCTATCTTTAAGGCATATTTATACATCCTTAACCAACTACTAATACACATTTAACAAGTCATTGATAACTCATTAACTAATATTGTTTGAGTAATCTATTAACTATCTATAAGTCATGGTTACAACTCCTTAACTAGTAGCTGTTAACAAATATCATAACATGTACAATTGAGGTTTCTATAGGAACTTTAATGGCCTATATATTTCAATGGTTCACAATGTGGTTTAAAATGTACTTTTAAAATGCGAGATAGTTTGAGGTGAACTATGTATGGTAACTTCAGCAATCATGTGTTATTCTCTAGTAGCCCACCACCACTAGGGTTTAGACCTGCAATGTCTGTTATGTGAGAGACACAGTTGTACAGTCTTACACATAATGTAAGACTGCACAACAATAACAATAACATTAGTTCTGTAGAGAATCAGACCAGACTAAAGACTAAAAGAGAAGGTAGCTACTCAAGTGAAATAAATTGAGGTAAAAATTACAGAACTGACAAAACTGATTTAACTTTGAGCATGAAGCTCTCAGATGGCTGCCCTTCCTTGATTTCCCCTAAATAGTCCATATATACACATGTGTAACTTTAACATTCCAAAATGTTCTTATGGAAACAAAATATGACCATGTTAATCCACATAAGCCTGTTATTTGGGGTCAAATTATTCCTGTCAGTTGTTCACACACCAGGGCCACCTGGTGAGACAGTGACACATCATGTAATCAATGACCACATTTGCATGGATATAGGTCCTTTTCTAAAGACAGCTAAGCATCATTCACAAGACAAAAGGAATGTTGCAGTTCAGGTGTGAAGGGGGTGAGGGAGATATTTCTAAAGACCTTGTAATTCTAGAGAACATAAGATGTTTGCCAAATAAATGAAGATGATGTGATGTACAATGAAGACTATGAACAGAATATAGCAAGCAGTTATTCCTTGGCCACACCAGGTTGTATTGTTCTGTGTTGTTAACTTAATTCATCAAATTACACTCACAAAGCAGCCCACCACCAGGGTTTAGAACATAGAACAAACTTAAATATACTTCAATGAAAATAACTTTGACAGAAAAATGCAAATGTGAACCTTGACAATAAATCATCTAATTTGGTCAGCTGTTGCACCTTGACCTCTCACCATGACACAAGGGTTAATAAGCAGAACATTGTACATACCATCTTAAGACCTGACTCTGATTAGAGTATTATTTCATATCTTCATATTCATTAATGAGTGAATACAACATTGTTGAAGTCTGAAGATACAGATTGTCTCTTTACTGTGCATGCATTTTATAATATATGCATTTATAAGTAAAGGGTGTCATATTCATATATTTCATATTAATCTTATAGGAATTAAGACA
Organism: Gymnoscopelus braueri; assembly: GCF_963280865.1. Taxonomy (NCBI): domain Eukaryota; kingdom Metazoa; phylum Chordata; class Actinopteri; order Myctophiformes; family Myctophidae; genus Gymnoscopelus; species Gymnoscopelus braueri. The sequence continues at coordinate 14,381,038 of NC_137623.1, read as the reverse complement.
TGTTGGAATTGCATGAAGATTACAAATGAATTCATCCACAAATGGATGCTCTTGGTTCTCTTGTAACAGAAAGTCAACAGTTTCTAGACGGTTGCATGGATGGAGCATGTCTGGGGGAGGAGCATAAAGAAGTATGTTAGGTTGTGATTGGTGGAGAGAGGTAATTGTTCTCTTTGTCCAATCATTCAAAGCAGTTACTGGCTCCACCCCAGGCTCTCTAGTATAAGAAGAGTGTGTAGTTGTAATTTATCCACAACTCCTCCAGGATATCAATCATTTCTGATCAGATCTGACTGTGGACTCCAGAATTTAGTGGAAGATGAACTCTCTCAACCCAACCAGTGCTGAACAGGAGGGACCCAAAGAAAATGGTATGTTACTTTCTCTACCTCCTTTCTACTTTTAATGTCCCTGCTCTGTCAAAAAAATGTTTTATTACTTTACTTTTCAACTTTTAAATTAAGCAGTCTCAATACTTGTCTCAATCTTATATGTTGGACTTAGCTGTTGATTATGTATCTTTATATGCTGCTCTATTGCTATATCTACATGGGGACGTACATTGTATATATATATATATATATATATATATATATATATAACCATGGTCGATGGGTGGTTAACTTCCAATTGTCTATGGGAGCTTTATTTATTTAAGTTGTACATTTGGTACTCTATTCCCACCTCTCAACCATATTTCTCTTGTTTTTCTGCAATCCAGGGTTGAATCATCAGCCTGTCTTCCCTGTGCTACCAGCAGTGAATGAACAAAGAAGCTTGGCTAAACCAAAAGAAAAATGCTGTGATCAGTGTGGACAACGCTTCAGTTGCATGTCCAAACTTAAAATACATCAGAGAATTCACACTGGAGAGAAACCCTATGGATGTGATCAGTGTGGACAACACTTCTCTGTGATGTCCAACCTTAAAAAACATCAGATAATTCACACTGGAGAGAAACCCTTTGGATGTGACCAGTGTGGACAACACTTCTCTCAAATGTCCACCCTTAAAAGTCACCAGAGAATTCACACTGGAGAGAAACCCTATGGATGTGACCAGTGTGGACAACACTTCTCTCAAACAGCCCACCTTATAACACACAAGAAAATTCACACTGGAGAGAAACCCTATGGATGTGACCAGTGTGGACAACACTTTTCTCAAATGGCCGACCTTAAAAAACACCAGAGAATTCACACTGGAGAGAAACCCTATGGATGTGACCAGTGTGGACAACACTTCTCTCATACATCCAGCCTTAAAAGTCACCAGAGAATTCACACTGGAGAAAAACCCTATGGATGTGACCAGTGTGGACAACACTTCTCTCAAACAGCCCACCTTAAAACACACAAGAAAATTCACACTGGAGAGAAACCCTATGGATGTGACCAGTGTGGACAACACTTTTCTCAAATGGCCGACCTTAAAAAACACCAGAGAATTCACACTGGAGAGAAACCCTATGGATGTGACCAGTGTGGACAACACTTCTCTCATACATCCAGCCTTAAAAATCACCAGAGAATTCACACTGGAGAAAAACCCTATGGATGTGACCAGTGTGGACAACACTTCTCTCAAACAGCCCACCTTAAAACACACAAGAAAATTCACACTGGAGAGAAACCCTATGGATGTGGTCAGTGTGGACAACACTTCTCTCAAATGTCCACCCTTAAAAAATCACCAGAGAATTCACACTGGAGAAAAACCCTATGGATGTGACCAGTGTGGACAACACTTCTCTCAAACAGCCCACCTTAAAACACACAAGAGAATTCACACTGGAGGGAAATCCTAATTTGGTCAACACTGAATGAATTTTACTCAGTTAAGCAGTCTAAAACGTAATGCATGTACACATCAGTGCAAATTCATTGTGAACAGTGTGACAAGTGTTTCATTAGAAAGGATCAGAAACATGCAACATGATGACCCATTGTTGTTCTTTTAAGGAGTTGTTTATTAAGTCGGCTGAGCTGTTATGAACCTATTACATGTATATTAGCATTGTCGCTATAGATGTTTTGGACACTAGTGTGTTAATACTGTGCATGAGAATGCTACTCACACCAAAGTCCTCGTAGTGGTTGCCCACGGCAGAATAAACTAAATAGTGGTCTTCAAGAGGCGACCAAACTGTGGTATCCAAAGTGCCAATATGATAGGACACAAAAAACGAAGGTTTCTGTACTCTGTCCATACCTGTCTTCATGGTATGTTTAACTTCATTACACCTAGTTGTTATATTGCATTGTTGTGTTATCACTGTCTTTGCTGAACAAATAAACCTTTCTTTATTATTTTTGTCCTCCTTCTTTCTTGTATTAAGAATGTACATGTCCTGCTGCCATTTACCATTCTACATGTCCTGCTGCCATTTACATATTACGTGATGATTGGAAGCATTGGTCCTTTTGATGAAGGTACTGAACAGTGGAGCTCTTATACAAAACGTTTTGAGTATTTTGCAGAGGCAAACGGCGTTGAAGATGCTAAGCTGGTGCCGACGTTTTTAACTGTAATGGGACCTGAAGCATTCAAAAGTTATGACGTGATAAAGGCCACCTTAGCAGTCCATTATTCCCCTAAGCCCATGGTGATTGCTGAACGTTTTCGTTTCCATAAAAGAAATCAAGAGGAGAGGGAGTCTGTCACAATGTTTGTTGCTGCGCTAAAAAGACTATCTGAACACTGTGAATTCAATGCAGTGCTTGTGGAATTCGGAACAATCATAACATGTACAATTGAGGTTTCTATATGAACTTTAATGGCCTATATATTTCAATGGTTCTCAATGTGGTTTAGATTTTAATGATAAAATGCGAGACAGTTTGAGGTGAACTATGGTGACTTCAGCAATCATGTGTTATTCTCTAGTAGCCCACCACCACTAGGGGTTAGACCTGCAATGTCTGTTATGTGAGAGACACAGTTGTGCAGTCTTACACATAATGTAAGACTGTACAACAATAACAATAACATTAGTTCTGTAGAGAATCAGACCAGACTAAAGACTAAAAGAGAAGGTAGCTACTCAAGTGAAATAAATTAAGGTAAAAATGACAGAACTGACAAAACTCATTTAACTTTGAGCATGAAGCTCTCAGATGGCTGCCCTCCCCTAAATAGTCCATATATACACATGTGTAACTTTAACATTCCAAAATGTTCCTATGGAAACAAAATATGACTATGTTAATCCACAAAAGCCTGTTATTTGGGGTCAAATTATTCCTGTCAGTTGTTCACACACCAGGGCCACCTGGTGAGACAGTGACACATCATGTAATCAATGACCACATTTGCATGGATATAGGTCATTTTCTAAAGACAGCTAAGCATCATTCACAAGACAAAAGGAATGTTGCAGTTCAGGTGTGAAGTGGGTGAGGGAGATATTTCTAAAGACCTTGTAATTCTAGAGAACATAAGATGTTTGCCAAATAAATGAAGATGCTGTGATGTACAATGAAGACTATGAACAGAATATAGCTAGCCATTATTCCTTGACCACACCAGGTTGTATTGTTCTGAAGGAATTTGGAGAAATCGTATAAAATAGGAACTATCTTAATGGCTCTGCTTGAATAACAAGATTGAGATGAGAGAGACTCATCCACAAAAGGACATGACTAGAGTTGTTTATTGTAAATGTAAATGAAAGCAGGACATGAAAAATGGTTAGCAATGATGAACGTTACAGAAACAGGTGAAATGTATAGATGTGTGTAGATGTATATTTAGATATATACTTTTCATATCAGAGAAGGTTTGAGATGAACTATCTATGTCCTGTGTTTATGGTAACTTAATTCATCACATTACATTCACAAAGCAGCCCATCACCACCAGGGTTTAGAACACATAAAACAAACTTAAATATACTTCAATTGAAACGACTTTAACAGAAAAATGCAAATGTGAACCTTGACAATAAAACATGTAATTTGGTCGGCTGTTGCACCTTGACCTCTCACCATGACACAAGGGTTAATAAGCAGAACATTGTACATCCCATCTTAACCCTGTAAGACCCGGATATATTTGTACTTGCAAAAAAAAACAATGAAACCTTTCAGATGGTCTTGTAGTAGTACTTTGGAGAGGAAAATATAATATAATTTTTATGGATAACATGGCAAATGTGTAATTACTTCACTAAAACAACCTAAGGATTGAGTTTATTATTAAGATTATGGTTTATTATTTGGCCTCAGATCAATTATGAATAATATTTGGCCTCAGAACAGTATACATTATGAATAATAACACCAATAAACCATATTTTTAAATCAATTTTATTAAAAGAACAACAAAATAAAAATCAGTACAATATATGTAGTAAAGAAACCTAATAACCTAAACCATTGTCAGTGGTCACACAATACTGTCTGGCCAACTCACTGATTTGCATTGATAAAAGGATGCAAACTGATCTCCACCCAATATGACCCTGCACATTCCTGACAATTCACACCTGCTCTGCAAAATGAGACAGGCACCCCCAATCACTTTCTTTTCAGTTGTGATAGTCCCAGAAACAGTTTTTCTCTCCTGCAAAGCACAGGCGGACATCACACTTGTTGCAGCTCACAATGGTGTAACCTGAACAACCAGTATTCCTGCAGCGCCCTTTCTGTGTCTTCATTGGGAAGTGTCCAACTTGGTCTTTGCAAACATCTGATGGCTGATGCGGTCGTGCCACCTTGTATGGAGTGCTCGGACTCTTTTCTAGTGGTCTCTTCTGAGCTGAAGATGGCCGTCCCCTCTTTGGCGTTCTGACGGCAGTGTCCACCTGATTAGAACAGAATAAATTAATATACACATCAATATAAATCATATATAAAGGATATTTATAACTCATTCACTAACTGTTAACAAATATTTAACAAAGCATTATTAACTCATTGACTAATGGTTTATAAATGTTATATTGACTAGTTATGTGGAATGTATAAGACAGTTATAAATCATCATTTTACAGTTAATAAGTCAGTTAACTAATAATCTGTGAGTGATCTATTAGCTATCTTTAAGGCATATTTATACATCCTTAACCAACTACTAATACATATTTAACAAATCATTGATAACTCATTAACTAATATTGTTTGAGTAATCTATTAACTATCTATAAGTCATGGTTACAACTCCTTAACTAGTAGCTGTTAACAAATATCATAACATGTACAATTGAGGTTTCTATAGGAACTTTAATGGCCTATATATTTCAATGGTTCACAATGTGGTTTAAAATGTACTTTTAAAATGCGAGATAGTTTGAGGTGAACTATGTATGGTAACTTCAGCAATCATGTGTTATTCTCTAGTAGCCCACCACCACTAGGGTTTAGACCTGCAATGTCTGTTATGTGAGAGACACAGTTGTACAGTCTTACACATAATGTAAGACTGCACAACAATAACAATAACATTAGTTCTGTAGAGAATCAGACCAGACTAAAGACTAAAAGAGAAGGTAGCTACTCAAGTGAAATAAATTGAGGTAAAAATTACAGAACTGACAAAACTGATTTAACTTTGAGCATGAAGCTCTCAGATGGCTGCCCTTCCTTGATTTCCCCTAAATAGTCCATATATACACACATGTGTAACTTTAACATTCCAAAATGTTCTTATGGAAACAAAATATGACCATGTTAATCCACATAAGCCTGTTATTTGGGGTCAAATTATTCCTGTCAGTTGTTCACACACCAGGGCCACCTGGTGAGACAGTGACACATCATGTAATCAATGACCACATTTGCATGGATATAGGTCCTTTTCTAAAGACAGCTAAGCATCATTCACAAGACAAAAGGAATGTTGCAGTTCAGGTGTGAAGGGGGTGAGGGAGATATTTCTAAAGACCTTGTAATTCTAGAGAACATAAGATGTTTGCCAAATAAATGAAGATGATGTGATGTACAATGAAGACTATGAACAGAATATAGCAAGCAGTTATTCCTTGGCCACACCAGGTTGTATTGTTCTGTGTTGTTAACTTAATTCATCAAATTACACTCACAAAGCAGCCCACCACCAGGGTTTAGAACATAGAACAAACTTAAATATACTTCAATGAAAATAACTTTGACAGAAAAATGCAAATGTGAACCTTGACAATAAATCATCTAATTTGGTCAGCTGTTGCACCTTGACCTCTCACCATGACACAAGGGTTAATAAGCAGAACATTGTACATACCATCTTAAGACCTGACTCTGATTAGAGTATTATTTCATATCTTCATATTCATTAATGAGTGAATACAACATTGTTGAAGTCTGAAGATACAGATTGTCTCTTTACTGTGCATGCATTTTATAATATATGCATTTATAAGTAAAGGGTGTCATATTCATATATTTCATATTAATCTTATAGGAATTAAGACATGTTGGAATTGCATGAAGATTACAAATGAATTCATCCACAAATGGATGCTCTTGGTTCTCTTGTAACAGAAAGTCAACAGTTTCTAGACGGTTGCATGGATGGAGCATGTCTGGGGGAGGAGCATAAAGAAGTATGTTAGGTTGTGATTGGTGGAGAGAGGTAATTGTTCTCTTTGTCCAATCATTCAAAGCAGTTACTGGCTCCACCCCAGGCTCTCTAGTATAAGAAGAGTGTGTAGTTGTAATTTATCCACAACTCCTCCAGGATATCAATCATTTCTGATCAGATCTGACTGTGGACTCCAGAATTTAGTGGAAGATGAACTCTCTCAACCCAACCAGTGCTGAACAGGAGGGACCCAAAGAAAATGGTATGTTACTTTCTCTACCTCCTTTCTACTTTTAATGTCCCTGCTCTGTCAAAAAAATGTTTTATTACTTTACTTTTCAACTTTTAAATTAAGCAGTCTCAATACTTGTCTCAATCTTATATGTTGGACTTAGCTGTTGATTATGTATCTTTATATGCTGCTCTATTGCTATATCTACATGGGGACGTACATTGTATATATATATATATATATATATATATATATATATATATATATATATATATATATATATATATATAACCATGGTCGATGGGTGGTTAACTTCCAATTGTCTATGGGAGCTTTATTTAATTAAGTTGTACATTTGGTACTCTATTCCCACCTCTCAACCATATTTCTCTTGTTTTTCTGCAATCCAGGGTTGAATCATCAGCCTGTCTTCCCTGTGCTACCAGCAGTGAATGAACAAAGAAGCTTGGCTAAACCAAAAGAAAAATGCTGTGATCAGTGTGGACAACGCTTCAGTTGCATGTCCAAACTTAAAATACATCAGAGAATTCACACTGGAGAGAAACCCTATGGATGTGATCAGTGTGGACAACACTTCTCTGTGATGTCCAACCTTAAAAAACACCAGATAATTCACACTGGAGAGAAACCCTTTGGATGTGACCAGTGTGGACAACACTTCTCTCAAATGTCCACCCTTAAAAGTCACCAGAGAATTCACACTGGAGAGAAACCCTATGGATGTGACCAGTGTGGACAACACTTCTCTCAAACAGCCCACCTTATAACACACAAGAAAATTCACACTGGAGAGAAACCCTATGGATGTGACCAGTGTGGACAACACTTTTCTCAAATGGCCGACCTTAAAAAACACCAGAGAATTCACACTGGAGAGAAACCCTATGGATGTGACCAGTGTGGACAACACTTCTCTCATACATCCAGCCTTAAAAGTCACCAGAGAATTCACACTGGAGAAAAACCCTATGGATGTGACCAGTGTGGACAACACTTCTCTCAAACAGCCCACCTTAAAACACACAAGAAAATTCACACTGGAGAGAAACCCTATGGATGTGACCAGTGTGGACAACCCTTTTCTCAAATGGCCGACCTTAAAAGACACCAGAGAATTCACACTGGAGAGAAACCCTATGGATGTGACCAGTGTGGACAACACTTCTCTCATACATCCAGCCTTAAAAATCACCAGAGAATTCACACTGGAGAAAAACCCTATGGATGTGACCAGTGTGGACAACACTTCTCTCAAACAGCCCACCTTAAAACACACAAGAAAATTCACACTGGAGAGAAACCCTATGGATGTGGTCAGTGTGGACAACACTTCTCTCAAATGTCCACCCTTAAAAATCACCAGAGAATTCACACTGGAGAAAAACCCTATGGATGTGACCAGTGTGGACAACACTTCTCTCAAACAGCCCACCTTAAAACACACAAGAGAATTCACACTGGAGGGAAATCCTAATTTGGTCAACACTGAATGAATTTTACTCAGTTAAGCAGTCTAAAACGTAATGCATGTACACATCAGTGCAAATTCATTGTGAACAGTGTGACAAGTGTTTCATTAGAAAGGATCAGAAACATGCAACATGATGACCCATTGTTGTTCTTTTAAGGAGTTGTTTATTAAGTCGGCTGAGCTGTTATGAACCTATTACATGTATATTAGCATTGTCGCTATAGATGTTTTGGACACTAGTGTGTTAATACTGTGCATGAGAATGCTACTCACACCAAAGTCCTCGTAGTGGTTGCCCACGGCAGAATAAACTAAATAGTGGTCTTCAAGAGGCGACCAAACTGTGGTATCCAAAGTGCCAATATGATAGGACACAAAAAACGAAGGTTTCTGTACTCTGTCCATACCTGTCTTCATGGTATGTTTAACTTCATTACACCTAGTTGTTATATTGCATTGTTGTGTTATCACTGTCTTTGCTGAACAAATAAACCTTTCTTTATTATTTTTGTCCTCCTTCTTTCTTGTATTAAGAATGTACATGTCCTGCTGCCATTTACCATTCTACATGTCCTGCTGCCATTTACATATTACGTACAATTAACAATGTCATATATTGTGATTACTGTCATTACCATTATTGACACCTGTGGTGCTGTACTCACCATGATTGACACATGTGGTGCAAACGCAAGCCAAGGCATCTCAGCCAGTACAGACCTGAGGTGAATAAAGACCATTAGGAACAACGCTCCGTCTTATTTGTTGTATACAGAGTTTTGGATGTACTAAGGAGATACAACAAAGTGGCGACGAGGATTTGTTGGTACCTGCGTGTGTCTTGCACTCAGCTTGACTGGAGATAAGTTGTAAAAAAAGAAAAACAGAAAGACAAGTGGCTGTGGGAAGCATACTAGTGCTGTTGTTAGTACAATCAAACAGACTGTGAACGTCTGAGTGGATAAAATGACGGCGATGATTGGAAGCATTGGTCCTTTTGATGAAGGTACTGAACAGTGGAGCTCTTATACAAAACGTTTTGAGTATTTTGCAGAGGCAAACGGCGTTGAAGATGCTAAGCTGGTGCCGACGTTTTTAACTGTAATGGGACCTGAAGCATTCAAAAGTTATGACGTGATAAAGGCCACCTTAGCAGTCCATTATTCCCCTAAGCCCATGGTGATTGCTGAACGTTTTCGTTTCCATAAAAGAAATCAAGAGGAGAGGGAGTCTGTCACAATGTTTGTTGCTGCGCTAAAAAGACTATCTGAACACTGTGAATTCAATGCAGTGCTTGTGGAATTCGGAACAATCATAACATGTACAATTGAGGTTTCTATAGGAACTTTAATAGCCTATATATTTCAATGGTTCTCAATGTGGTTTAGATTTTAATGATAAAATGCGAGACAGTTTGAGGTGAACTATGGTGACTTCAGCAATCATGTGTTATTCTCTAGTAGCCCACCACCACTAGGGGTTAGACCTGCAATGTCTGTTATGTGAGAGACACAGTTGTGCAGTCTTACACATAATGTAAGACTGTACAACAATAACAATAACATTAGTTCTGTAGAGAATCAGACCAGACTAAAGACTAAAAGAGAAGGTAGCTACTCAAGTGAAATAAATTAAGGTAAAAATGACAGAACTGACAAAACTCATTTAACTTTGAGCATGAAGCTCTCAGATGGCTGCCCTCCCCTAAATAGTCCATATATACACATGTGTAACTTTAACATTCCAAAATGTTCCTATGGAAACAAAATATGACTATGTTAATCCACAAAAGCCTGTTATTTGGGGTCAAATTATTCCTGTCAGTTGTTCACACACCAGGGCCACCTGGTGAGACAGTGACACATCATGTAATCAATGACCACATTTGCATGGATATAGGTCATTTTCTAAAGACAGCTAAGCATCATTCACAAGACAAAAGGAATGTTGCAGTTCAGGTGTGAAGTGGGTGAGGGAGATATTTCTAAAGACCTTGTAATTCTAGAGAACATAAGATGTTTGCCAAATAAATGAAGATGCTGTGATGTACAATGAAGACTATGAACAGAATATAGCTAGCCATTATTCCTTGACCACACCAGGTTGTATTGTTCTGAAGGAATTTGGAGAAATCGTATAAAATAGGAACTATCTTAATGGCTCTGCTTGAATAACAAGATTGAGATGAGAGAGACTCATCCACAAAAGGACATGACTAGAGTTGTTTATTGTAAATGTAAATGAAAGCAGGACATGAAAAATGGTTAGCAATGATGAACGTTACAGAAACAGGTGAAATGTATAGATGTGTGTAGATGTATATTTAGATATATACTTTTCATATCAGAGAAGGTTTGAGATGAACTATCTATGTCCTGTGTTTATGGTAACTTAATTCATCACATTACATTCACAAAGCAGCCCATCACCACCAGGGTTTAGAACACATAAAACAAACTTAAATATACTTCAATTGAAACGACTTTAACAGAAAAATGCAAATGTGAACCTTGACAATAAAACATGTAATTTGGTCGGCTGTTGCACCTTGACCTCTCACCATGACACAAGGGTTAATAAGCAGAACATTGTACATCCCATCTTAACCCTGTAAGACCCGGATATATTTGTACTTGCAAAAAAAAACAATGAAACCTTTCAGATGGTCTTGTAGTAGTACTTTGGAGAGGAAAATATAATATAATTTTTATGGATAACATGGCAAATGTGTAATTACTTCACTAAAACAACCTAAGGATTGAGTTTATTATTAAGATTATGGTTTATTATTTGGCCTCAGATCAATTATGAATAATATTTGGCCTCAGAACAGTATACATTATGAATAATAACACCAATAAACCATATTTTTAAATCAATTTTATTAAAAGAACAACAAAATAAAAATCAGTACAATATATGTAGTAAAGAAACCTAATAACCTAAACCATTGTCAGTGGTCACACAATACTGTCTGGCCAACTCACTGATTTGCATTGATAAAAGGATGCAAACTGATCTCCACCCAATATGACCCTGCACATTCCTGACAATTCACACCTGCTCTGCAAAATGAGACAGGCACCCCCAATCACTTTCTTTTCAGTTGTGATAGTCCCAGAAACAGTTTTTCTCTCCTGCAAAGCACAGGCGGACATCACACTTGTTGCAGCTCACAATGGTGTAACCTGAACAACCAGTATTCCTGCAGCGCCCTTTCTGTGTCTTCATTGGGAAGTGTCCAACTTGGTCTTTGCAAACATCTGATGGCTGATGCGGTCGTGCCACCTTGTATGGAGTGCTCGGACTCTTTTCTAGTGGTCTCTTCTGAGCTGAAGATGGCCGTCCCCTCTTTGGCGTTCTGACGGCAGTGTCCACCTGATTAGAACAGAATAAATTAATATACACATCAAAGATTCATCAGGATACAAGTCTGAGATAATGCAAACAGTGAAATATTAAAATGACAGATGGTAAACAGAACTTGATTCTTACCAGAATGAGAGAGGATGCAAGTCGTGCCTGGAAGAGTCTGAGTTTCAGGACGTCTCTCCGTGGGACCTTGAGAGCTTGGCACTCCCGTTTGTAGATCAGCCAGGCGTTGACCATGTGATGATGATTGCCCCTCATTATCATTACATTGCCCCTAAGTACCCACCACCCCTCGAATGAATAATGAACAACCCCCACAACCCCCCAACAGTTACCAAATACACTGTCCTTGTAGTATTGAAAGAAAGAAAATTAAACATTCTGAGAAATAACAAGGGAATATATTGGTTAAACTATTTAGAAATTAGAAATTAAAGTAAAAATGCACATATAGCCTACTCTCTCACTGTTTCTCCCTCTCACATATACATATATATATATATATATATATATATATATATATATATATATATATATATATATATATATATATAGTAATGCAAAGTGGGGGAAATACACATATAAATGTTTAAATCTATTGTGAAAACTATTTATAAGGCTGAACAGTAGTAGGTGAACATTAGGCCTACCCTTGTATTTTTTGCAACCAAGAAAGCCCAACGTTGACCAAAAGCAAGTATGAATCATGCTCTAATTTAAATTTGGGACATATATTTCACAATAATAACATATGTACATGTTCTAGACATTGTAATGTTCACCAAAACAAATATTACAGGCATATTACTTACGTTTTTGTGAGGAATATCTTCCAGAGAAAAATAGATGCTGTTCCAACAGAGATTTTTCAAGTTGTGATGATTCCTGGCTCTGTGGGGGGTATTTATATGCAAATATCCTGGCCAATGGCATTGTAAGACTAAACATTAGGACCCAATGAGGATTTAGAGGTGAAAAAATAACAGAAAAACAAATTATTTAAACTCCTTTCTTTAAAAAATATAATTGTTGCTCAAAAGCATCGTTGGGTCTTACAGGGTTAAGACCTGACTCTGATGAGAGAATTATTTCATATTCACTCATATATTCATTAAAGAATGAATACAACATTGTTGAAGTCTGAAGATACTGATTGTACTGTTTACTGTACATGCATTCAATAACACATGCATTTATAAATACAGGGTGTCATATTCATATATTTTATATTAATCTTATAGGAATTAAGACACATTTGAGTTGCATGAAGATTACAAATCAATTCATCCAAAAATGGATGCTCTTGGTTCTCTTGTAACAGAAGAACAGTTTCTAGAAGGTTGCATGGATGGAGCATGTCTGGGGGAAGAGGGAGGGGCATGTAGAAGTATGTTGGGTTGTGATTGGTGGAGAGATGGTTGTATTGTTCTCTTTGTCCAATCATTCAAAGCCGTTACTGGCTCCACCCCAGGCTCTCTAGTATAAGAAAAGTGTGAAGTTGTAATTTATCCACAACTCCTCCAGGATATCAATCATTTCTGATCAGATCTGACTGTGGACTCCAGAATTCAGTTGAAGATGAACTCTCTCAACCCAACCAGAGACAGTTCTGCTGAACAGGAGGGACCCAAAGAAAATGGTATGTTACTTTCTCTACCTCCTTTCTAGTTTTGATTTCCCGGCTCTGTCAGGAAAATGTTTTATTACTTTAGTTTTCAAGTTTTAAATGAAGCAGTCTCACTACTTGTCTCAATCTTGGTGTCTCAAACGTATACTTATAATATACTGTCTTTATTGCGGCTTTGTCTCCTTTACTTTACTATTTAATAATTTAAAAAATGTTTTCAAATATTTCTTATCTTTATCTTGTTAACGACCATTCATTAGACAATTAATTCATTCCAGTCACTGGGTTCTTGGGGTGTGTGCAATATGATGACTGTAGCTTGTACTTGTTTGATATATTACAATAATTTTCTGGGAAGCAGCTTAATGTAATTAAGTTGTACATTTGTACTCGATTCCCACCTATGAACCACATCTTCAACAACAACACTTCTCTCAAATGTCCAGCCTTGAAAGACATCAGAGAATTCACACTGGAGAGAAACCTTATGGATGTGGTCAGTGTGGACAACACTTCTCTACAATGGCCCATCTTAAAACACACCAGAGAATTCACACTGGAGAGAAACCCTATAGC